>NC_134711.1:87305151-87608181 GCF_049634645.1 Pelodiscus sinensis | reverse complement strand
TTAAGCAGTTTTTCTTTACAAATAATGTACAAATCTTATGTACTGTAAACACTACAATGTGTTTCTACATCGTATCCATTGTGCCTTTTTCTTATAATGTCACCTTCTTTAGTATTAAGTGCTATGTCCTGAAAAGGATTCTCCACAGTTCCCTGTTCAGACCCCCTTGAAACACAGCAGAATATTTGCTGAGCAAAACTGTCAAGCAAACACACGACAGTTAACCACTGAGGAGGTTAACTTCCAGTCCTATGATAGCGATTGACAAACAGTCTGATCCTGTAAATAAACATAAATAACTTTATCCTTCCAAAAAGTAAACTGATGGTACAATTCACATGATTAAACTTAATAACATGCACAAATGTTTGCAGAATAAGGCTCAATAGCAAGAAACAGCTCAATCAGACCTCATGCTTTGGTAAGTAATCCCCCAAATCTTGTAATTATCCTCCTTGAAAATAAGTAAATGCAGGGCTCCAAAATTGCTTGTGGTTAATTCTGAACATGAAACTAATCAATCTGACTTTGGACAAGGGATGACAAATCGTTTTGGACAAAAAGGAAAGCAATAAAGAGGCTAGTAATTGGTCAGCAGGATCCATCTACAAAATGGATGTTGCTTGGAATGCTGGCCCTGAAATAGGCCAGGAATATTAAAAGCATGTTAACTGTTTAAGTCAGTCACGAAGGGTATGTCTATACTACCCTCCTATTTCGAAATAGGAGGGTAATGTAGGCATACCGCAATTGCAAATGAAGCCCAGAATTTGAATTTCCCGGGCTTCATTTGCATAAGCCGGGCGCCGCCATTTTTAAATCCCGGCTGGTTCGAACCCCGTGCCACGCGGCTACACGCGGCACGAACTAGGTAGTTCGAACTAGGCTTCCTAGTTCGAACTACCGTTACTCCTCATTCCACAAGGAGTAACGGTAGTTCGAACTAGGAAGCCTAGTTTGAATTACCTAGTTCGTGCCGCGTGTAGCCGCGCGGCACGGGGTTCGAACCAGCCGGGATTTAAAAATGGCGGCGCCCGGCTTATGCAAATGAAGCCCGGGAAATTCAAATCCCGGGCTTCATTTGCAATTGCGGTATGCCTACATTACCCCGCTAGTTCGAAATAGCGGGGTAGTGTAGACATACCCTAAGATAACACAATCCTTCTTCCATTTGTCTTCAACATTATTGTGTTGAAGCAGATTTGCTGAGCCATTTTAAAGACGATTCTTCTTTGGAAGCCACGAGAACTATTTTAAAATACAAACCTCTCCAACTGCCACAGTATATCTTCTGCAGTACTATTAGAGTTGGTACAAAGGAATCTGGAGTGCATGTGAGAGGCAGGTTGAGTTGCTGAATGTTGGAATCAAAGTATGGAAAAGGTTGAAAATCCTTGGACTAGACACTGAGATTGGTGTAGAACAAAAAAAATGCCACTAAGATTTGGATGGAAAGAGCATGAAATTCATCCCCCTTTTCTGTTCAAAGAAATGCTCCTTAGCAAACTCATGGAAATTTTTTTACAGTCCAACTGTGGTACTCTTCTTGCTCCATCTGAGAGTTTGGCAGTCATGTTTAACGATAAACCAGCCCTGAAAGAAGACTACAAAGATGAGGGGCGGATGGGGTGTGCGTGCGTGCGGTATGTGTGTAAACCAGCCCTGAAAGAAGATTACAAAGATGAGAGGGTGTGTGTGTGCGTGCACGCAGGCAGGCAGGTAGGGTGAACGGAGAGGGCTAAGACTACAAAGATGAGAGGGGGGTGTGTGTGTGTGTGTGTGTGTGTGTGTGTGTGTGTGCGCGCGCGCGCACACGTCGCGCGCAGGCAGGCAGGTGGGCGCGCGCACACGTCGCGCGCAGGCAGGCAGGTGGGGTGAATGAAGAGGAGAGGGCTAAGTTCCATGCCCTCTAGATATGCACAAAAAGAGGGCAGCTGACCTGATTTTCTTGGTGGTGCTGTTTTAGACAGGCACTCTGTTCTCTTTGGCCCACTTCTTCATGATGCGGATGATATACTCTACCTGAGGATTACCAGTGCTCCTTAGGAGATGCAGCACTTCCCGCAGAGTCTCTCTGAGAAGACAGAAGACAAAAGTTTAAAGCAGGGTGAGGATCACTTGGATAGAAACAGCTGATATTTCTGTGCATCTTTACATCCTGAAGCACAGACTCTAGGTATGTAATCTACTTCATCTATGACCGAGGAAGGTGACAGCTAATAAACACAGCAGAAAACCTACACAATCGTATGGATCTAGAAATAAATAAAGAATATTGTATTTAGGTTCATCTAGAAGGGGAATTCTAGGTCAGCCAAATTTGTTTATACTGAAGCCTATCAGGACATAAAAATTAACATTCCTTGCAAAAAAAATGCCACAGGACATTTAATGGCAAATTGTTAGCACTTCAGTTTTTCAGGCTGGCAGACTTCAACAGCACAGCATTACCTATCTCAACACAGGACCACAGCTCAGACTAATTAATCACTGCATTTTAAGCATATTAAGTGTTATACATATTTTTTACTAGAAGATTTATCCAGCATTGCTTGGGTCCTTGAGGGCAGGGGATTGTAGGTGTGGGGGGTGCCGGAGTCAGGGCAGGGGCTTGGGATGTGGGGGGCTCAGGGCAGGGAGCTAAGGTTGTGGGGGTTGCAAGAGTCAGGGTTGGGGGTGAAGAGAGGCTCAGAACAGAGGATGGGGGATGCAGGAGTCAGGGTACAGGGTTAGGAGGTAGGAAGGTTTAGGGGTGCAGGAGTCAGGGCTGAGTGTGGAGGTAAAGAAGTCAAAGCAGGAAGTTGGAAGTGGGGTAGGGATCAGGGCGGGGTGGCTAGCGGGTGCTCCCTGTGGCTGTCATGGAGTGGCAGGGACCATGCTGGGTGACCAGTGACTGCTCCCTGGGACCAGCCCAGGGCAGTGGGCACTATACTGGCCAATTGGTAGCTACTCCCTAGGGGCAGCAGGGGCTGTGATGGCTGGTTGGTGGCTGCTTCCCAGGAGCACCAGGGGCTATGCTGCCTGGCCGGTGGCTGCTCCCCAAGATTGGGGCACTTACTGCCCCCTGTGGTCATTGTGGAGTTTAACTGTCCCTGCAGTCAGAGCCCTTCCTTTCCATTTGATGAGAAACAATCAAATTCCACATCCCATTGTCTTGGCACAATCAAACCTTGCTTTAAGTTATAAGAAGAAGCTGCATACCATATTTGGTGGTCTTAGCTCTTACTGTTTAGGAGGAGTTCTTGAACAAACAGACTCACAGATAGACAAACATATACAAATTCTCTCAAATATATAGTAGATGACTAAGACAGACAAGTGCTTTCCCCAGAAGAATCACTCCCTGAAGTACAGTACCTTATATTTTCCTTGTTAATCTTGTTAGTAGGTGAATGGGAATCTAATCCAGAGATATCTGATGAATTTATTCACAGTCTGAGGTGGTTTGCATTATTTAGGGGGAACAAGACCTGATACAACAAGTTAATCAGTTTGTTTCTTGAATGTCTACCAGCTCCATGCAGAAATCAGATTTTGTGGAAAGATTATCTCAGTTGCAGTTCAGAAGTTTAAGGTGCACTACTGAGTCTGCACTATTTTAGTAAATGTCGCAATTAAAAAAATGGAGGGCAAGCAAGGGAGAGAGTAACAGATGCCATGGCTCTGTGTGCTCCTGTCTTGTTGAAAGGTATGCATTTAAGAAAGCAATGGCATCTTCTCCTCTGTGTGACCTTAAGTGGAGGAAAAATAAGAATTCTAGAGTTTCTGTGAATGTTAACCAGAAGATACGGGTACTCTGCCAGAGGGAAAGTTAGAGGGGTGCATTAATTAATACCACTGCTTTCAGAGCTTATTCGCCCACAGCATAGCTGACTTCTTACTAGACAACAGGAGCAGAAAGTATCCCTCTATCTTCCCCCCTTCCCATATCCAGAGAGATATGCCAAAGGCAAAACAATCAATAAAATCAAGGAAAAGGACCATTTCCTTTTTTCTTTTAGTGATTCAATCAAACCAATATCCAAGCTATGCGTGGAATGGATGAAATGTGCAGTAAGAGACATTGGGCTTTCACGTCATTCATTCATCATTCAGAAACATGTTTCTTATCCCTCTTTGAGGTGTGAATAACCATCCTCCCATTTTAATTCTGCTGTCCTTGAAATTCCAAGACCAAAGAGGAGTGGATACAACTTCCACTCAGAGGTTATCAGTACCTCTCCTTAAGCTAGGGGTGGGCAATCATTTTTGATGGGGGGGCCACTCCAAGATTTTGGAAAGTGGTTGAGGGCTGCACTCTTCCATGATATTAATGGAGATGCGGTGTCTGAAATGCAGAAGGAAGCTTGGGGTAAGGAACTGGGGTGCAGGAGGGAGATGAGTCTGGGAGGGAGTTGGGATGAAGCAGGTGGTTGTGACCTATGGCAGGGGACTGGAGTGCAGGAGTTTGGGGTGTGACCTAGGGATTGGAGGGGATTGTGATCTGGGGCAGGAGATTGGGGTGCCAGATCTGGGAGGGGGTATGGGTGTAAGAGGGGGACAGAGGGTTTGGTTATATTGAGTGTGGGGGGAGGAGGGGAGTGCTGGGATGCCAGAAGCAGGCTGTGGCCAAGAGAATTACTTGTCATCTGCCAAACTAACCTGCCTGCCTGCAGAGTTTAAAATGTTTCCCAGCCAGCCTGCCTGTTTGCCTGGCCATGTGCTTCATGAATAATTGAGTGCAGGAGAGGGGGCATGATTCTTCTTAGCTGCTTGTTATTCTAACAGGCAGCTCCCATTGGACAGTTTCTGTCAGAAACCAGCCAGTGGGAATGTGCTGGGGGTGGGGTGTCTCCTAAAACTCTACCCCACACCCTTCGCATCCAGTTTCAAAACAGAAACAGAGCCCTGCATCCACTTCTCTGCGCAGCATGTGGCGCTACCTAGGGAGCCTGCCTGCCTGGAGCTTCCCACTGCGTCCGTGGGCCAGATCCAGTAGCTTGGCGGGCCACATCAGCCTGTGAGCCGTATTTTGCCCAGGCCTGCCTTAACCAGTGATATGAGGTCCTCTCTCACTGCCTTTAGGTAAGAAACATGATGTGTCTGTAGTTTAGCTACTTCAAGAACTATGTCCTATTTGGGTCTTTGAAGTGCAGAGCATAACTAGATGATGGATTATTTTCCAAAACATAGACTGTTCCAGTTGGCTGGAAGATAGAGATTAACAGTAGTTATTTATTGTTCAACTACTGGGGTAGCAGAGGTTTCTTTCAAAAAAAAAAAAAAATTGGAAGTATATGGGACGTCTGTTCCTGAAATTGTGTGTCTCTTCACAAAAGCAGCTGTAACTGTGGTTCTAGCTTCAGCTTGCTGGGAATGGAAGACTAACAAGAGACATTCATACACAGCAATGGTACGTACTTTGGTTCTCGGCCAGCTAAGATCATTTGGAAGATGCCCACACAGGCACCCCTCTTCCCTTCCCAATATTCAGGGTTAGGATCTAGTCTCTCCAGAACGTCAAAAGCTTTGGCTGAATAGTAAAACTGGCCCATCTGTATAGAAAGAAAAAAAATACATATTTTAGTCACAAGATTGACTATATAGAATGAGAGCCAAAGTTACAGCCTGGTTCTTATGCTATTTGTCTGGTGTTAGTCAATAAGAGGAATAAGTCATGGGAACAGCACACATTTTCCTGCTCTTCTAAGGTAGACTATAACTAGAACAGGTAGATTCCAATTCCACACAGGCCATATATATAGATATAGATATAGATAGACTAGGAAAATAGGTAATATTTTATCTAATATGATTTTAAACATGATTTTTTAAATCTAGTATAGACAGGCCAAGTTGAGATGTTTTGTTAACCTGTTGTGATCAATTCGAGGCTCACCCTCTGTGTAAATCACATTCAACTAATATGAGCTAATAAAGCTTATAAAAAATGTCATCCCCTTATTTTCGTATTCAAAGTAGTGTTGATCCCAGAATATTAGAAAGGCAAGTGGGGTAAAGTACTGGACTATCACCTGTTGGTGAGAGAAACTTTAAGACTTACACAGTGTTGACTCAAGAAGAATTCACTGTAAATTAAATTGTCTCTCTCATTAACAGAAGTTGGTCCAATAAAAGATTTTACCTTATCCACCATGTCTCTCTAATCCCTTTACTTTTGACAATTTCAGGTTTTTTTCAAGCAGCCCTAATCTTTCGCCTTTGTATATCCTAGGTGCAAAGTCCAATTTAAAAACATGTTTGTTAAGACAAGTTTATCTCTATGTTGTTTTAAAACACGATGAATTTTCGTAGTCCAGGTCTGGGCATAAAGATAACTGAAAATTGCTTGTGTATTAATTCAGAACGCTCATTTTAGCTTTCACTATAAAAGTAAAAAGAAAAATCAAATGCAGTACCTGATTGGTACAGTTGGGAAATTTTCATTTCTTCTCTTGGGACTTTTCTAAGTTAGATTTTAAAAAATGTAATGTTAGCTAACACGTTTTTAAAATCTACTGTACCCAAGACAGAGTATATTTTATTATGTGTGAATTTGCTCGAGTTAAAGAGTATGGCATTTTAGCATAACTTAGCTTCATATTTGTTCTCATAGGAAGAGTGAAAAAAGGTTAAAATGTGTGCATGCCAGTCCTGGGATAATTTCCAGCATATCATCACAGGACAATTATCAATGTGCTTTTGAAATCTTGCATGATCTGTATCTCGATATAAAGAAATGGACAAAAATTCCAGTGCTAGAGGCTGAAGATGGCGATCTCATTTGGTGGCTTACTGTATTTAATCTTGAAAGTGGAAAAACAAATACCAGAGTATCTGTGCTAACTGACAAGGTAGGAAAATGTTAAACTTTTTAATGGACCAATTTCCGTTGGTGGAAAGGACAAGCTTTTGAATTTCACTAAGCATTCTTCAGGTCTAGGGAAGGGAACTGGACTGTAAAATATAAGATGGGGGCAGACTGTTAAGCATTAAGGGGGTTACATAGGCTCTAGGAGATCTCTTAAAAGGAAGTGGACATTTAAGGGTTAGCAGGAAGAAGGGTGTGAAGGCAAATCATAATGGCCCACCAAACCAGTGTCTCAGTTTAGCTTATAATTTTTAGCATCTGGCAAAGTAAGTAATTTAAATTCCTTTGTCTTCTGAAGCTGTTGTGAAGATTTCCTTTGAGGATGAGGACTGTGATTTCAGATATGGAGTGATCATTGTGTGCAAAGCATTCAGCAGGAGTGATGATGTTTCTGTCATTTTTCTGTGTGAGCTCATTCAAGAATGTAGTGATTGTCTGGTTTCACCAACAAAGCTGTTAATGAGGCTTATGATGCACTGGATGAGATACACATTTTGTGCTAAGCATTTGTAGGACCCATAGACCTTGAAAGGTTTGTTGTGGGTGGGTATTGATCAATGTAGCAATAGAGATATGTCTGCAGGTTTTGCATCTGTTGTTCTGGTAGGATCTGACAACACTTTAAATTAGTTGGCTCTTGATCCTTGGGAAGCTTACTTCTGATGATGAGCTTAGTGAGGGTGGGAGGTTGTTTGAAAACCAGAGTACGGGATTCAGGAAAGATTTCATTCAGGATGCGGTCCCCATCATGTATGGATTGTAACTGTTCAAAATGGGTTTCAGTGTGGGGTGACAATTAGGATTGTGTGGTCAGTGGAGGTTTTCCCCCTGTACTGAAGCAGTTTCTCCTGAGATATTTGGATAGCCTATTCCACAATGTGATCTACTTCTCCAGTGGAATGTTCTTGTTTAGAGGAAGCAGCTTAGAATGTGATTTAAATGGCCAACTACAGATAACAGAGAATGGTTGCAGAATCTGAGGAGGTAAATGTGGTGATCTGCAGGTTTCTTGCATACAGTCATTTGTATGCAAGAAATCCGCAGAAGGTGAAGTTGATTGTGGTATAGGTTGAACCTCTCTACTCTGGCACTCTTGGGACCTGACCGATGCCAAATCAGAGAATTTGCCAAACCATGGGAACTCAATATCGTCTAGCAGCATTATCAACACTTCCACTGCTTACTGGGCTCTTAGAAGACATTTAGGGGTAAATTAGAGCTCAATAATAGCACAGAACACTGAGAGCCAGGACTGATAGCTGTAAACAAACTTTATGGGACTGCGTGAAACTTGGCCACACCCATGATAAGTGGACATCCAGCTAACTAAAATCTTACCAGACTATGGATGTTGCCGGACCAGAGTGTGCCGGACAAGAGAGGTTCAACCTATAACCAGGAAGTTGATGCTGAGGTGGGTGTTTTCTAGAGAACATGGTTGTGGTTAAAGTTATGGTGGAAATCTGAGGGAACTGATGTAATCTGTCCAGAGGATGAAAACGTCATTGATGTACCTCAAGTAAATCATTGGTTTTGTGGTATATTTTTCCAGAAATTCTTCCTCAAGGTGTCCCATGAAGAGGCTGGCATACTGGGAGTCGGGGGAGGCATCTTAGTATCAATGGCTATTCCCATAGTTTGGAGAAAGTGTTTGCTAAATGTAAAGTTGCTGTTTGTGAAGATGTCTGATGAATTTTGCAATGTGTTTGAGTGAATTTTTCAATGTTGTATATTATCTTGCAAATATTTGAGGCAGGCAGCAATGTTATCATGGTAAGGAATCTTGGTTTATAGAGACATAACATCCATGCTGGCAAAGATGGTATTCTGGGGGAATATGCTGATAGAGTTTCTGGAGGAAATCAATAAAGTCTTGGAGTCTTTGTGCAATAAGTGGTTTGAGGGTGGTTTCTATGAGATCTAATACTCCTTCTGTAAAAGTCTTGTAACTAGATATGACAGATCTGCCTTGCTTCATTTTTTGTGCATCTTGGGAAGCATGAAGCAGGACCCTAGTATGGGTTTGTTGGGATGAGGTTGTAAGATTCATGTTCTGACTACGAAGGGCAGAATCTGCTGTTCTAAAGAAGTCCAACTTATAGCTTCTGGTGGTGTCTGCATTAGATTTTTCCTCTTAAAATTTCCCATTGCGCCTGCCACTGAAGCTTTAATAAAGGTAGAAATTGTGATTAGGTCTAGTGTAACCCAGTCACCAGCATTTTAACTTGCATATTGTCTAACTAGAAGACATGCTGGTTAAAATATTGACAGATCTCTACCAGACCGTATATGTTGCAGAGCTTCACTAACAGTAGCAATGGAAAGGACTTTTACAAAAAGGAGGCTGCTGTAGACAAGGCATCTGAGTGTCGTGCCACAGAATTAACACACTAGATACCAGGCTTCGAAAAGAAAACTCACCTTGTAGCAGTCATTCGCAATGAGTTGCAAGAGACTAAAGGACTCTCCTGAGGTTTCCATCTTCAGGTAGAGCTCCCAGGCCAGTCGAGGCTTCTTATTCATGATATCTACAATGAGAACAGAAAATTGGATCAGACTGCCCAATAACAGTGAAGAAATGCCATAGTGCACTGCCCAATAACAGCAAGACTAAAATGTTCACCATCTTATCACTCATGCGAAAGATTCAAAAGAAGATATGCAAATTCCACGACAATCTGCATATCTTCTTCCGATCTCACTTTCGAAAGCAGAGCTTTCGAAAGTGAAAGTAGTTGAGATGTGGGTTTTTCGGCAACCCCCCCTTTTCGAAAAGCCGCGTAAACCTAATTTTCCTTCAGAATTTGCATATCCTCTTTCGAATCTTCCGTGTAGTCTAGACATAGCCTTACTGAAAACTATGGAGTTTAAGTGAAAGCTAGCCGTCCCCTTAGCTAAATTACTGATGGTGGTAAAGTGCTAGTTTGCAAATACAAGAAAAAAGAGTTATGAAATCGACACCACCTCGGATTTATATTTCACAGATTGAGCACTTACAACGCTGGAACTCAATGGTCCATCTAGTCTGGCATCCACCCTGGTGATACATCAAATCAGTCCACTGCTCTAACTACTCTAATATTCTGTCCCTGGTTACAGACAAACCAAATGCTTAACAAGATAAGGGGAACAGCGATGGAAATAAGAGAGAAATTCTATTATACATAGCTAGTTATACAAAACTATACATAAAAGAAACAATTCCTGATCCCCATTTTATCCTTTGAAAGAATTTCATATTGCTCTCATTATCTTAGTGTTCACAAACTAACTGAAGAAGTGGGTTGTGCCCATGAATGCTCATGATACCATCTACATGTTTTGTTAGTCTTTAAAGTGCTACTAGACTACTTGTTGTTTTTTAAGTTTTCCTGTTACAGACTAACTCAGCTACCTTGCTGAAGCTTACAAAATTAAAGAAGTTCTAGCTACCTAAGTCGGCAGAATTTTACACTAAAAAGCTTATCTGCACCTCAACACATGAGCCTATAAGATAAGCCCTTGTCTACATCACATAGAAAGTACGCTTATTAAGTTTGCAGATGATACCAAGCTGGGAGGGGTTGTGACTGCTTTGGAGGATAGGGTCATAATTCAAAATGACCTGGACAAATTGGAGAAATGATCTGAGGTAAACAGGATGAAGTTTAATAAAGACGAATGCAAAGTGCTCCACTTAGAAGGAACAATCAGTTTCACACATACAGAATGAAGAAGCGACTGTCTATGAAGGAGTACGGCAGAAAGGGATCTAGGGGTTATAGAGGACCACAAACTAAATATGAGCCAACAGTGTGATGTTGTTGCAAAAAAAGCAAACATGATTCTGGGATGCATTAATAGGTGTGTTGTAAGCAAAACACGAGAAGTCATTCTTCCGCTCTACTCTGCGCTGGTTAGGCCTCAGTTGGAGTATTGTGTCCAGTTCTGGGCACCGCATTTCAAGAAAGATGTGGAGAAATTGGAGAAGGTCCAGAGAAGAGCAACAAGAATGATTAAAGGTCTAGAGAACATGACCTATGAAGGAAGGCTAAAAGAACTGAGTTTGTTTAGTTTAGAAAAGAGAAGATTGAGGGGGACATGATAGTAGTTTTCAGGTATATAAAAGGGTGTCATGAGGAGAAGGGAGAAAACTTGTTCATCTTGGCCTCTGAGGATAGAACAAGAAGCAATGGGCTTAAACTGCAGCAAGGGAGGTTTAGATTGGACATTAGGAAAAAGTTCCTAGCTGTCAGGGTGGTCAAACACTAGAATAAATTGCCCAGGGAGGTTGTGGAATCTCCATCTCTGGAGATATTTAAGAGCAGGTTAGATAAATGTCTATCAGGGATGGTCTAGTCAGTACTTGGGTCCTGCCATGAGGGCAGGGGACTGGACTAGATGACCTCTCGAGGTCCCTTCCAGTCATAGTATTCTATAATTCTAGTATTCTATGATTTTGAGTATCACTCTCTGGATGAGAGGAATTGGTGGAAATGCATATGCTAGAGGCGCATCCCATCTGATGTTGAACGCATCCCCCAGAGAGCCGGGGCCTAATCACACTCTGGAGTAATAGTGAGGGAACCATGAGTTTGTGTGTGTGGCAAAGAGGTTCATTGTTGGGAACCCCCGTTTTCAGAACAGATGATTGATGGCCGACCTGTTGATCTCCCACTCGTGATTGAGGAAGAAGTCCCTGCTGAGATCGTCTGCTAACATATTGTCTCTGCCTGGGATATATGAGACTATGAGGTGAATGTGCAGAGGATGCACCATTCCCGTAACCGTACTACCTCCCAACAGAGCTGGCAAGAGCGGACATCGCCCTGCTTGTTGATGTAGTGCATCTGGGAGAAGTACATGCATGCATACTGGACTGATCTGAGCTCAAACAAGTTGATGTGTTTGCATTGCTTGTCCAGTGTCCACCTGGCTTGGACTCCCTGGTTCAGCCTGTTAGTGAGGCATCTGTGGTAACGGTAAGTATTGGAGAGTTCCATTGAAAAGGAAACCCCTCTCCATACACTCTGTGTTTGTGTCCACCAAGTAAGAGAAGCTTTTATGTTGCATGGCATGATGAGAGACTTGTTCAATGGGTGTACATGCAGCCTGTACACTGTCCTGAGCCAAGTCTATATCGGACTCATATGCAGGCATGTTTAAGGCACTATGAATGTGGCAGCTGCCATGTGACCATGGAGGTGCAGGCACTGCCTGGTGGTTATACAGGGGCTGAACTGTGCCAGATGCCCCAAGTCTTGAATTTGCTGTGAACCTGTGCTGTGGAAGCGAGGCTGTGGCTGTTTTGCAGTCCAGGTGTGCCCTGATGAAGTCTAGTGTCTGCGTAGGGAGCAAGACAGACTTTGCCAGGTTTATTCATAGTACAAGTCTATCAAATAGTTCCCTGGTAAATGTCACTGCCTGCTGCGTATGGTAAGGTGACTGACCCTTTATGAGGTAGGGAATCATTGAGGTAGGGAAAAATGGTAATTCCCCTTGTTCTGAGGTGAGCGGCAACCACTGCTAGCACCTTTGAGAATACCCTTTGGGGCAGTCAACAGGCCGAAAGGCAGGACTCTCTGTACTGGAAATGTTGGTTCACCACTGTGAATCTGAGGAAGCATCTGTGTAACAGGTGTATTGTGATGTGGAAGTAAGCATCCTGAAGGTCGAGGGTGGACAGCCAATCTCCTTTCTTGAGGGCGTGTCTGACTGTGGCGAGGGTCACCATTTTGAAGTGTTGATAATGCACGTACTTATTGAGTTCTCTGAGATCTAGTAAAGGTCTCCAACCCCCTGATTTCTTGGTTGTGAGGAAATAGTGAGAACAACCTCTCCCGTTGCAGTCGAAGGGCACTTCTTCTATGGCTCTCAATTGCAGCAGACATTGTGTCTCTTGTACGAGCACAGCCTCGTGAGAAGGGTCCCTGAAGAGGGATGGGGATGGTGATTGTGGGTGGAGGTAAAGGGGATGACATAACCCGTGTTGATGATCTTGAGAACCCACTTTTCAGTCGTAATGGATCACCAGGCAAGATAGAATGCTGCTAGTCTGGAGCCAAATGTGGTATAAGGCTTGGATAGCTGCCCTGGATGGATGGGGGCTGTCCGACTCTTGACGAAGACTTCAAAATGACTGATGTGCTGTAGCTTGTTGGGTGAGGGGTTGTTCCAATGATTGTCTATGTCTGGGTTGTCTTTAACATCGTCTATTGTCATAATGTCTAGTGTGGTTGAAAGGTATTGGCTTGTACCTATATGTAAACTGTCTATTTTGCTTTCTTCTATTGGCAGGAGGTTGGATGCCAAGTGTGCGCAGAGTGACTCGCAAATCTTTCAGGGAGTGAAGAGTCGTATTCTTAGTGTCTGCAAAGAGCTGGGATGTCTCAAACGGGAGGTCCTCGACTATGCTCTGGTCTTCCTTTGGAAAACTTGACAGTTGAAGCCAGGACACATGCCTCATCACCACTGCAGATGCCAGAAATCTAGCTGTATCTGAGGAATTGAGGGCAGACTGAAGTGTGGATCTAGAGATCAGAGAACCTTCCTTCATCAAAGCTTTGTATTGCTCTCTTCTGTTGTCCGGTATAATTTCAATAAAAGTCAACAGCTGGTCAAAAATGTGGTGCGTGTATTTGGAAAGAAGTGCCATGTAGTTAGCAATATGGAGCTGAAGGCTGGCAGAGGAGTCTGATCTCTTGCCCCTGGCATCAAGCCTCTTACATTCCTTGTCATATGGGGTTGATCACATAATCTGCTGTTTACCCCTCTAGTTCGCCGCCTCTACCACTAGAGAGTTTGGAGAGGGGTGAGTTAACAGAAATTCTGCGCACTTTGGAGTGATGTAGTATTTTTGATTTATTCTCTTTGATATAGGTGGAATTGTCACCAGGGTCTTCCAGAGGAGCTTTGCTGGATCCATCAATGCCTCATTCATGGGTATTGTGACCCTGGTTTGCACCAAGGCATGAAGAATATTAATAAGCTTATGCTGTGTGTCAGGAGAAGTGAGGAGGGCTATTTCTAGTTTGTCAGTTACCCCTTAAAAAGGTCCTGAAAGGACTTAAAATCATCCCCCGAACTCATAAGCAATGGCAACATAATTGTGTCTGCAGATGAGGCTGGAAAGGAGTGTATAGGTAGCGGGAAGTGGAAGGATTGTTCTTCCCCTGTGACATCCATGTCCTCTTTGCCTTCAGAAAATTCAGACCTGTCTAATGAATGTAGGCGGGGAAGGTGAGGTCTGTCAGACGAGTGGTATTGGCATCCTGATTGGGGTAAGGGCTGCTGTCTGAATGGGGCCCATGGATCATAAAATGGAGAATCCTGAATAAATACAGAAAGTATTCTATAGAGAGTAATGGACTGTGACATCCTCTTACTCTCTATTCAGATTGTGAGATTTAGTGTTGCCCACTCTCATGTTCATAGAAAGCAAGACAGACATGAAGGACTGATGTCTTGAATGACTAGCATCCACCTGATTTTAAACACTGATTCCCCACAATTCTCATTGCTCCAAAGAAAAATAAAAGTATACACAAGATCATTGCAATTGTGTTTCCTGTGAGGAAATTATTTCAAGAATCCATAGAATGTGTAGTCATTTTAACAGGGTATATATGAGCAAGAATTGCAATCAGCCTTTAACCGAATATATTTCTGGTACAGCACAAATAGTCATAAGTGCCAGAATGCACCCCAATAACATGCATCTAGCACTTTTGGAGACAGAAAATTCTACAAACAGACCTTCTGAAGGTAAGAAAGTATTTAACCTAAAGTTTGGCCTGTTAATTCCAGACATCTGTCAATGTTCTCTTATTGTGGAGAAAAAAAGTCCCCTTGGATCAGATGTCTATCTCTTTTCGAGAGTTTCACCATCTACCATTCTGTGTGCTGGCCATTAATATGGGAGAAATTGTGCTCTTCAAGGCGAAGGAATGCTTGGTATTATGTGCACAGAAGTGAAGTGGAGTAACAATCATTTCTGACAATTATCAGAGATACCAATATAAATCCTTTCACACTACACTGGAAACACTCTAGTTTCTTTGCACAATCAAAGATCCTAAATAAAACAATAATCTAGGGATAACTGAATTTAAATTACAAGAACTTCACATATTTCTGAGCACAAACTGTTCAACTGCATTCAGGGAGAAATCCACCTTTCCTTCACAATCAACATGGTACGGTATTGTACTAGGAAGTGTATTATGAAGAAATTACATCCTGCAGTGGTCACCATTATAGATAGTACATAAGAACAGGTGATCACTGGATTCTCCTGGTATGGCAGAAATTAAGGCACCAGAGTAGGGTTTTGTGTCTTTAGCTTCCGTCACAGCACACTTATCAGAAAAAACACTTCTTCTCCCTACATATGATGATCAGATGTCTGAGCACTGAAAACCTTATAAACCATAATTCCTTATGGGAAAACAATGCTTGGATAATTTAGGAACAACTAGCAATCTGTGCATACAGAGAAACAAAGTACAGTAAAACTCCATTAGTCTGGCATCTAGTGCTCCGGGACTCCTGATGGTCCGGCACCATCAGGAACCCGGAAGTGCTGGGGCAGCCGGACAGGCTTCCCCCATTCAGCTGCTGCTGAAACTGACCAGCAGCTGAATCGGGGAAGCCAGGAGCAGAGCAGCTGGGGTGCTGCTGGGTTGGTCTCATAGCACTGCCCCTCGGGGCTGCGGGACCAACCCGGCAGCACCCCAGTTGCTCTTGGGGACGCCTGGGGCAGAGCAGCTGGAGTGCTGCCGGGTTGGTCCCGCAGTGCCAAAGGACGGCGCTGCGGGACCAACCCGGCAGCACCCCAGCTGCTTTGCCCAGGCGTCGGGATTCAGCCGCTGCTGTTTCAGCAGCGGCTGAATCGGGGACCCCTGGGGCAGAGCAGCTGGGGTCCTGCCAGGTTGGTCCCGCAGCGCCGTTCTTTGGCGCTGCGGGACCAACCCGGCAGCACTCCAGCTGCTCTGCCCCAGGCGTCCCCAAGAGCAGCTGGGGTGCTGCCGGGTTGGTCCCGCAGCCCCGAGGGTCAGCGCTACGGGACCAACCGGGCAGTACCCCAGCTGCTCTGTCCCAGGCGTCCCCAAGAGCAGCTGGAGTGCTGCTGGGTTGGTGCCGTAGCGCCGCCCCTAGGCGCTGCAGGACCAACCCGGCAGCACCCCAGCTGCTCTATTGCAGGCATCCCCGATTCAGCTGCTGCTGAAACTCACCAGCAGCGGCTGAATCAGGGACGCCTGGGGCAGAGCCGGACTATCGTATGTGGGGGCTATGAGGGGTCCGGAGTGGCATCCCCTCCCACCCCACTCCAGACCCCTCATAGCCCCCCCTTCTGATAGTCCGGCATATTTGATAATCCGGCACCCCCTGGGACCTAAAGGTGCCGGATTATCGGAAGTTTACTGTACTATGTTAGGAGGTAAAACAGAACAGGGCGTCTCTTCCAAGAGTCGCCCCAGTATACATTGGTTCTGCACTAGCATTGTTGATACTTGTGGGAACTGTTCCCAATTCCCCACTCTTTCTTCATGCAAAAAAACAAACCAAAAAAAAAAAAGAAGACCAATTTACGAAAATGGAAGTCAGCCAGAGGAAAAATTTTTCCCCTCTTAACGTCCTTTCACTATATGTCCATGTTTTTTTGAACGTATCTTGGACGTATAGCAGGGATGCCCTGTAATGGCTTTTTCAAGATAAGGTCTAAGTAATTGGTACAATAGTTTGAGACCACAATATTACATAGAGCCCTGAATGAGTGCACTTCCAGCATCTCTTGCCTCCTGCAAATATACGAGGACAGACGTGTCCTGGAGATGATCTGAAGGCCAAAAATACAATGGGGGTTCAAAATAGAATTAAATTAGTTCATGAAGCATAGATCCATCACTGGCTATTAGACAAGATGGCTAAGCCTCTGAATGCCAGTTTCTGTGACTGGAGGGGATGGGTCACTCAATAACTGCCCCAGTCTGTTCAATCCCTCTGAAGCATCTGGGATTGATCACTTTCAGAAGACAGGATATTAGACCAGACGGACCATTGATCTGACTCCAGTATAGCCATTCTTATGTTCTTACAGTATCTACTCATGCTCAAAAATGAATATGCTAACATTTGCATATGCTAACTGTAGCATTTTTCACACAGAAAGATCCCAAAGTAATACTTTGCACATCCAAGGATAATTTCAACCACTACTGAAAGTAGCTGGCCCTGTAATAAGTTGTAGCAGCTGTTTAATAGCACACATCAACATTTTAAAAGATATGGAAGAAAACAGCAACTTTACTGGAACTTCAGAGGAAACATAGTATGAAGAAAATAATTACTAATGCTACATTTATTTAATGTACCCAAGAATAATTAACTATTTTTATGACAGTTCCACAGAATTTTTTAATGACCACAAGGTCACTATAGAAGTCCTAGCAACATAGTAGGGAATTGCTTTACAACAGAATTAAAGGGAAAGCATACAACCTATAGAATCAACACCACCATTTTATTCTGCATCTTGGGTTCATCCATCAAAATAAAACTTCATTCACAGGTAAATGCAAAACATAAAATTGACAATACAAATTATAGATTTATGGATTCATGAAGTAAGAAACTGTGAGGTCCCAAAGCAGAATCAGGGATGGGTGGTCAATGTATGTAGTGTGGAAGTCTCCAGCTATCTGTCTGGGAAGGGCATAGCATAGATGGTGAACCTATCTCCAAAACAGCATCATGAAGCTACCATTGTGGCTCTGGAAGTCATTGGGGTGAGAGGAGGGCAGTTGAATGCATGTTCTTAATACTGTGTTGAGGCAACAAGGAAATAACTGCCACAGGACATGTCTCCAGTTGGAGCTGCGCAAATATGAGCAAAGGCCACCTCCTTGGTACTCTGTTCTGAAACAGTGGTACTGCTTATGTGCCCTCAAATTGACAAAATGCCACCTAAAGTAAGTGACATTGGCAAGCAATCATCACAGTGACAGCCCATGTGTTCTTTAACTAACTAGACAGTCTATGGTTTTCTTCATCAAAGCACAATCACTAATAGATTTTATCGTCATAATATCCTTTACAGTTAGGGAAATACTGTCCCCATTTTATAGATGGGAACTGAGGAACAAATATAAATGACTTGTCTAAGATCCTGACTGTTAGCTTGGTGCCCTGTCCACTTTGACTATCTTTCCTCCCACTGGTCTCCTCCTATTTCTCTAGGTTTTATATGGCGTCATCACCTGTATATTAGCATCTTTTCATGAGAGGGACTTTGCAAAAACTGGAGAGAACCAATATTAACGTAACAGCAATTCATGTAATCTATTTTAAAGGTTCAGACAGTGTCCTGTTCAGACAATGTCCTGGACTGGGAAGAATGAGATCAAGAATGAGGTATACTGGCAGAGCTGTGTAGGGGCCAGAACGGAAATAGGAGGGGTTATGCACTCCAAAGAAATGCTGCTTGCATAATACTTGCTGACAATGGCTAGAGCAAGTGCCATTTACACTTCACTTTCATAAATACTAAATCCACCCACAACATTAAAAAGCGATTAGGGAAGGTGGACTGGCAAGACTAATGCAAAACATGAGGATCCACATCCTGCAATCTTGCAATTAAAGTGACTCACAGCAACGAGCCAGCCAGCTAAGGTAAACATAATCATTCTTGATCTTCTCACTCTGGATTAAGAGGAACACCTGCAGGAAAGAAGGAAAAAGAACATTATGTGCATCTGCTCCACCATATACGCAGTAGGCCTGTCCTTGTTCCAATATGTAGCCAAGGCTCAGGCCGGAGAATACTCAACAACAGCTTAATGGAAAGTTAGAGTGTGAAATTGTAATCTATAGGGGCATCTCTCTGTCTCAAGCAAGTGGGGAATTCAATCAGTACAACATTTATCATGAGATTATCTAGAGCTCTAAAATGCCAAACTATGGTGTGGCCTCACTTGAACAACTGCCAGTGAATGTGTTTGTACATAACAAACCAATCATAAATGAAGACAGGATTTGAGGGAAGACAGTAGTTTGCCTAAGCAGCAATTGAGAATGCACTAATTTATAATGCAGTGCAGAGACTGAAATCAGTATCTTTCTGAAATACTAGATGTCTCATTGTAATGATGATCCCTTCCCACCCCTCTGCCACATATTGTATGTAACACAGCAGTCTTGGATTAGCAATAACAATCCTTAACCCTTAGTTTTATCAAGGTGCTGTGTCAACATCTTAGCTTTGTACAACATACTGTGGAGTTAGTCACAATGGATGATCTTGTTGAGTTCCTGAGGCCTGATCTACAGTATAGTGTTATGTTGACCTAAGCTGACCTGTTTTACATCTATCCACACAACAATCTGTATCCTGCTGATGCAGGCACCCAGCAACATCAGTGCAATAATAACCCAATAATTCAGTTACAAAGGTTACATTCTTCCATTTAGTGCTAAACTAGACAATGCACTACCTGTATCAACTCTAACAGTCCTTTGGGGGCTGTTCCACAGTGACCCTCCTCCACAGCAGCGGTTGCTCCATTCTCTATTTTAAGCCCCACATCCTAGGGTTCCCAGATACCAGAAACTCCTTTCTCCCATTTAGAAAATTCAGCATGTTTCTGAGATGACTTTCCCTGGTTGTCCACCTTAGCAAGCACACCTACTAGCCCACATTTGCAAGCATCCAACTATGATGGTTCAGCACAGAGAGCTACAATTAATCTAGAGGAGGGCAAATACTGGCCCACAGGTCGGATCCGGTCTATCAGGGTTAGCTCCGGGCAAGCCATCACTGATATATTTACCTGCGCCTCTGCACGTATGTGCAATTGGCTGCAGATCACCGTTCCCAACCAATGGGAGCTGTGGGAAGTGGTGTCCTGGTCCATGCCACTTCCCACAGCTCCCATTAGCTGGGAACAGCAATCAGCGGCCAACAGGACCTGCAATTACCTGTACCTGTGGAGGGATAGGTAAATATTACACTATCAGACTAGATGTGGCCTGCAGGCTGGTATTTGCCCACCCCTGGACTAGTTGTAGTTCCTCCCTCTACCATAAAGCCCCACAGTTGGCTCTTCTAATAGTCTTTGTGTCTGACTGGTCAAATTGAGCCGACAGCCAGTCCAACTCACTCCTCCATTCTCCTAGTAGTCTTTCTCCATTCATTTCAAAACTATTAAGTAATACACAACATGCAGCAGCAGTAATAGTAATGTTTGCCTTCCTGAGATCCAATCTTGTCATTAAACATCACTAACGAGCTTTGAGTATAATAAAAGCACATTTGACAGTCATCCTGCACCTGGTCAGCTGGTAGCTAAATATTTCCTTGATTCTGTCGAGGTGGCTAGTGTATAGTTTTCATGAGAAAGGGACTGGTTGAGTTCCTCCAAAAGCAGTAATGGAGTTTCAATATCCTTATACTGGTATCTCCCTACCTTGCCAATGAATACATAAACTGAAAAAGGGTACTTTTCCATGATTATTCAAGTACTAGTTGATCACCAGAGACACTTCATTGCTATAATTCTGGGCTGGTAAGGGAAGATGGATGAAGCTGTCATCTTTAAGAACAATGTATGCTCCCCAAAGCTGAAAGTATGGACAATCTTTACTGACCAGCACATCTATTGATACACCACATTTTCTACTGACACAACCATTCATAATGAGGACATGTAGCAACAATGCAAGCAGTAAAGCAAGCATATGCTCAAAACAGTTAAAAAAAAAGTCACTGACTGCAAGCCAAGATAATTATTTCAACCAAACTTTGTAGTGCAGACACTGCCTCGATCTTCTCTGGCTTCTCCCAGCAAAAAGGTACAAATATCCTTTCTTTAGAGTCAGTTTATACTGGGATACTGCTAGCAAAAATAAAAAAATCCTATCTCTGTATAGGCTAGTTTTTATGCCAATATTTATAATACACTTACTAGAAAAGTGTGTTCTGTCAAAAAGTTGTATTGATAATGAGGTCTTTGGCCTTCCTCTTGATGGGTACTACTTTCTGTTCATGTGCCTGTATATTTATACCTGCCTCTGCAATTTCCACTACATGCATCTGACAAAGTGGGTCTTTGCCCACGAAAGCTTATGCTCCAATAAATCTGGAGCATATTTATAAGGTGCCACAGGTCTTTTAGTTGTTTATGCATATTCAGACTAACATGGCTGATACTCCGATACTGATCTGAAGAAGTGGGTTGTGCCCATGAAAGCTCATGATACCATTTACATTTTTGTTAGTCTCTATGGTACTGCAAGACTATGTTATTTTTTAAGTTTTTTCAGTTGTAGACTAACACGGCTACCCCTCTGAAACTGATCAAGAGAGCATTCTTTGATCAGTTAGAGATAGCTTGGAGTGCTTCTCTCCCAACATGATCCTCACATACCCCAATGCTAGGAGGTTAGCAGGACTCTGACTCCCTTGAATAAGGCTCACTGAAAGCAAGACATACATTTAAATTCCTGCAGGAAATGGCAGCTCCATTTCCACACAATAGGCAGAATCAGAAAGGTGTGAGGGAACAAGTGTGGGACTGTGTGTGTGGTGGGGTACATAGGATTTCATTGTTTGTTTTTTAAGAAAGCAAATACATACCTCCTCACCCTCGCTGGTATTGCCAGTGGCAGCTTTGGCTTGGGCATAGTTAAAGTTAAATGTATCATCATTGTAGAAATAACTCTAGAAAATAAGCCAGACAGACAGAAAACCATGGCATATAATATTAAAAATAAAGATCCAAAATCTGAATCAGTCTATATCAGACAATTGAGGAAAATAAACAACCCATACACTTTAAACATTAGGCTTTTACAAACAGTGGCTAAAAGAATTATGGAGGGCCTTTCCATCCTGAGTCTATGACTACAGGCAAAACCGAAACATTCCACTATATTAACCTTGGTTGGTTGTAGAATGTTCCAAGCCAAAAATTGTGGCGTGGCAGCTTTTGTGGGTTTGGCTTTGGCTTTCATTCTGGGCATGCTGAGACTTGCTTTAAGGCTGTAACCGATTCCTCCATGTAACCCTTCATATAATCTCAACACTTTAAAATATAGGGTGGTAAACAAAGAGCTCTGACTCCCCAATGATTTAAAAGGGTAAACTCTTGCTTTGTGAAGCTAGTTAGGTGATACTCAGAATCATAATTCTGTGCTGAGTATTCTCCCTCAACAATTGTTTTGTCAGATTTAGAACAAATCCCAGAGTTAGGGAAACTTAGTAAGCAGGAAGCTAGCTTCTCTGAACCACCACTTCCTTTTGTACAGATACAACCAGCCTTCTCACACAAAGTTCAGCACTGGATGTCAGAGGATGTCAATGCTACTCCTTCCTGTGACTTTATATCTCAGAATTCTTCAAGCTGTGGGAATCAGCACAAATAAGGCCCATGTCCACTCTACAACTTTTACAAATTCTAATCAACTATTGGCATGGTTGGCTATACACACAATTCAAAACTGTGACAGCAACTATGGTCAGCAAACACCAATTCACTCCAATGAGAGTGGATCTGCAATACAGCAGTGAACAAAATTGGGAGGAATATGCCTTGTGTAAGGACATCTGTTGCTGTAAATTCACACTAGTCCTTTTGATTTTATTTGCTCTTGTTGAACACATTGACACTGCTCTAGAGAAGACTGACAGAGGTGGACCACATGGTGGTTAATTTTGCTTGCAGCATATCTAATCAAAACAGCACAATGATCACTTGAATGCCATTGGAAACACAGAATCATAGAACACTTAGAATTGGAAGGGACCTCAAGAGGTCATCGAGTCCAGTCCTCTGCCCTCATGGCAGGACCCAGAACCATCGAGACCATACCTGATAGATGTCTAACCCATCTGCTCTTAAATATCTCCAGAGATGGAGATTTCACAACTTCCTTATACATGTGATGTTTCTTGCATTCGTGGGTACAATGAGAAGGTTGTAGGAACAAGTGGTTATTAGTGACCAAATTTCTCTGGAATAGACCAAGTCACATAGTTCTAGGCTGGTAATGGTTTACTTCCTTTATCCTGTTCAGCACTCTTTTTTACAGTGGGATTTGGACAAACTAGTTATATTCAGATAATTAGTTTAACCAGCCTTCCTTGCTTCAGGCTCTCTTATCTTATGTCCCAGAGTGCATTGCTCCACACGCTGCTGATGTTGCTTTGTTTGCATTTCCTTGGCCAAGGTGGTTGCCCAGATTTTCCCAAAATGCACTGATAAATGTGCTTAGATAGCATAGTAAGTGCAGATGTACAAATAAAGCTCTTCAGGGAAAAAGTGTGCCCTGTTACACTTATCCAGTTAAACTGCTTTAGCCTCTATTTACAAAATCATGGATAAAAGTTATATGGTTGAGGGCCTAAAAGATCATTGGCTGCTTTTTTTGGAAACAAAGTACAAGTTGAACCTGTCTAGTCTGGCACCCTCAGAACCTGACTGGTGCCAAAGCAAAGAGTTTGCCACAGAAGGTCAATATTCTCTGACAGCATTACCAACACTTCCATTGCCTACTGGACTTTCAGAAGACATTTAGAGGTAAATCAGAGCTAAACAACAGCACAGAACACTGAGGGCCAGGACTGGTGGCTGTAAACAAATGTTATGGAGCTGCAGGAAAATTGACCACACCCATGATAAGTGGACATCCAGCTAACTAAAATCATGCAGGACCACAAATGTTGCCAGACCAGAGTGTGCTGGACTACAGAGGTTCAACCTATATTATTACTTACCCACTCTTGTTAATGTTTAGACCATGCATAGGGACACATCTTTCATCTACAGCTATGACTATATTAGACTATTTTGTGTACTCTTTTTGCTTGAAAGCACTGGCAGTGCATTGTATACAAGGGGTTAACCCAAACATCATGGCTACGTCTACACTGGCCCCTTTTCCGAAAGGGGCATGCTAATTTTAAACTTCAGAATAGGGAAATCCGCGGGGGATTTAAATATCCCCCGCGGGATTTAAATAAAGATGTCCGCCGCTTTTTTCCGGCTTGTAGATAAGCCGGAAAAGAGCGTCTAGACTGGCCCGATCCTCCGGAATAAAGCCCTATTCCGGAGGATCTCTTATTCCTACTTCGAAGTCACATAGTTCTAGGCTGGTAATGGTTTACTTCCTTTATCCTGTTCAGCACTCTTTTTTACAGTGGGATTTGGACAAACTAGTTATATTCAGATAATTAGTTTAACCAGCCTTCCTTGCTTCAGGCTCTCTTATCTTATGTCCCAGAGTGCATTGCTCCACACGCTGCTGATGTTGCTTTGTTTGCATTTCCTTGGCCAAGGTAGTTGCCCAGATTTTCCCAAAATGCACTGATAAATGTGCTTAGATAGCATAGTAAGTGCAGATGTACAAATAAAGCTCTTCAGGGAAAAAGTGTGCCCTGTTACACTTATCCAGTTAAACTGCTTTAGCCTCTATTTACAAAATCATGGATAAAAGTAGGAATAAGAGATCCTCCGGAATAGGGCTTTATTCCGGAGGATCGGGCCAGTCTAGACGCTCTTTTCCGGCTTATCTACAAGCCGGAAAAAAGCGGCGGACATCTTTATTTAAATCCCGCGGGGGATATTTAAATCCCCCGCGGATTTCCCTATTCTGAAGTTTAAAATTAGCATGCCCCTTTCGGAAAAGGGGCCAGTGTAGACATAGCCCATTGGTTTGGAATGTAAGGAGGGACTTGGTGCAAACTGGCACCAGGACTTAACCAGCAGGGAATGTTCAAGTACCCTCAGGCTGGATTATCAGACTTCTGGAACTGGCTTTGTAAAGCACCCTATTTCTCCATCACTTCTTAGCTGTCCTTTAAACCAACTGCATTGTTTGCCAGCTTCATGTCCAAGTGCCTTTATTTTAGTCATCTCATCTGCATTAGGGATGTTAAATTTCGATTAACTAATCAAATAGCTGATGGGATTTCCATCAACTATTTGATTAATCAATAAGGACTTTTGTGGCGTTCCACCTTTCAAATGCACAAGAGCCAACAGGGGGTCCTGTGCATTTCAAAGTATAAAGCACCCACATGGAGCCCGGGGTTTCAATCTTTGAAATGCACAAGAGCCCCTGCTAGGGCTCTTGTACATTTCAAAGTGTAAGCACCAGTATGGAGCCTGGGGTCAGTGGGGGACTCCCTGCTGGCTCCAGGCTCCACGCAGGGTTTCAATCTTTGAAATGCACAAGAGCCCCTGGGCTCTTGTGCATTTCAAAGAGGAATCCCCACATAGAGCCTGAGGCCAGTGGGGACTCTTGTACATTTCAAAGTTGGAACACTACCTCTGCACTCCTGGCCCCTCCCACGGAGCTGGAACTGGGGGGGGGGAACTGGCTTTTAAGCCAGCTCCCTCCAGCACTCCCTCGTCTTCCGTCCCCCCCTTGCTTTCTCTTTGTGTTAACTAGTGTGTTAACTATCCTATCAGCTTTTGCTTATCGGAGAGTCGACTAGTCACTTACATCCCTAATCTGCATATTAAATTTCTACGCTTCTTTCTTTCATCTACTTCACATTTCTACAGTTACTCTGAACTCTGCTATACTGTAGTGAAATAATATACATAATATCAAATAAAATATAGGAACTGTTTTTACATGTGAATGATCAAAGAAATGAGAAAAGGCAAGGGTATGTGCCTGTGTACAATAGTGTCCTCTAGTGGGTGGCCCATGAAAGATCTGCTCATGTGCAAATTGCCAACTAAATGCAGGAAGCTGCTCCTTCAGCATGTAAATGACAGACAAGAAAAAGTATGTGTGTGCGCAATAATGTATTTTGTGGTAGGAATAGGTTATTCACCCGTGACCCCTGATTTGCTCCTGGAAGGTTTATATTTAAAATCAAATTATAACCTATACGTTAGGGAAAATTAAAATGTGTAAAGATGTTGATGATAAAAATAATTAAAGCTGTAATGCAAGTAGGGAAAACAAATGCAAAAACGTGCGCAACAGGCTCTGCAAAAGTTGGAGGCATAGAAAGTTAGCCTAATGTGCTTGACCTAAGGTTTTAAGATTTAGTAATATTAATTTTTTGTTAAACAAATAAACCACAAAAGAGCAGTTTAAGTTTGAAATAATGTATTTTAGGGGATTTTTGGTATTTGTAGCCATCAGGTTAACCACATTAACATGTTGGAAATACTGGAAAATATATTGATACAAATAGCTTATGTCAGCAATCAGAACACCAATTCTGATTTCCAAAAAACACACACATGGGAAGGAACTGATAGGCAATCTAAGTATGGATACTGGATGCATGAGGGACGTAACACAAATTGGCATACAAAGATTGTCAGACCAATCCCAGTGGATACATCAGCTTGACAAGATGATACAAGTTTGGATTGTCAAATCTCACTTCTGATTTTCTTCCTCTTACTTTTCCTTTATCCTCTCCTGACCAGATGCTTCTGATAGTCTTCACATGGTTGTGAGAATGCATAAGGCAAGGGATTGTTCTGCTATACTTATTTGTTTCATAACTACTATGTCTTTATGTATTTAAGTATTAAAAAAATGTCTGATGTCTCTGTGTGATTCACCAATCTCATCTCCTTTAATAAATTTGTATAGCCATCTGAGTAGGAGACTCTGTTATTAGTGACCCAGGCTATTTGGATGCTAAATTAATCAAAGGGCACAAGGTCAGGTTTTTCCATGCATATTTTAATTCCTTCTGTTGGGTGTATTGGAAAAGGGTCCAGCAGGCTGCTCTTGTTCCTCAGCACGTAGAGGTTTGCAGCTGAAGATAAACCTCTTGATGTAAGGTATTAACACTGATAGCAACATTATATACAATAAAGCTCCCTTGTTTTCACTTTGCCTACAAACATAAACCATACAGAAAAAAAGATAAGGCACCCAATGACATTTTCCCATGCCACACAAGTAGGTTATCTTCTTCTCTCAATAGGAATTATGCACACAGAAGCCTGAGAGAAAAAGCTCTTATCAGAAAAAGTTGGTAAACCCACAATAATTAAGGTGCTCTACTGACCTTGACAGAGTTGAGGTAAATCAGGACATCATCAAACTGTCTGAGCAGAAAAAAGCAGGAGGCCATGCACTGTCTCCCTGGGATCGTATCTGAGGCATAAGAGGAAAAGGCAGATATTTAAAGTTGGGGTGTGGTGGAAAATTAACTCAGACATCTGCCTTTCCAACTGCAAAAAAAAAAAAAAAAAAAAAAAAAAAAGCCCTAGAAAATAATATAATCTGCCCCTTTCAGACAGGGGACTACACTATAGATGGAGAAAAGCTAGCTACTAGTTCATCTTGTAATCCTTCCCTATCTTACTCAACCGATAATGCAAGATTTTTTTCCTAAAATAACTTTTCTAACCCTAAAATATTCACATATTTTGAAGTCCATTATATTAGTCTCTACATGAGGCCATACTATGTCCCACTGGAAAAACTCTTAATTTCTCTGTAAATGGCACACTGATAACACAGTACTCTTATATAGCACTTTTCATTAGTAGATCTCAAAGCAATTTACAAAGGAAGGCATTATTATTCTCATTTTACAGATGGGGAAATAGAAGCCACATCTTTTGAGTCCTCTGTATCTCTGTGATCTTCTCTCACTGGTTGGGGTTCCTATGCAATCTGGAATAATTTAGAGGAGAGATGTTTATAATTAATTTAAATTCCCAGTGGTGGTTATGCAAATATTCAGACCGGTGAAGCTGCACCATGTGAAGGAAGCAGCACTGACTTAATTTACCTGATTCAGGAGCTCTGAAAGACAGCCTGATGTGACTCAGGACAGACCCATTCTGCAACAAAAGACTGACAAATTTGTATATTGGCCTATCGGGATTTCATGCGGATGATGGAAATACCTGGTAAATTTAGCACTTATGTAGACTGTTTATTACTTTATGATGAGTTCTCTCTGTAATACTTTTGACAGAAATAAATGCACTATGCTTTGTGAAAGCTGGCTGGTTACTGATTTAATAGTTATTGTCCCTGAGAAACAGCAAAATGGTGCTGGAAATAAAGTTAGGTGCTGTAATAAAGTCAGGCTGGCTGGGATAACAATGAATTGTAAGCTCACTGTAGCTCTAAGGTTTGGATCTGGAAGGAGAGGAGCACTGGTTCCTGCCCAGAAAAAGAGTACCACTAGAGGATTGAGACCTAGCTGTGTGACCTTGAGGCAGTCATGAAGGTGGGAAGTATATAGTTCACATCAATATCATGACAATTTTCAAACACAGAAAACCTATCCCAAGCTGAACACTATAATCTGACCGCTGGGCAGGAGATCTGGAATAGAAAATTCACTATTTGAGGGGAAAAGTTTTGGTTTTGCTTTTTAAATGAAGCAGCAGTTTGAAGTTGTTCAGAAGACTTGGAAAATAAGAATAAATTCTACAGGGATATGGATTAGTGGACAGAGGATTAGGAGGAAATCAAGTGTTATCACAGGGCTCTGCAATTTAACACATTAATATCACCTCTAGGGGTGTGTCTAAATTGCAGGGTTTTTTCGAAAAAAGTGGCCTTTTTCCAAAAAAACTTCCCCTGCATCTAGACAGCTGCCATGTTCTTTCGAAAGTAAATTGAAAGAATGCAGCAGTTTTTTTGACTGCGGAAAACCTCATTTTACGAGGAAGAATGTCTTTTTTCAAAAGTGCTCTTTCGAAAAAAGGCGCTATGTAATGCAAACTGTGCTTTTTCGAAAGACAGCATACAGACTGCCTGCTTGCTTTTTTGGAAGTACTGGTTATAGTCTAGATGCTCTTTTTTGAAAGAGGCTTTTTTGAAAGTATCTTTCGAAAAAGCCTCTTTCAAAAGAGGCTTGCAGTCTAGACACAGCCTAACTGTGATGTGTTTATATGAAACACACATGTACTTTGGTTAAATGTTAAAACAGAACAACTTGAGTGTTTAAATAGTTTCTTATATTACCCATGAATGGAGTCTATCTGAAAACGGTAAGTTTTTGTTCCCCTTCTCTATCTACAGCCAGACTCAAATCTTAATGTCTTTTCTTCTAGAATTGTTAGAATACTGTTTGTCTACATCAATGGTCCCCAAACTTTTCTTTTCACACATTCCCTGTAATGGAGTCTGTCTGCACCATTCCCCTCCATTACTGCACAGCCAAGACTTCCTCAGGAGAGGTACCTAAGATGAAGGCAGAGCTGTGGGCAGAACTGGGGATGCAGGAGGAGCTGAGAATAAAGGCAGAGCTGGCATGAAGGAAGAGAGGGAAAGATGGCAGAGCTGAGCAAGAAGTGGAACGGAGCTACAGCTGGGACCAGAACTGGGCTGGGGCAGAAAAGGGTTCAAAGCTGGGCTGGCAAGTGGAGTGAAAATGTGGCTGGGGCATGAATGGAGCTTTCACTGTAGGCATAGGTGGTCTGGGGGTCAGAGTGGAGCTTAGGCTAAGATCAGGGCTGGTTTGGGGACAGAATGGAGTGGGTGATGTTCTCTCCCCACCCCTCATGTTGGCTGGCCAACCCCCCACCCCAAATGTTGCCCTGGAATACTGCCCCCCAATTTGGGGGCCACTGATCTGTACTCTGGCTTCCAAGGACACTTCACTAATATATCATATTCTCCTACCTAACTTGGGAATAGAAATTAGCTTGTGTGTTTAATTTTCCCTTCACTTAAATGTATGCCCATCACCAGGGCTCGACAAATCAGTGTATGTACTCGCCCGTGGTGAGTAGATTTCAGCTGGTCGCCCCGTTCACTGGCTGCGCGTGCATGTGCAATGTGGGTCTGGTGCATACTCAGTGCGGGTCTGGCGAGTGGATTTTGCCATGGTTTGTCGAGCCCTGCCCATCACTATGTGCATCTTTACATGTCAGGGAAATAAACTATATACACTTCAGTATTCTTCCATCCTTCCTCATGGCAACAGAAGGCACAAAGCAACCACAAAAGAGTCCCTTCCCGACCTAACAAGATATTTGAGTTCATAAATTCATAGTAATTTATAAACTACAAGATGTAAAGAAAATATAAAGAAATATTTAAAGAGAACAGTCGTTGAGAATATATTTTCTTTATGAATTAATCAATATAATGGAACATTAATTTATAAAAAACAGAATGTTCAAAGGTCAATAAATTCTCTCAAGATTTATTCTTTTCTACCACATCCCTACTCATCTTCCACTTTTTAGTAGATCATCTTATTCCAGCACACTCCCCTCTGCATGTATTTCTTTAAATTGCATTTTATTAAAGTAATATTCATACATTTCATACAACTCAGATTAATGCTATACATTTCAAAGACAGTCAACTAGTACATTGATCTTAGCATTCTAATTTTTCCTCACTGTCACATTCATATAGTTCACAGAATGTTTTGGGATGATGACTATATAAAATATGGCATTAAAAAGATAATAAAAGAACACAAGAAAGTCATGAATTGGTACCACTATTGCCAACCCTGGTTTACCATACATACTACTCCTTTTATGGCAGGAGATGAATGGGAGACTTTGCCTTAGCTCTGTTCCATTTTGATGGACGTAAAATAGTAAAGTTGGGAATTTCTAGACCTGATCCATCCCATGTGATTTCCACAGAAAAGAGGAAAAAACATCACATTGAGAAACTCCATTCTTTGTGCAACTTAAAGCGACTCAAGTGCAAAGTAACAAAAACCAGAAAAGAGATTTCCCCCTTTCGGTGATTTGATGTTTTTTCCTTTACCACATGCCAGATTTGGTCTTAAAACTACTGAAGATGATTACATTCCATTATTTTGGCAAGCCTTATGTTCCAGCAGGCAGAGCTACCACCAATCCACTGGATCCGTATCCCAGAGGGAGTTTAGGGCAGGCTCTCTGTTTACCCCACCCCCACAAACCGCTAAGAGAAGGGGGCAAAAGGGATCATGTGCTTCTTTGAGTGCTGCTGCAAGCCAGGAGAGAGGAGAGGCTTTGCATGCTGCTCCCACTCCCAGCACAATCTCACAGCTCCCATCACCGGAAACTGGCCAATGAAAGTGCCTGGGCCATGTTTGTGGGGCAGGCAACATACAAAGTACTCCCTCCCACCTGGGACTTGCGGTACTCAGTGAAGCACATAGCCCCCCACAACTAGCCATTCTGAGCAGTGTATGGGGTGTGTGGAAGGCAGGAAGTTTGCCGCTGGGAGCCACCAACATAAGCGCCTCCTGATCAGAGCCTGTACCTGGCACCCCAGCCTCTCTCTTCCTTTCCCCAATATTCTCCTCTGCCTCCTGCATCCCTGCCCCAGGTCACAACCCCCATCCAGACCCTGCAACCTCTCTCCTTCACCTCTCCAGGTCAGAATCCTCTCCTGCACCAATACCCATACCCCCTTATAACCCTGCATCCCCTCCTGTACTCCAATCTCCTGCCCCAGGTCATAACCCCCTCCTTCACACAAACTCTCTCCTAGACCCCATACCACCTTCTGTGCCCCAATCCCCTACTCATGCTCCCTTCTGAACCCAAACTCCATCCCAGATCCTGCACTTCCTCCATTAATATCACGGAAGAATACGGCCCTTGACCACTTACCAAATTCTTGGAGTGGCCCCTCATCAAAAATTATTGCCCACCCCTGAGCTACCAGCTATAGATGTGGCAGCAGCAGCCATCTGAGTGGGCTACGGGTCCACTCACATTGCGAATTAAGTTTGTCTAGTGGTAATTGGATATTTGAGAGTTATGCTCAGCCACATAAATCATAAACCATTTATTAAGTGAATGTGGCAAATCACTGCCTCTCCCCATACTTCAGTTCTTCTTTTACTGTATCCAATAAATCTAACTCTCATTTAATTCTCCACCAATAGGCTAAAAAAGGTGAGCTATTGGGAAAGATCACTCAGAGCACCGGCATTAACTGCTGAGAGAACAGGCAACAGTAAAACAAACAAACAAATAAATCATGCAACCTCTAGTGCCCTAATCTGCAATGTGAATTCCAGTTTATGAGCCATTGGTGACCAATAGTTTAAGCCATCTTTTTTTTTTCCCTGAAATGAAATGTACAGCTCTTGACTTTGGTCAGGTTTTATTCTGGAGGAAAAGTAAATATTGGTTGCTACATAATGGATACTTCTTGGCATAGGTGACTCATGGTAGCACTCAGTGGTCCACCACCACTCTGTGCCCCCCTCAAAATTGCAATTGCCAAATGGGGTACCCCCTCATACCTCCTCCCTGTTCCTCCAGGTGACCATCCCTGCACCCTCTCTCTCTACAGGTGCCAATTGCCTATGCTTCTGAGGTTTTTCTCAAACTACACAATAATTAAAAGTCTAGACTAATATAGCTCCTGTATGGAAGGACTCATATCCTAACTTTGCTCATTGTGTGTTTCTTAATTTTCTGAGTCATTAACCTAACTGGAAACAACAGATTCTGGAAGACTTTGCTGAAAGTGTGACATAGTTCTCATAAACTACACTGTTCCTGACAGTTTTTTAACATTTTCCATTTCCCCATTTTCTGGTCCTAGGATCTCTACAGAGAGTGAGGGTACATCTACATTGCATTCCTCCTTCGAGAGAGGAATGCAAACGCAGACAAACGAAATTGCAAATGAAGAGCAGATTTCCCACGCTTCATTTGCATAATCACAGACCGCTGCTATTTTCGAAATACCCTATTTAGAGATAAAAAACGCCGTGTAGACGCGGTTATTTTGAAAGAAACCCCTTCCTTCAAAATAACCCTAACGGGGTTACTTTCAAAATAACCGAGTCTACACGGCGTTTTTTTATCTTGATATAGGGTATTTTGAAATAGCGGCAGTCCGCGATTAGCAAATGAATCGCGGGAAATTCAAATCCGTGCTTCATTTGCAATTTTGCTTATCTGCGTTTGCATTGCAAGGAGCAATGCAATGTAGACATACCCTGAGAGATGCAGCAAGACTGGGCTCAGTGAAGAGAGTGCTCTGCTTTTTCTGTTTGATCATTTATCTTTGAAAATTCCCAGTAAGTTAACGGGCTTGTGAAGGTGCTATCAATCACTTCTCTAGCTCACCTTTCAGAGACAAAACAAACTCATAACCCCCAAAATCCTAAAGCAGGGTTTTTTTCCCACAAAACATTATTCCTTTCCAGTTTTGTGAAACAGTTAGGTATCCTGATGTAGAGCACTGTCTAAGACTTAAATAGACAATCTAATTGTACTGGCTCTTTACACTCCTGGGGACCACCAAGAACTAGCAATAGAAAGACGTACTAGAAATAGACTTCTAAGCCAGCAATGTTTGCAAGAGCCCTCATACAAAGGCAGCAAAACTATAATCCCCATCCTAATTCTAGGGAAGCAAATGCAAACACCAAGATCAGCTGGATGACTGTAAGTAGCCAACAGAATGGTGTGTTATACCTCCAGTACACTGGATTTTGGAATATTGCACTGAGAATTCTTATTGCTCCTGTTTATTAAATGCCAACATAATTTGACTGGAGTGTGGGCTCTAGGGTGGGCTGAGGATGAGAGCTTTGGAGTGTAGGAGGAAGCTCTGGCTTTGGGGGGAGCGGGGAGTCAGGGCTGTGGCATGAGGAGCTTACCTTGAGCAGCTCCCAGTCAGTGATACAGCAGGGGTACTAAGGCAGACTTCCTGCCTCTCCTGGCACCGCAGACAATGCTGCGTCCCAGAAGCAGCCAGCAGCAGGTTCCCAGCCAATGGGAGTGCAAAGTTAGTGTTTGGGACGGAGCACTGTACAGAGCCCTGTGCACTACCTTCTCTGCCCCTCTCCCATCTAGGAGCTGGGCCTGCTGCCGGTTGCTTCTGGGGCATAGGCAGAAGACGGGTAGCCTGTCTGAGCACCCCAACTGGTCACCTGATCACCCCCAGCAATGAGACACAGTACTTCACAACCCCAGTAGTGGTCGTGACCCATAGTTTGAAAACCACTGGCTTACAGTCTAATTTAGACAAAAATACGTTCTATGACAATAATACTGGTAGATCACCAGGCCCATCTCTAGCCCAAATTATGTTGTTAATGTGATTGTTTACAAACCATTTCACATGGGTAAAGATGCTGTTTTATTACAAACCAATTTCTTTAACTGGAACAATGTAGGTGTCTACAACATGCACAAAACTGCATGTACATGTATGTGAGAGCACAGCCTCAATTTCGTATGACAGCAGATGTACCATGTGGAAACACCGTGTTACCAGCATAACTACAGCAACACAATACCTGGCACTACACATGCTGAGAGTCAGCAACTTCACAGACACTATTATAGGACAGTATATACTAAAGTATCAGTAGACGAGTGTTTACATAATGGAGAAAGAAAACTTCAAACGTACCACATTCACTAGCTGATCCACCCACCAGCTGGAAGAACTGCTGAGCAATTTTCAGATGATCCCTCTTGGAGAGAAACAAATGATATGAGATTCAAAGTATGGAGTGGTCTCATGGAACAGAATGAACACATGCTCTACCGTGGGTGGGTAGGGTGAACTGGAGCAAAGTGAATACATACATTGGAGAGCAAGGGGGAAGATAGGGACAGAGATACAGTAAACAAGGAAGAAATCTTATTGGGTGAACCCATAAACAAGGAATCATTGGAAAAGGAAGCGAGACTTTTGTAAGCAGGGATAGAGAGACTCCATTCAGTTTGGATGAGTCTCAGGGCTAGTAACCAAAAACTCATAATTCACTCACTCTGGACTGCAAATTATGGAGAGAGGAAATGAAGGGACTCAGAAAGCATGGGATCTGAGTGTGAAACTACCACCTCTTTCCCATTAGCTCTATTTTAAAATACATTTATTCCTCCCCTAATACTCATGTAAATGCTGGAGAACAAGAAGGGTTTTACTTACTGAGCCCATTTCCTGTCCAAGGGCTGCATTCACCACTCCCTTGAGTATGTACTCCTACAACAAATAAGAGAATCAGAGAAGACAAGTTAAAGAAATCAGAAGTCATACAACAGCAGCAAGCAACTCAGAAATTATTTTGTTCCTGGCCATATCAACTCTATTCAAACTTTATTTTATTAGTAGTCAGATATGATTGCACATCAGCAGTGTGTAATAAATAATAATTTAAAAAATCAATCCTGCACATGAGCCAGTGGTTTATCTGAAATGAGCTAGGGTTCTGAATCAAGATCCTAGTGTAGACATAGCAACATTATAAAAGCACTATCCAAATTGCCAGGAATTGTCCTGTGGTTATCAGTTGCAGCAGAGGGATCCAAGCAGATTGAACTCCCTTTCCATGCATATAAGTGGTCCCTCCAGGGAGGAGGAGATGTGTCTCTGACTCAGGACATGTAAGTTTGCATTGCCTCTGCTATTTTATATCTACCCTGCGAATAAAGAGGACTTAAATCTCTTTCTGAGGGTATGTCTACACTACAGCACTAATTTGAACTAACAATTCGAATTAGTTAATTCGAACTAAGCTAATTCGAACTAGTGCATCTAGACCTAAAAACTAGTTTGAATTAGCATTTTGCTAATTCGAACTAGCATGTCCACATTGGAGAGGACTCTGAACCGAGGTTAAGGCTGGCTGGAAGCAGTGCCGGCAGGGCATCAGATTAGGACTTAGAGCATGGAGCTGCTGTCTCAGGCTAGCCGAGGGCTGTGGTTAAAGGGACCCAATCCCCACCCCGGACAGACAGTTCTCAGGGGTTCCCTGTTTGCAAAGCAGTCCTGGCTTGAAGTGCCCTGAGTGCCTACACTCAGCACATCACAGCACTCGGCCATCAGCCCGGCTGCACTTGCCGCAGGCTGCCATCCCGGCGGGGAGGGCTGTCAATCGAGGGGCTGCAGGAGAGCTTCCACCCCGAGAAGCCCGCAGAGCCACCCCAGTCCTCCCCATCGGGGGATCATACCCCATTCCTCCCTCACCTCCTTCCACTTACCCCTCCCTAACTCCCCCTTCCTGATGTACAAAATAAAGGACACACGTATTCAAAAATAGAAACTCTCTTTATTGAACTAAACTCGAGGAGACTGGGAAAAGGAGGTGGGAGAGGGGAAAAGAGAGGGTGGGAGAGGGAAGGGCAACTAAAATGATCAGGGGTTTGGAACAGATCCCATATGAAGAGAGGCTAAACAGACTGGGACTTCTCAGCTTAGAAAAGAGGAGACTGAGGGGGGATAGGATAGAGGTCTATAAAAGCACGAGTGGTGTGGAGAGGGTGCATAAAGAAAAGTTCTTCATTAGCTCCCATAATAGAAGGACTAGAGGACACCAAATGAAATGAATGGGTAGCAGGCTTCAAACTAATAACAGAAAGTTCTTCTCCACAGAGCAAATAGTCAACCTGTGGAACTCCTTGCTGCAGGAGGCTGTGAAGGCTACAACTAGAACAGAGTTTAAAGAGAAGTTAGATACATTCATGGAGGTTGGGTCCATGGAGTGCTATTAGCCAGGGGGTAGAAATGGTGTCCCTGGCCTCTGTTTGTGGGAGGCTGGAGATGGATGGCACGAGACAAATGGCTTAGTCATTGTCTTCGGTCCATCTCCTCCAGGGTACCTAGTGTTGGCCGCTGTCGGCAGACAGGCTACTGGGCTAGATGGACCTGTGGTCTGACCCAGTATGGCCGTTCTTATGTTCTAAGCTCCGGGTCGGGGGTCTCACTGGACCACCCTGATTTTCATGCAAACCTGCTCCTGGGTGGCCAAGCTGGCAGCTATCCTGCCTTAGACGGCCGCTTTCCTGTGCCTAGTGCGGAGGTCGTGGATGAGGTCCACGATCTCCGCACTAGACCAGATGGGCACCCGTCTCTTGCGGACCTGGGCAGGCTCCCGGGAGCCGTCAGCCTGGTCCCGGGAAAAGACGGAGGGTTAGGTGGCAGCGGGTGGCTGGCTCGTGCCGTGCCAGGTGCAGGGTCTGCTGGCTGGGTGCTGGCAGGCTTGCACTTGGCATGGGCACCGTAGCCAGACCGTGCCCCTTTAAGGGCTCCGGGACCGGGAGGGGGGCAGACGAGTTTCCCTGGTGGTGCCCAGAGTGGCCACCAGGGAAAGCTGAGGAGGGCTAGTCTCCCACTAGTTCGAATTAAGTGGCTACACAGCCCTTAATTTGAACTACTTAATTCAAACTAGGCGTTAGTCCTCGTAAAATGAGGTTTACCTAATTCGAATTAAGTGCTCCGCTAGTTCGAATTTAATTCAAACTAGCGGTTTGCCTGTGTAGTGCCTATCGATGTTAATTCGAACTAACGTCTGTTAGTTCGAATTAACTCTGTAGTGTAGACATACCTTGATTTATTTTGATACAATCTGAAACCTGCTAGTGGCTTTTAGGGATGCAAAGGACTAGTCGATTAGTCAACTATTTGATAAGCAAATGCTTATCGGATAGTTGACAGGATAGTCGACTAGTCATTTCCCCACACCTTGATGCCTCTATCAAACAGAGGGGATAATTCAAAGCGGCAGCGCCACTTGGAGCCTGAGGCCAGACCCTGGGCTGACCCTGGGCTCCACGCCGAGCTTTCACCTTTGAAGTGTAGCAACAGCTGTAGGGCTGTAGCTACACTTCAAAGGCAGAGGTGCCCTATCAACTAATAGAACGGTGGATGCAAAATGCATCCTTAGTGGCCGCCCAGGAGGCCCCCAACCTGAGGTTGAGAACCAGGATGGTTAAGGACACAACCCCATACTCTGAGGCTACGTCTACACTGGCGTGATCTTGCACAAAAACTTTTTAGCGCAAGACTTCTTGCGTTAAAGTAGTTGTGCAAGAGAGCGTCTACACTGGCATGTGCTTTTGTGCAAGATCATCCTTGCCAGTGTAGACACTCTCTTGCGCAAGAAAGCTCTGATGGCCATTTTAACCATAGACCTTTCTTGCGCAAGAAATTCATGTTGCCTGTCTACACTGGCCTCTTGCACAAGAACAGTTGCGCAAGAGGGCTTATTCCTGAGTGGGAGCATCATAGTTCTTGTGCAAGAAGCCCTGATTTTATACAGTAGAATGTCAGTTTACTTGCGCAAGAACACATGGCCAGTGTAGACAGGCAGCAAGTTTTTGCGTAAGAGCGGCCGCTTTGGCACAAGATCGCGCCAGTGTAGACACTGCCTGAGTGTTTTAAGCCTCTTACTACAAGAAGCTGGGACTGGACAACATGGGATAGATCACTCAATCGCCCTGTTTTGTTCATTCCCTCTGAAGCATCTGGCACTGTCCACTCATGGAAGACAGGATACTTAGCTAGATGAATCATTGATACAACCCAATCTGACCCTTCTTGTATATATTACATATTGTATATTATCAGCTTTGTGGCCAACACTAGCATATACACGAGGAATGTATTTATAAATCAAGCACATGCATAGAAATCCTTCATGTGGAGATGGATCTATCATTCTTAATCTGAGGAGCTCCAGTCACCTTTTCAAAAAAGCCTCCTAGAGAAAAGTTTCCTCTTTTCCTTCAAATCTGAATTTCCTGCCAAATACTGATAAGCAGGACTTAATAACATCCAACCTAGAATCAGTGACAGATTTACAATTGTAGAAGGTCTCTGCAGGGCTAAATAAAGGAGTATATATCATTGCTATAGAAAGATGTCCATTTTGCTAGTGGGAACAAGCATTTGACGTTAGCCATTGAAGGTTCTAAAATGTCAGATCTGAAAAATTATATGATTTTTGAAAATACTGTTTTAGGCAATATTTACATCTCCCTAACATTTATTCATTGTAATTTCTCTCTCTCAAAAACCCTACACAGTGGGACTAATGATGACTAAGAAGCCTGGCTTTACAGGCAGACAAAGATAATAAAATAGTACCAATGAATATTTTAAAATTTTATAAAATATTTTTCTGTAAAATATGTGGCATATGCACAATTGAGGTGATAGGAAAGATTTACTTGTACTCATCTAGAATGATATGCATAATTTGCCTATAGTATTGCCATTCTCAACTCATGTTCACATAAGATTTATAATATATCTCCACTACCAGTTAGCAGATAAAGAATACATGAACACAAATAGATAACACATGATGAAGTGGTATGGACAAAAGGCATTATCAGCATGAATTTGGGATGACTTGCACAAAGTCATCAATAGCTGCCCCAATGCAGTCAAAAATAGGTAAATTATTGATGGTGCTACTCCACCATCAACAATGATGGAAGCTGGAGGGTAGGTACACAGGTTTCAGGCATTCTGGTCACTGTATCTAATCTTCTAGAACACCCATTCCGCCATGTCTGTTTTAGACATTCTCTCTTGTTCGTAAAACTAGGAATGTAAAATCCTGTCTAATTAGTTAACTAGTTAAACATTATGTTTAACCAGTTAACTGATTAAATAGGAGTGGGCAGTGGAGGGGGAGAGAGCCGGGCTGCAGTACCATCCCCCACTGCAGATGGGGGGGTGGATAGGAGCACGCTCCACCTGCATCGGGCCCCAGAGGGCTGCTCCAGCCTCCACCAGTTAATCTTAACCATTTATTCAGGTCCCTAGTTCAGACCCACTGTATTTATACAATGTATGCGTGTGTATGCGCGCTCTTTCAGAAAGAAAACACAGGAAGGAGCAAGAGACCGAAGCTGGCTCAGCAGTTGTAGTAAGCAGTTTGAATTGGGGTGAGAGGTTAAAATAGGGCCCAGCTGGGACCACCTCTCCCACCTAGAATGATCCAGACCTATGCAGAGGACACCCTGTCCTCTCACAAGAACCTATGAAATCTTCCCTCTCCTCCTCAGTCATGTAACCTATGAGGGGAAAAAAGCTAAAGGGAAGAGTCAGTAAGAGACAGAAGCAAGCCCAGCAGCTGCACAAAGCAGTTCAAGCAGCAGCCAAGGACAGGGCAATTTTCACCCTGAGCAGTCCTTCCCCTGTGCAGATTGGCTGTTGCTCCTAACACCTCCCTCCATCACTCTTCCTATATAGCTAACATGCTTAACATAACCCAACTGAAAGGATTTAAATAATAAAATTGCAAAGTTAACATTATTTTTACTGCCATTGGATTGTTCTCTCTGTTTGTACATTCTATTCCTTTCTACTACCCTATTTCTGTCTGGTCTATTTAGACTGTAAGATAAATAATACCTGTATGTCTATATTTCACATATATACAAAGCTTTAGCATGGGTGAAAACTAGTGAAAGGATGAAAGCAGGATATTAAAGGGAATGAATCCTCAGGGATCTGGCTTGGATGTGACAAAGTCTATCCCAAATTGTAAACTCTCTAAGTAACCATGCCATAAACCTTAAATTACCTGTGGAGTTGTAGGTTCCAGGTCCTTAATCAGATTATAAGCCTCCTGCACGTCATCTGAAATACCAAAAGTTATATACATGACAAACCACAGTGAATTGTATTCAGAGAGACCACTCACTTCCACAACATTCCTTTACCCAGTCACAGAGGGCATGTCTACACTGGAAACTATTTTGAAATAACAAGGGGAGTGTGCACACTACCAAGCCTGTTATTTCAAAATAATGGGCTTATTATTTTGAAATAACTCTTGCTTGTGAAGAAGAAGAAGCTTATTTTGAAATAATTATTTCCAGAGTTATTATTTAGAAATACTTATTTCAAAATAACCTGGTAGTGAAGACATAGCCAGAGAAACAAAGCATTTGATGGGGAGGAGTCAGGGGACTATAAATCTGTATAAATGTATACTTGGCTGGTGGTGGCTTTCTTGAGCCTGTATAACAAACATAGTTTGAGTAATAGCTTCTTTTTAAATACATTTCCCCTAGAATAGAGATCACTTATGCCTCTTGTTCATAGTCCAGTGAATGACTTCTCAACTGTATTAGGTTAAGATAATAAATTCCTCATGCTCCTGTCTCATCCAACATGTTTATTCCTCCCCCAGGGCAAAACAAGATTAGATGCTTCTGAATACAGACTTTATAGTTTCCTTATTAATACTTCAACATTTGGCAAATTAGGGTATCTGATTCTAATTCTCCCATACAGAAAACACTGTTAGTGCAAAAGTTAAAGAATGTAACTCACACACAAAAATTATATATAAAAAAGTACTTTAAAAAAAAAAAAAAAAAGGATCCAGTCTTAGATCATCTTAACTCCATCCCCGCCTCACTTTCATATATTTTCATAGGGTTTTTTTGGTCACACAATTATCCAACAAGTTAATTCTCACTAATAGCCAGGAAATCCACTGCAAATTAGCAATTGCTGATAATAAAGCAAATGAATTTGATTTTTTTTTAAAACAGAAGTACTATATAAACAGCATATTTTGTTAATGTATTTTGACAAGTATAGTTTAACTTTAATGATACTTCATTGTATAATATTGATGCATTATTTTACATCTTCAAAACACTGTACAAAAATCAAATCCCACATAATCATGAGCTACTGAGGTACAGATGAGGCAAATTATTTTTTAAATACTTTACTCTTAAATACCAAGTACTTTTGGTTCACTAGTGTATATATTCTTGCACAATTTGTAAAAGTAATGAAGTCTTAATACAAGATCTTACTGCACATCTCTGGCATTAAATCTTTGATAATAAATTAGGAAAAATTGCCATATTTATGAGACTTAAAGGGCCTATGGATTAGCAAAATGATATGGAGGTTCTTCTGTAAAGCAGGTACTGCAAATGAGTTAGATTCATTCAGGGCAATAGAAAAAGAACACACCTATGTACTAAAATTTGTCACAGCTCGTGTAATGAAGCTAAGTACCAACTGGATGTGCAGATACAGGGACATCTTTGGAAGCAATTAAATAGAAAGATGAAAAAACTCATTTGAGACAAGTCCTCTGACAAAGGGATTAAATATCAACAATCGTATTGGCATGGCATAAATGTTGCAAAAACTGGCATAACAAGCATAAGAATCAATATAATTAAGCTACAGAAGACTCACAGAGCTTTTTCTTTTCATATTTTTTTTGCCACTCAAACTCCTAGATGCACTTATTGGTATGTAAAGTTTAGGGTATGGTTTATTTCTGCTCTTCAGGTAAGAAGCCTAAAGTTTTTCTGATTATTTTGAACCAACATGACCAAGGCTATGGTGCCACTGTAGTGCTTCAATATAGATACTACACCAACAGGATGGGTTCTCCATTCCTGTAATTAATTTGCCTCCCTAAGAGATGGTACCTAGATCAATGGAAAAATTGATCACCTCACTATAGGCATGTATTCACTATCCACCAGATTGATGGGAAGCGATTGATCCAGCAGGACAGACACAATAAATCAACTACAGTAAAACTCCAAGGGTACGTCTAGACTACAGGGTTTTGTCGACGGAAGTTTTGTCGACAGATACTGTCGACAAAACTTCTGTCGACCTAGAGTGTCTAGACACATTCGGTTCTGTCGACAAAGCAAGCTGCTTTGTCGACAAAACCCTGTAGTCTAGACGCAACCCTACAGGCAATAACACCTTCTGTCGACAGAACTCTGTCAACAGAAGGTGTTATGCCTCGTAAAATGAGGTTTACCAGCGTCGACAAAACTGCTGAGTTCTGTCGACGTTTTGTTGACAGAACTCAGTGGTAGTGTAGACGCTGGTATAGTTTTGTCGACAAAAGTCCACTTTTGTCGACAAAACTCAGTAGTCTAGACACACCCCAACTGTCCAGCATCCAGTGGTCCAGCACTCCTGATAGTCCGGCACCAACTGGAACCCAGAAGTGCTCCGGCCAGCCAGACAATTGGAGCTGCTCTGCCCCCGGCTTCTCCAAGTCCACCGCTCGTCAGTTTCAGAAGCAGTGGACTTGGGGAAGCCCTGGGGCAGAGCAGCTGGGGTGCTGCCAGGCTGGTCCTGTAGCGCCGCCCTCTCCCATGCTGCGCAGTTCCCCGCCAACCCCCCACCTCCCACCCCAGACCCCTCATAGCCCCCCTTCCAGTACTCAGGCATATCTGATAATCTGGCACCCCCTGGGTCCTAAAGGTGCCAGATTATCAAAAGTTTACTGTACTGATTTACCGGTTGATACCAGTATTCCACCAGAACAAGAAGCATAGGTGGAGCTGACGAGAGAGACTCAGCTGTCAACTTACCACAGTGAAGCCACCGCAATCTGTTGATCTAAGTACATCAACTTCAGCTACGTTATTCACATAGTTGAAGTTGTTTAATTTATATCAACCGTTATATATAAGATCAAGTTGTTTAACTTATATCTGTGGTAATGTAGACTAACCTCAGATTAGGTTGTTTTAACTACATTGCTCAGGGGGGTGGATTTTTTTACACCTGTGAAAGAGATAGCTATGCAGACATAACTTTTCACTGTAGACCAGTCACAACTCTAGACAAATAGGTGACAAATCTGGAAAGTTTACTATCTGAGGCAGTCAACATTACTGCAACCTTCTTTGAAATACAATAAAACAGAATATGTGGGACACAACCATAAAGACAACGGAGATAACATCTACTGCTTTTAAATACACTGCTCTAAATAACTAGTCATGCAAAATTGATGAATTACCATGAATAAGGAAGTCAACAAGTAGAAAAGTGATCAACATATCCCATTACATATGGTGCAATTAACACCAAATCACCAATCAATCCACTTCTGAATGGAGAAATACAGTGGTGATGAGCATGAGGGGAGAGGGAGTCACTGTAACCAATAAAAATACAAAAGGAACCAAAAATAAAGACTGAAATGAGTTGGACACAGAAGAAACTTGCTTCTGCTGCCTGGGGAATCTACCTACATTCCTGTTACTACGGCAGGGGACTGGACTTGATGACCTCTCAATGACCTCCAGTGCTAGTATTCTATGATTCAATAATTGGCAAACGTATAAAGAATGGACATTCTTGTTCACAGACTACAGCCTTGTGTCGGGCCTCTTTGATTTATAGCAGGTTTGTGCCACATTTACCAAATAGTTTTCATTGATAGGTTGCTGTCCTATGTACATTTTTAGCATGTTAACAGGCTTAAGGGGAAGGATTTCACTAGCGTAAAAAAAGGTCTCTGAACTTCTGCTGAAGTGGATTTGTTCAACCCCTTGAAAATGGTTTTTCTTCAAAAACCAAGAAAGCTTATAAGATGTTTATTTCCCATAATGCTACCAATGAAATAGCATAAAGAACGCTATGGCCTATCTGAGGAATGCTAGTTGTGAGATGAAGAACAAATGTCACAGAAAAAGAAAAGTTTCTAACCCCTGTATGTAAGAGTCAGAGGGAAATTTCTTTACCCTGCCGAAGATAGTAAATCACCAGGTTCAATCTGGCTTCAGGAATAACATCAACTAGCGGTGGCAGAACCTGCAGAGCCCCTTCCCCTCCTCGGAACACGACCTGCAGAGAAAAAAGCACCAATCTTGTTAGTCCTATAGAGTATTCCTGTATGTGGTTTCACAACCACCCTTGAAACTTCTACAGTAATAAGGGGCTGTAGTCAACAGAATCAGACATGTGAAAAGTGTCATGTAATTTTTAAATGACCAAAAACAGACAAGTCTTCAGTTTCATATAACAATTCTCTCCTTCCCAAAAGCCATATGGAACACTTATTCAGGTGTAACTTGGGAGGGAAATTTACCACTTGCTGAATCATTGGTAAAAGGATCAAAACATAATTCCACCATGGACATCAGAAGTTATGCTTAAGTTTGCTGTGACTGGATGAATGACAAAAACTTGCCATTTGCATAAGTTTCTCAATCACAATGCAACTTACTGAACAAAAAGAAGAGAACCCTGAACCTGGCAAGGGATGTGTTTTGGTGGCTCTTGTGATGGGAGAGGACAAAAGAACATGTCTTAAGAGATTTCCAGCTCCACAGGACTTTCTGGATAAACTTGAGGTTTTATAGGATTTCGCCCATTATTTGGATACATAATCTTGTAGGATTTGGAGCCATATAAGCCATGATAAGATTCATATTCTCAGAGCTAGACTTTGTTTGCTAGTTTCTGGTAGTCAAATAAGAAGAAAGCACAAGGAACATATGGATCATAATCAGCAGTCTGGCAATGACCAAAACCTGCCTGATTATGCAAGGCATGTGGCTGACCATCTGTGGACCAAGAGCCAGAGGGGGGGAGTGCAGCAGATGGGCAAACAGACCCACTTAGCCACTTAGTACAGAGGACCGTGTGTTATCTATCCCAGATCAGGAGGCAACCAAAAGTAAGGAAAGAGAGAAAAGAACATGAATTCAGGAAGAGAACCACATTCTAAGTGGGCAAGAATAGGGCAACTCACAGAGATAACACAGTCCATTTCAGGTCGGACTGGAGCCCTGGAAAATAAGTCAGGCACAGTGTGAGTTCACAAACAGTTGGGTTCCACTGGGAGAGCAGGGGAAAGCCCCAATGGTATGACCCCATCAGTAGGTATATTTGGATTCAGCACACTCCTCTAGTGTGACCATTTTGTCTCAGGCAGGTAGAGCAAAGTGGGAGCTCTGGTGGGAGCAATGGGCTGGGCTCTAGGTAGTTTCAAGATTAGGCCTAAAGGAGAGCTCATGGGGAACATGAATGGAAAGTTATAGAACATGCCCTATTGTCTGCAGGCATAGGCAACCCTTAATGGCCAGGTGTATTCTCAGCTATTGGCTTTCCAGCTGCTAGCTCCTCAGAGAGTAGCCTTACAGTAGGCTTGTGCCCTACATTATCTACATGAAGGTGACAGGACAGCTATACCCAGTAACATATGAGCCCATGCTGATGTATTTTGACATTATATATCATGCATATAATACATTTTCAAGCACCTGATTGCTCATGTACGATGAGCATATTACAATTAAAGTAAGCTTGAACCCCACCCTGTGCTGGGATAAAATTGATAAAGGGACTATGGCTGGAGTTCATAGTTCAGAAGCACGAGAGCATACCCTTCCCCAAATGAATTGCAGTTACGTACTGGTAAAGCTGGGGTGTGAAAGGAGCGAAGGGGCTTGCCTCAAGGCATTACACACCTGAACAGCTGAGGCTTTCATGCTGAGACTACAATGCAACAGGAAAATGTCTTCACATATAGTGTATGTTATGGAATGAACATGAACATTATGAGGTCTTCAGGCGACCCACATTTTAAGTGAACCTTCCCCCGAGTCCAAGACTGCATGGAATGGGGGCAAGGCCAACAAGGCTGAAAAAGGCAACATCTCCATTAATATGGGTGTTTTATCTCCCCCGCTCTTTAAGGAATTGTTACCCCAATATGGAGTCCAAATATTTCTGGGAGGATTTTGTTCAGGATTTCAGGGACCTGTATGAAGGGAGAGGATGAACATAATGACAAATAACCTCAGATCTGTTAAAAGCATGGAGGGCACATCTAAGAACAAGATTCAAAAGGGGGTACATTTGGGCAGAGTCAGTGTCCTTTCCCAAAGAAAGTGCCTAGCAAGTATTGCCTCACTCACTGTCTCTCGTACACAAAAGAGGAACTGGTGACTGATGAGAAATAACTTCGGGCTGTTCACTTTGCATCAGTTGAAGTGGCAGTGCACATGGTATGCTCATGTGGCCTTGCTTGTAAAGAGCCACATTAGGTTAACCTTTGACATCCACCCAGTGGACTGTGCCCTATTGGGCTTTTCCTTCAACGGTCAATTTTATGTTGGCAAAGCAAAGTCCATGGGTATGCGTGCAGCCTTTGAAAAATGCAGTACCTAAAAACATAATGGTCATACCGTGTTTAGCCCAGTATCCTGTCTTCCAACAGTGGCCAATGCCAGGTCCTTTAGAGGGAATTAACACAACAGATAATCATCAAGTGATGATCATCTCCTGTTACTCATTCCTAACTTCTAGCAACAAAGGATAGGACAGTTCAGAGCATGGGTTTGCATCCCAGCCCAACCTCACTAATAGTTATTGACAGGGGTGAAAGTAACTTAAATATCTTACAGCTACTATCCTATCATAACAGTGCTTGTAACAAATGCAAAAATACTTGTAAGAAATTTTTAAATGTGGGGTGGAGCGCCGGGGGCTCAGAGCAGAAGGTTGGGATATGGGGGTGCAGGAGTCAAGATTGGAGAATATGAGAGGCTCAAGGCAGGGGGCTGGGAAGTGCAGGAGTCAGGGCTGGGATATGAGGAGTGACTCATAGAAGTGTGGGCGAGCTCAGAGCAGGAGGAATATGGGGATGCAGGATTCAGGGGCAGGGGGCTGGGAGTGTGTAGGGATGAGTGAGGAGGGGGTGAGGGTGCCATTTTGGGAGGTAGGTGGGCTGCAGCCACACATACCGGGTCCCTATTGCTTTTACTGCTTCCTCTGATTAGGAAGTGAAGGGAAAGTGCAGAGCCCGCTGTGTTTCTCTTGCTCCTGGCTGCCCAGGAGAGGGGCGGAAGAAGAACACAGCAGCCTCTGCACTCTTCCCTTTGTTCCCTAGTCAGAGGAAGCAGGAAAAGCAACAGGGACCTGGTATGTGTGGCTGCATTCCAGCAAAATTGGGAGGGTGGGAGCTCAGGGCTGGGGCACTCTTCTAACATGCCTGGCTGAGTGCTTCTGAGTATAGTCCTCAGAAACTTTTCCCCAGCAGTCTCCACGTAGTCAGCCAGGGTATGTCTACACTACAAAGTTAATTTGAACTAACGGACGTTAGTTCGAAATAACTTTAATAGGCGCTACACATACAAACCGCTAGTTCGAACTTAATTCGAACTAGCGGAGCGGTTAATTCAAGCTAGGTAAACCTAGTTCGAATTAAGTAGTTCGAATTAAGGGCTGTGAGGCCACTTGATTCGAAATAGAGGGAGGCTTGCCCTCCCCAGCTTTCCCTGGTAGCCACTCTGGGCATCACCAGGGAAACTCATCTGCCCCCCTCCTGGTCCCGGAGCCCTTAAAGGGGCACGGTCTGGCTACGGTGCTCGTGCCAGGTGCAAGCCTGCCAGCACCCAGCCAGCAGACCCTGCACCTGGCACGGCACGAGCCAGCCACCCACTGCCACTCAGCCCTCCACCTCTTCCCGGGACCAGGCTGGCGGCTCCCAAGAGCCTGCACGGTGCCGCAAGAGGTGGGCGCCCGCCTGATCTAGTGCAGAGATCGTGGACCTCATCCACGACGTCCGCACTAGGCACAGGAAAGTGGCCGTCTAGGGCAGGATAGCTGCCAGCCTGGCCACCCAAGAGCAGGTTTGCATGAAAATCAGGGTGGTCCAGTGAGACCACCCGACCCAGAGCCCTGTGCTTAGAACATAAGAACATAAGAATGGCCGTACTGACTCAGACCAAAGGTCCATCTAGCCCAGTAGCCTGTCTGCCGACAGCAGCCAACACTAGGTACCCTGGAGGGGATGGACCGAAGACAATGACCAAGCCATTTGTCTCGTGCCATCCATCTCCAGCCTCCCACAAACAGAGGCCAGGGACACCATTTCTACCCCCTGGCTAATAGCACTCCATGGACCCAACCTCCATGAATGTATCTAACTTCTCTTTAAACTCTGTTCTAGTTGTAGCCTTCACAGCCTCCTGCAGCAAGGAGTTCCACAGGTTGACTATTTGCTTTGTGAAGAAGAACTTTCTGTTATTAGTCTGAAGCCTGCTACCCATTCATTTCATTTGGTGTCCTCTAGTCCTTCTATTATGGGAACTAATGAAGAACTTTTCTTTATGCACCCTCTCCACACTACTCGTGCTTTTATAGACCTCTATCCTATCCTCCATCAGTCTCCTCATTTCTAAGCTGAAAAGTCCCAATCTCTTTAGCCTCTCTTCATATGGGACCTGTTCCAAACCCCTGATCATTTTAGGTGCCCTTTTCTGAACCTTTTCCAAGGCCAAAATATCTTTTCTGGGGTGACGAGATCACATCTGTACACAGTACTGAAGATATGGTGTACCACAGGTTTATACTTCCTCCCCTCCTTCTTCCCCTGGCTTCCCCCTTCCAGCTCCCTCCTCCCAGGTTTCCCCCTCCCCTCTCCCACCTCCTTTTCCCAGTCTCCCCGAGTTTAGTTCAATAAAGAGAGTTTCTATTTTTGAACACGCATGTCCTTTATTTTGTACATCAGGAAGGGGGGCTAGGGAGGAGTAAGTGGAAGGAGGTGAGGGAGGAATGGGGTACGATCCCCTGATGGGGAGGATTGGGGTGGCTCTGCAGGCTTCTCGGGGTGGAAGCTCTCCTGCAGCCCCCTCGATTGACCCCTCCCCCCCGGATGGCAGCCTGCAGCAAGTGCAGCCGGGCTGATGGCCAAGTGCTGTGATGTGCCGAGTGTGGGCACTCAGGGCACTCCAAGCCAGGACTGCTTTGCTGTCCCTCATCGAGTTAGACAAGTGAGCAGGGAACCCCTGAGAACTGTCTGTCCGGGGTGGGCGTTGGGTCCCTTTAACCACAGCCCTTGGCTAGCCTGAAACAGCAGCTCCACGCTCTAAGTCCTAATCTGATGCCCTGCCGGCACTGCTTCCGGCCAGCCTTAACCTCAGTTCAGGGTCCCCTCCAATGCGGACATGCTAGTTCGAATTAGCAAAATGCTAATTCGAACTAGTTTTTAGGTCTAGATGCACTAGTTCGAATTAGCTTAGTTCGAATTAACTAATTTGAATTAAGTTAGTTCGAATTAGTGCTGTAGTGTAGACATATCCCCAGAGAGTCCCCTGGAGGGCTGCCGGTATATGGCGCTATGTATGACCCTGCTGGTCCACCCCTCCCTTGGTTCCTTCTTGCTGGCTACTCTGACAGAGGGCAAAGAGGGTGGGTATCGGAATAGATGTGAACAACACATCTCAAAGAACAACAGTTATGAAAGGTTAGTTACCAGTTTTTCTTTTTCCAGTGCTTGTTCAGGTTGATTCCAATTTAGGTGACTCCCAAGCTATTACCTAAGTGGTAGGTTTACAGTGAGTCTGCCACTGATTGTAGGACTGCCCTGCCCACATCATCATCATTACCGTCCTGCCAATCAGTGGCATAATGGGCCATGAATGTGTGGATCGAGGATCCGGTAGCTGCTCTGTATACATCCCGAATTGGAACCTGGGTTAAAAAGGCTGCAGAACAGGCCCTCATGTTATGAACAGTAATCATTGGTTCAGGGACTCCTGCTAGCTTGTAACACTTGTAGATACAGTCCGTGATCCATGAAGAAATGTGCTGAGAGACAACAGAAAGACTTCTCAAATGATCTACCACCTACACAAAGAGTTGCAGTGACTTTCTTTAAAGGACTTTGTACACTCAATGTTAAAGGGGAGTGCTCTACGCATGTTCAGTGATGGAAGTCTTATACTAGTAATGTGGCTTAGGATAGAAAACTGGGAGGAAGATGTCTTGACTTAGGTGAAATTGTGACACCACCTTGGGAGAAAGGCCAAGTGAGGCCTGAGTTGCACTTTGTCTCTGTGGAAAATCATATGTCTGAGCCCTCCTTATAAGTGCCCTCAGCTCCAAAACCCTTCTGGCAGATGTGGTCACCACCAGAAAAGCCAATTTCCAGAAGAAATAAAGGAGTGAACAAGTAGCTAGTAGTTCGAAAAGTGGTAGCATCAACCTGGAAAGGACCAAGTTGAGGTCCCATACAGGGAGCAGCTGTCTTACCCAAGGAAAGGATCTATCTAGCCCCTTAAAGAAAGGTACCACTAAGGGATTTATGAAGACAGAGCGAGCCCCATCCCTGAAATAACTGAAATAGCTGCTAGATTAATTCTGACCAAAGAGAGGGCAAACCATGCTCCTTCAGATGGAGCAGATTATTCCTTTCATTCTGGACTGACACCTGGGTCAGGAAGACCTGGCACTCAGCATACCAGCATAAAACCCTCTTCCACTAAGCAAGGTAAGCGGTCCTGGCTTCCTATGCCTAAAAGAATCTGCTGGACCTGAAAAGAGCCGTGAAGTTCCATGAACTTTAACCATGGAGCTTCCATACCATGAGGTTCTGCAACAGGACATCTGGGTGCCGCAGATGCCCATTGTCCTGCATGGTCAGATCCAGGTGAAGAGAGAGTTCTATGGGTGATTCCACCAAAGCTCCAGGAGCATCATATATCAGCGCTGGTACAGCCAGGCTGGCACCAGCAGGGTCACTTCAGCCCCATCCCTGCAGATCTTGAGGATAACCTTGTTGATCAGGGAAAATGGGGGAAAGATATGCATTGGCTGATCCTTCCAAAGCAGCATGAACGCATCTGCAGCAACTCTACACCGTGGCCTTGGAAAGAACAAAGAGGAGCTTTTCCTGCTGGTCTCCATCATGAACAGATCAACGTGGGGAACTCCACAGTGATGGAAGAGGAAGTGGAGAACGTTGTCCCTTACCAACCACTTGTGGCTGAGAAAAGACCTGCTTAGGCAGTCTGCCACTATATTTCAGATCCCTGGGAGATAAGAAGCCTCCAGTTGTGCGGAATGAGCTATACAAACTCCCAGAGGAGAAGAGCTTCTTTACATAGTGGTGACAACCTCTCACTGCACTGTTTGTTGATATATAACATGGCAGTAGTATTGTCTATCAGAACTGTCATGCTTTGACTTTCCATAGTAGTGTGAAACATATGACAGGCCAAACAAACCTCCCTGAGCTCCCTGACGTTCATGTGGAAAAACATCTGATTGTCTGACCATAGGACCACAGATCTCCCAGGTGCATCCTACCCTCCCAGGTCCAACATGTTTGTGACTAGCATAATCTCAAGCTTGAGGACCCAAAAGGGAACACAGCCCAGGGGTCTGCCCACTCAATAGGGTCTGCAGGGTATTCAGAGGAATGTTTAGGACTTGATTCTAGCTGTCTTGACCTGGATCGTAGACTGAGGAAAGCCACACCTGGAGCGTCCTGAGACTCAATCTAGAGTGCGCAACCATATACATACCCACCACCATGTGGCTCAGGTAGCTCCAGGCAGGGGAAGTGGGAAAACACTGTAGGGACTGTATGAGCCAACACATGGCCTGGAACCTTGAGTCCAGCAGGGAGGCCCTCGCTGTCATGGAGTCAAGGATCGTTCCAATTAATTTTATTCTTCTGGTGGGAATGAGCGTTGACTTTTCCAGGTTGAAAAGAAAGCTCAACCTCTGGAAAGTGTTCCTGATAAGATGAACATGTGCCCCCACCTGCTCTTTGGAGTTGCCTCTTAGCAGTCAATTGTTGAGGTAAGGGCAGTCAATTGTTGTTCTCTGCTCTCTCCTGTGGAGAAACGTGGCCACCAATGCCATGCACTTTGTGAACACATGGGAGGCTCTGGAGAGGCCAATGGGAAGCACCATGAATTGACGCAAAAAACAGGAATAACAAGATGGTTTATTAGGTGATGAGCTTTCGTGGGCCAGATCCACTTCCTCAGATCAAATAGTGGAAGAAAATTGAATTGATGGTGTGCCTGACTTACCACGAATCAGAGAAAGCATCTGTGCATCTGGTGAATGGCAATGTGGAATAGGTGTCTTTCATATTGAGGGCTGCATACCAATCCCCTGGATCCAGGAAGGGGATAATGGAGTTTAGCAAAAGCATGTGGAACTTTAGTTTCAACAGGTTCCTGTTGACACTGCAAAGATCCTAGATGGGTCTGAAGCCCTCTTTCGCCTTTGGAATAAGGAAATAGCAGGAATAGTACTCTTTTCCCCTGAATTCCTGAGGAACCTCCTCTATTGTCCCCATGGCCAAAACCAATTGCACTTTCTGCTGAAGGAATTGCCTGTGAGAAGGGTCCCTGAAGAGAGCTGGGGAAAAGTACTGGGAAGCAGAACTGGAGCACGTAGCCCATGTCTACCATTCAAAAGACCAAGTGGTTCAAAGTGATAAGGATCCATGCCTGGTAGAAGCAGGATATGCAACTGCCAAATAACGGGAAAGGATCTAGGGTAGAGATTGGTCCACAAGTCCTCAAGCATGAACCTGGGTGAACCTTGATTCTGGCCAGATGACCAGGACAGGCTTCTACATCTGTTATTTCAGCCCCTGCACCAATAGGAGTCTAGGCAAAGTTGGGCATACAACTAGTTCTGGCAATGTTGTTACTGTTGCTGTTGATGTGCTCAGAAGGGCCTATATTGCATGGTCGGAGTGTGCATCCCCCAGGAGCACGTTGGGGCTCTAGTGTCTTTTAAGCTGTGCAGCTAAGTCGATTTGTTCAGAGAACAACCACAAGTTGTCAAATGGGAGGTCCTGTAAAGTATGTTGCACCTCCAGACGGAGACCAGAAAATTGCAACCATGCCAACCTGCGCATGACTATGCTCAGAGATTAGGAGCGGGCTGCTGAATCCACCCCATCCAGAGAAGCTTGGAGAGCTGTTCCCCACTACCTTCCCTTCCTCTATCAATGCCGCGAAGTCCATCTGAGAGTCCTCTGGAAGGAGCTCCTTGAATTTCCACGTGGCTTGCCAGGCACTGAAATTGTATCTGCTGAGGACAGCCTGCTGGTTTGCTATCCTCAACTGGAGGCCCCCTACCATGTATACATTTTGAGGTGCCTGGCCTCTTTGGCTTTTGGTGCCGATTGGTCCTGTCATTCCCATTCGTTGACCAAAGAGCTGGGAGGGAGGGAGAGTAGAACTATTTATATCCCTTAGATGGCACACAGTACTTTCTTTCCACTCCCTTGGCCGTTGGGGGAATGGAGGGAGGAGTCTGCCATAGAGAGAAATTGCTTCTTTTCCAGAGTCTTTATGAAGGTGCTAGAATGTCCACCATAAGATCCTCAGCCTTAGCCGGATTTGACAGTGCCTGGACTGTGGAAGTTGGTGGTGCCGCCTCTCTCTGCCTTGAAGTTCTGCAACCTGAGAGAGGCTTAGCGGGCTGAAGGGGGGAGCACTCTGTCATTTTTCTTATGCTCTTGGATACCGGAGAGTTGGATTGGTGCCACAGCTAGGTATCTCACTGTGGTGCTGGGACTCTTTGGAAGTGTCCTTAGGTTGTGCCATAGTTGCTAGTGGCCTGAGTGCCACTTCCAATAGTAACTACCACAGACAAAAGTCCCTTTCTTTCTATATATGAGGCTTTGCCTGATGGGTTTCCTGTAGACAACGTTGCCAAGAATTGTGGGTGGTCACTGTTGGGCATTCTTGGGCTTGTGGTATAACACAATGCCAGATAGAAGGTGGTAACAACTACCTACCATCTTATCTAACAACTACAATGATTAATACTTAATTAAGAACAATGCAAACAAACACCTAGGCAATGAGACACTCGTAAAGCAAGCAAATGATGTTCCAACACCATCACAGATGGTAAGAAAGAACTAAGGAAGGGATGGTCAGCAGGATCATACATAGCACCATCACTTCATGGGGCTCCCTGCTGACCCCATGGAAGCTATTAGGGGAAAAGTTTCTGATGATCATGCACAAAATGTGCGCACGTTTCATTGGAATCAGCATGAACAAGCTCTCAGAGAAGAACACATAGAGACCCTCATAATGTAATAACTGGCACCTCCATCAAAAGGAGCCTCCAAGAGTTGGCGAAGGACCAATGAGATTCAAGTGATGATGCTGGGCTGTCCAATGTGAGCCTTGGATGTAATTTAATTAATAAAGTTGTATCCTGGTTAAAACCCACACAAACGTGTCTGCCTTTTTCTATCCAGGGAGCACACCAAACTGAGCAACTCTCCAACATCAAATAAAAGCAAACTACTATAAACAGCCATTTAACAGAATAGCAATAAAATCACTGAACTGGAATGTTGCCAGATGATCAATGTATCTCCTACGTCAAACACAAATATTTTTATTTGCCTTAGTATCTGCCCAGCATGAGTTCCTAATCATTAGCATGGCAAATAGAGACATTTTAATTCCACTGATACTGTACCCTGATTAGACAACATTGTTAAGAGTCCTCATTCATCCTAACTTTTGCATTACAGTCCTGATTTTGACAGAGTTATTCAAATAAGATTTGGGATTTAACCAGTACAAAAATAATTGGTCAAATAACATAAAAAATGATAAAATAAAGTACTAATTTATTAGAACGGTAACAAAACAAGTAAGACTTTATGGTCTCCAACAGGGTTAGCCTTAGATATTTATGCTTAATTACAAAAAAAACAAGTACTTAACTGAGTCATTTTAGCTAAAAAATGTGAAATATAATTAAATGAAGTTGTAAAAATGAAAAAAGGCACCATGATGCAATAGGCTGTATTCTTGCTGGAATATATGGTGAATATTTGATTATGATCAAATAACTCACAGTCAGTTCTCAATCCTAACCTCAAGTCTTCTGCAAGGACAGGCTCACAGGATATTTAAAGCATCCTAAAATGCTCCTGACAATAAAGCAAGATTTCTTCATGACATGGTAACAAGCTGTGCCAATTTAAAAATACCTCTAGGCTAGGAGGTACTGCTGTGACAGAACCCCACCTCCCATGCTTTATGAAATGGACTTATCGACAAGAATATATATAACTCAAAGGTGCTTTGAGCAAATTATTTCATGTACCCTATCAATCTTCATGTCATGATCCTCTGGTTCTGTTTATCTTACTTTGATGTATGTATTATTTTTGTGTGTAAAATTAGACATATGGAGTGGGGAATACTTTGTGGGTTTTAAATGTGTGAAAGAGACATCGAGGGTATTACCCTCAATGTCTTAATGAGCAAGTGTTAAACTATCTCTTTTGTCCTTAAGTCTGAGCAGTAGTTGGTAGGGAGTGGCCTCAATTCTTAAGAATAAGAAAGCAGGGGCCAAGGTCTTTTGGCTGGGCTGCAATTGTAGGAAGGAGCCTAAGACCCTAGGATGGGAAGATAGCCCTGGTTTGGAGGGACAGCTGGAAAAGAGGTTTTAGGGTGAGTTTGAAAAGTTTGTATTGAGGTTTCCGTGTAGAATTAGCTAAGTGTTTTTGTTTCTTTTAATTTGTAACTTACTTTGCTCTGCCTGTTCTCACTTATTACCAGTTAAATCCTACTGCTTGTACTTAATAAAAATCACTTTTATTTTCTGTCAAACCGACTGTAAATCATTGTTACCTGGAGGGGCAACCAGTGTGTACATGCTCCTTTCATTGTTAATGGGAGCTTACCTAGGTAATTCATTGGGGGTTTCAATTCCATTTGGGGAGTGGTATCTCAGGGTACTGGGCCCAAAACTGCACTCTCCTTGGACCTGCAGAGGTTCAGTGTTTGTACTGCTTCTCGGTGGGGGCAGGGATCTCAGCTTGGGGCTTTGGCTGGGGGAGACCAGGGAGCTGGCCCAGCAGGAGTGGGAAGTGAGGAGCCCCAGAGAGCAGGAAGGCAAGTGGCAGTGGCCATGTCAGCCCTCCCAGAGGTACCCCCAACATGTCTTCTGTGACCTCACCCCATTGCAACTGCAACAATTTTGCCCCAGAAAATTAAGTAGAAAGAGGGAATAGGAATGCAAGCTCTTGTCTTGAAGTTGGCATAGAGACAAGCAAGAAAATGAAACTGATTAAATAAAAGTGGGAAGCATATTAATCAGACTGCCTCCATTCCTTACATGATGACCTTTATGGATTAAAACAACCTCTTAACATCCCACCTTCTAATGTTCAGTTTCCAATTATCAGTGGTGCCTCATCACAAAAAGCTCCACAGATCAGAGTTTGAGATCCACCAGCTTAGATGAATTCATTACTTACCAGATTGTGCTTAATGAGCTCCTTAGCAAACTCAAAAGATGATGAGGCATTGTCCATCAGACTCTTGAGTTCTGCCTGAAATTAAATATTATATCTATAAAAAACTATACAACTTAGCACCCCCCTACACACACACACATATACGTGTAGATCCATACCACAGCTGAAACTGATGGGGAAGCAACTCCAGTTCTGATTAACTGAGTTGGTAGAAGAAAACAAACACATCCCCATTATACCTTGATGATTATTGCGGATGGATAATTCATACAAATGCAAAGCAATACTTGCACTGGGAAAATGGAAAGGCCTGCATACCAGAGGTGGCCAACCTGTGGCTCGCAAGCCACATGCAACTCTTCTCCCTCAAAAGTACGGTTTGTGAAGTTGCTCCTGTGTCCCCCCCCCCCCAACAAACCCCGCCCTCCTCCCCTGTGCTCACTGGGGCGGTGATTCAAAATGGCACCCAAGATAGCAGCCACTGACGGGAGCCTGATATGGTCAAAAAGCCTAAGCTTGTTTCTTAAAGGGACAGCCTCCTTTTTTTTTTTTTTTTGCGCTTGACAATTCGGGGGAGGGGGGCTGAATTCTGGTGTGGCTCGTCACCCTTGTGGGTGTCACAAGGAGGAAGGCGAAAATTTGTTCCTCTTGGTTTCTGAGAACAGGACAAGGAGTAATGGGCTTAAAGTGCAGCAGGGGAGGTTTAGATTGGACATTAGGAAAAAATTCCTAACTGTCAGGGTGGTCAAATATTGGAATAAATTGCCAAGGGAGGTGGTGGAATCTCCCTCTCTGGAGATATTTAAGAACAGGTTAGATAGACATCTGTCAGGGATGGTGTAGACGGAGCTTGATCCTGCCTTGAGGGCGGGGGGCTGGACTCGATGACCTCTCGAGGTCCCTTCCAGTCCTATTATTCTATGATTCTATGATTCTATGATTTTTTCTGCCGCTGTGTCGGCTCTTTTTGTTAAATGGGTTGGTCACCCCTGCTGTATACATACAAAAACTAAGTGCCCAACAATGTGAGGACTATGGATAGGTAATATCCTTTATGGGAGAAGACTCACATGATAAAAGGCCATTTATCAATAACCTGTAATTAAGAAAAACATAACATAACAGGGAAAAGAAATTTGCATGGTATCTTGAATGAGACAGACAAGCCAAAAGGGCTTTTCAATAGTTACCTCAGCAGCCTTGCCATTGTACAGTCGGAAGTGATTACAAGCCTTGAGGTTTAGAGCTATGGTGCTGTCAGGAACTTGCTGAAGGTAAACAGCCAGCACCTCTTGTGACACATCATAGTAATCCAGCTTGTAGTAACATAAAGCCACATATACATTGAGAGCCAGGTATTCCCTGAAGGGTAAAAGAGAAAGAGTTCACAGAAGCATTCATCTCCTATCAGAAAATTGTGCCAAAAATGAATATTACAGATCATTATGCACGCTCTCTCACTTTCCCAGGTACCTTTTACAAATACAACAAATACTGAGTTCCTGAAAACAGCCTTATACAGGCAGTCCCCGGGTTACGTACAAGATAGGGACTGTAGGTTTGTTCTTAAGTTGAATCTGTATGTAAGTCGGAACTGGCGTCAGCCGCGGCTGAAACTGATCAGTTTCAACCGCGGCTGAATCTGGATGCCAGTTCTGACTTACATACAGATTCAACTTAAGAAACCCAGGCATCCCCAAGTCAGCTGCTGCTGAAACTGATCAGCGGCTGATTCCAGGAAGCCTGGGGCAGAGCAACACTGCCTCGGGCTTCCTGTAGTCAGCCATTGGTCAGTTTCAGCAGCGGCTGACTTGGGGATGCCTGGGGCAAAGCAGCTGGGGTGCTGCTGGGTTGCTCCAGTAGCGCGGCTCCTCCGCGCTAATGGAGCAACCTAGCAGCACCCCAGCTGCTCTGCCCCAGGCGTCCTGATTCAGCCGCTGCTGAAACTGACCAGCAGCAGCTGAATCAGGACGCCTGGGGCAGAGCAGCTGGGGTGCTGCCCGGTTGGTCCGGAGCGGCGCTGCAGGACCAACCGGGCAGCCCCCAGCTGCTCTACCCCAGGGGTAGGCAAGAAAAGCCTGGTCTGCTGGGGGGGGGGGGGGCACTAGTTGCACCCCGCCCCCAGCAGACCAGGGAGATGGGGGTGGCGGGACCGCCCAAGTCCTCCACGGCTTTGCTCCGTCTCCCTAGTCTGCTGACCTGGGAGACCCGGAGCAAAGCCGCAGAGCACGCAGGCAGCGGGACAGTCCAGGTGCACCGCGGCTGTCCCACTGCTGGCATGCTCCGCGACTTTGCTCCCCGTCTCCCTGGTCTGCTGGTCAGACCAGGGAGACGGGGAGCAAAGCCGCGGAGCATGCCTGCAGCGGGACAGCCCGGGCGTGCTTGGGCTGTCCCGCTGCAGGCATGCTCGAAGGCTTTGCTCCCCGTCTCTCTGGTCTGCAGGGAGATGGGGAGCAAAGCCTTGGAGCACGCCCGCAGCGGGACAGCCCGGGCGCGCCACCCGTGTCCCCCGCGGTTTTGCAAACCAGGGAGAGAGGGAGAAGCTTTTCTTGCCCCGGAGGACACGGGTGGCGACCCGCCGTCCGTGAGCTCCGGGGCGAGAAAAGCCCCGTTCGTAAGTGTGGATCCGACATAAGTCGGATCCGCGTAAGTCAGGGACTGCCTGTATGTGACTCTCTCAATGCAGCTTCTCCTACAGACAAGCACAAAATTATTCAGGATTGTATGCAAAGATCCCATATGCATTTGTCCAACAAGAGGAAGTAATAGTGTTGTGACCTTTGCATATATGAAGACATTCTGTCATGCACGGACTCTATGATTCAATGTGCATTGACTCAATGTCACAAACACATTATCCCAACATTATGTGGGTAAACCAAGAGCTGCTTCTTCCAGGTACTAGTGAATACAAGAATGACGTGTGAAATTTGAGGCTCGTCATTTTGGAAATTGGCAATAATCCCATGTGAAGGAGTGTAAAAGAGAGAGTGCAATTATTTTATTTCAACTGATGAACTAAGGCTCATCCACATAATGAACACAACAAGGCAATTTGACTGTTTCCCTTTACCAAGTATATTGCATGCATACAAAACTTCAACAATATTTGTTTAATGTCAGTATTTATTTTTATTTCAGGTATAGTTAACCTGTGAAACTCACTGATGCATAAAAGCAAGCCAAAAAGGACAAGACAGTTACTGTAAATGTTTTTCTTATTCATGTAACAACAAATTGTAGTATAACAGTATGCATTGTTGTGGTAGCCATGTCATCCCCAGTATATCTGAAAAATGTGATGGGTAAGGGAAGGTTACTCACCCTGTGCAATTACTCGAGTTCTTCAAGATGGTTGTCCCCGAGATGGCTGCACCCATGATCGGCAGACTTTTGATAGCAGTGCCACTCTGGTTGGGTATGCACGTGGAGCGCTGGCATGTGGCAGTTGGAACAGTCATCCCACGCACACAGCCAACCATCTCCTCAGTTCCTTCTCTGACCCAGAAGCAGACAGATCCAAAGTCAAGGGGAGAATGGTGGGTGGTGGAGCATCCATGGGGACAACCATCTCAAAGAACTCCAGTTACTGCATAGGGTAAGTAACCTTCACTTCTTCTTTGGGGAATGTCTCCATGGGTGCTCCACCTTAGGTGACTAAAAAGCAGTGTTCGTGCTTGATGGTAGGTGCTTCGGTATCGTTGACTCAGTGACTGCAAGTACAGTTCGGCTAAAGTGTGTGTCTGTGTCCACATAATGCTGTGAGAATATGTGAATAAATCCCCATGTGGCAGCTTTACAGATGCCCTCCATTGGGATTCCACTGAAGAAGGCTGTTGTTGTTCCCATTGCTCTTATGGTCGTTGGGGGTGCTCTGTTAAATATACGACAGGCTAGGGGTATACAGTCCAAGATCCATTTAGATAGTCTTTGTTTGGATATGGGTAGCTCTTTTGATCTTTCCACAGATGAGACAAAAAATTGTGGAATTTTTTGAAAAGGTTCCATGCATTGGAGGTAGAAGGTGATTGCACTACGGATGTCTAGGGTGTATAATGCCCCTTCTCGGTCATCTTCATGGGGTTTAGGAAAGAATACCGGTAAGCATATTGGTTCATTACAGTGGAAAGAGGCAAGTACTTTTGGGAGGAATTTAGAGTGAGTACGGAGGACCACCTTGTCTTTATAGACATTTGTGTACGGTGGTTGTGTCATGTGTGCCTCTATCTCACCCACTCTTCTTGCGGAAGTAGCTGCCAGAAAAAAGGCTAACTTCATTGATAAGTGTAATAGGGAGCTGGTAGCTCATGGGGTAGTTCAAAGGGTTTACCCCATGAGTCTTTAGTATAAGACTGAGGTCCCATGCGGAGAGCGGGTCTTGTTGGGGTGGGAATGTGTTTTGTAGACCCTGTAGGAACCTCTTGGTGAAAGGATGAGTAAAAGCCAAGTAGCCGTCTATTGGAGGATGTAATGCCGCTATTGCAGTGAAGTGTACTGTGATTAAGTTTACTGATAGTCCTGTTTTGTGTAGTTCTAGCAGGTGAGTAAGTATTTCTGACACTCCTGATCCTATTGGAGTGCAGTTGCGTTTGAGGCACTATAACTTGAAGCCGTGCCATTTCTAACTATGTTTTTCTTGTTGCATGTCTATGACAGTTTACCAGGATTTGCTGACCTCTGAAAGCATCATCCAAACACCATCCACACGTGGAGGTAGACAGCGTGTACATTCAGATGGAGGGGAGGCAGCTAGCTCCGCACACAGGATGACTGTTCCAACTGCCGCATGCCAGCGCTCTGTGTGCACAGCCAGAGGTGCACTGTAATCAGAAGTCTGCCAATTACAGGCACAGTGGTGCTGGTACACTTAAGGTGGAGCAGCCACGGGGACATTCCTCGAAGAAGGTAATATCTTTTATTAGACCAACTTTTTTTGGTGTGACCTGAAGAAGAGCTCTCTCTGCATAAACTCGAAAGCTTGTATTTCACAGCAACAAAAGTTGGTTCAATAAAAGATATTATCTCACCCACCTTATTGAGCTTCACATTTCAGGGCACAAGTTGATCACAGCCTGAGGGAATGTCAAACTGAAATTTCCTCCCAAAACGCAGACTTATACAACAAGGTCCATTATGGAAGCATTTCAGCTTTGTCTGAAGCATTCATCATGATACATTCCAGAATAGCAATTTATACGCTGTCAAATGTTCCCGACTTCTTGACCCTGCTTCCCAGGCCAGAAGCATCTAGAGAATTATTACAAAGGCAGCACACTAAAAACTATCTGTGAAGATGTGGTTGAAGGAAAACACATGCCTTGTACTGCTCAACAGCAATATCTCCAAAGATTTGGTTCCTTATCTACTTCCTGGCTGAGTTTGGTGGCTACAACTTGGAGTCCTGAGACAAGGGTTATAATTAGGGATGGAATAGTGTAGTTGATTAACTGATAAGCAAAAACTTATAGCTTAGTGCTATAGACTACATGCATTTCCCCACACCCATCAGTACATTTTTTAGCAGGCTGGCCAGCAGCCCAGCTCAGGCCTGGCTCATGCTGGGTCCAGGACCTACCCCAGCTGCAGCTCTGCATTTAAAGTGTATTAGGAGCCGGGCGGGCAGGCAGCCCAGCTCATTTCTGGCTCATGCCATGTCTGGGAGCTTAAACCCACCCTGGACAAGGGCTACTGCCACTTTGCACTACAGCCTCTTTATCAGAGGCAGCAACACAGGGCGACAGGCAACCAGTCTGCAAAGAGAGCTAGTTTTTAAACTGGCTCCCTTTGTGGACCAGCTCCTGCCTGACACCCTGCACTGCTGTCTCTGATACAGAGGCAGCAGGGTGGAGTGGCAGGGGGCTCCTCGGGAGTGAAGCTGGAGCGCACTGGCTACCAGCCCCGCCCCCAAGAACTATATAATAGTCGACTAATCAATAATAATTCATGAGATTAAACTACTATTCAATTAACTTATATTTAACATCCCCAGTTATAACAGGATAAATGGGAATTGAAAGAATCCTCAGAGCTCAAAAGGACACATGGGATCCCTTGAATTAAAAAAAAAAAAAAAATCTGAGAATTTCTGAAGAAGGCTGGGGTGGAAGAGAATTCAGTTATTAAAAATCAGGGCCAGAGAGGCAATCAGTCAAACAAAACAAAAGACAGGTACATGATCTATACTGAAGATAAGACACACAGAATATTATCTACTCTGCTAATAATTCTGCAGCATTTCATAAGAAACAGGAGGGGGAGTCTCAGGATGAGCTACAAAACAAAGCATGTTAAAAAAGGGGCTCAGGGTGGATACATTCTACATGTGCCTTATTGGTGTCACAATTCCATTTCCAGTGACAAAATGGAGATAGATGCATTGTCCCTTTCTCACATAGGGAGAGACACAAAAGCATGAATACCATCACAAATCACAAATAACAGTTTCTAGAACCAACTACATGGAATGGAAACACAAATTAATCGGAGATACTGCAGTGAGATTGAGACTAGAGAGGGAAGGGAAAGAAAAAGAGACACCAACCGGTTATCAAGCAGTATGCGTTTGTAGATATCAATAGCCTCTTGGTAGTGGGACCGCATATAGTGGATAGATGCCAGACTGAGCTGATCTTCTGTGATGTCCTGCAAATTCTGGTGGAAGCTCATCAACTTTTTTTCATCACTGAACTAACAAGAAAGAGACAGACAACCTCTAAAAGCATTCAGCATGGAAAACAAAAGCAATTAGTCATATTAATCAGGAAGGGCATACAACAAGTAGTAAGTGAGACTGAACTGCAGCAAAGATGATTCAGGTTAGACATTAGAAGTTACTTTCTAACTTTAAGACGTTTTGTCAATGGAGAAATTTATTGAGGGAAAACATAGAAAGCCATTGTTGGGAATAACTGACGCTGAGGCCAAACACACAACTGTCAGGTTTGATTCAGACATAATTAAATCTGCTATGCCATGATATTAGGGGATACTAGCAGGGAGATGGACTAGATACACCATGCTCAAAATAAATCTGCAATTTAAGACTTTACTACTATAATTAGAGCTAAGAAAAAAATTGGTTTTGGATCCAAAGCTCAGTTTTCAGGGACCCCTCTTCTCACTCCTCCCCACAATACATACATACATACATTTTTTAAAAAAAAAATCTCATGCTGAGCAAAAGCCTACCAGAAAGAAAATTACTACAATACTTGTTTGTACATTTTAGATCTCTCTTTCTACAGGGCTCATATCTTCAATTTCTGCAATTCCATACAGTTTAATGTAGTAATTTCCATTTACAATAATTGTTGAATTTTAAATAACAAATGCACACATGTAAAATGGAGGGAGCACAATTAACAATTTTGTAATTGCAGAAAACAATATCAGTCCACTCAAGTCCCTTACAATTCTGATGCTTCCCCTTCTTCTAAATGCTGCTGCTAAAATGGTAATTATGAATCTACTTTAGTGCTGGTAGAGGTAGGATGTGGGTTTTTTTCAACCAGATGTCTTTTTGTTGTTTTTTAAAAAATCCATAGATATCCCAGATATTTCTAGTAAAAAATCTGTCTGCTCATCTTTGTTTCATATCTCTTTTGCTTGACCTGGTCATGCAATAACATCCCACCACAGCCAAGAATGCTCAAAAAGAGTACTTTTATATTGTCATAGTATCTTTCATTCCAAAGGCTCCTAAAGTACAATAGAACCTCAGAGTTATCAACACAAACTGACCAGTCAACTACTTGTCTCATTTAGATCCAAAAACATACAATCAGGCAACAGTAAACACAAGAAGGGAAAGAAAATACAGTAGTATTGTGTTAAATGTAAACTACTAAAAAGATAAAGAAAAACCTTAAATAAAACAAGATAAGGAAACTGTTTCTGTCCTTGTTTCACTTAAATAAAGATAGTTAAAAGCAGCATTTTTCTACTGCATAATAAAGTTTCAAAGCTGTATTAAGAAATTGTTCAGTTATGTTTTTCCTTTCAAAAGTTTACAACATTTTGTTAAGAGCACCAAATAACCTCCACTCCCAAGGTGCTTGTAACTCAGAGGGTCTACTTTGTAGACTATATACTTAAGGATTGTTCAACCACCACTGTAGTCAATTTGCATCAGTGCCACTGCACTAGGGATGTTTAAAAGCAGGTAACTGTGTAACTGCTGAAGGCTACACACACTTGCAGTGTGGGATGGCAGTCCGCAACCAGTGCACACTGGGAACCTCCTTTTAAGCAGACTGCTGGAGCATATCAGCTGTCACCCCAAGCTTCTGACTCTGTATCAGAGGCAGCAATGCAGAGCAGCAGCTGGCTCCCCAAGAGTCAGTGTATGACTAGAGCCGGCTTTTAAGCCAGCTCCCAGTGCATACTGGCTCCAGGCTCCCACTCTGCTCCCAGGAGGCCAGCTGCCATCCCACACTGCAAGCTCTGATAGGGTACTTCTCCACAACAGCATTATTTCGAAATATCTAATTTCGAAATAGCATTTTGAAATATCTTATTTCAAAATAATGCGTCTACACACAAAATGCATTTCGAAATAGCGTTTTGCTATTTCGAAATAGGGCGTCCACACTGAGCGGATGCTGAATCGCATTTAAGGCTGGCCGGAACTGGTTCTGGCAGGGCATCAGGTCAGGAGTTACCTTTTGTGGCTGCTGCCTGAGGCTATCTGAGGCCTGTGCTTAAAGGGACCTGCCCCCCTCACCCCCAACAGCCAGTTCTCAGGGTTCCCTGCTTGCTTGCTTACCTCACTGAGGGACAGCAAAGCATTTTTTTCTCTGTGTGCTCTGGTTGCCCTCACTCAGGACACCACAGCACTCTGCAGCATGGAGCCAGAGCAGCTCCCGGGCATTCTGGTACTTCTCCTGGACGTGTTGCTGGGAGCCTGGCAGCACGTTCTGCAGGCAGTAAGAGTCTCCCTGGTGTGCCCCACTGGGGGCTTGTGCCTCATTCCTCCCTCACGTCCTTCCATTTACCCCTCCCTAACCCCCCTTCCTGCTGTACAATAAAAGATACATGTTCATTACAACAATCTCTTTATTGAACAAAACTGGGGTGGGGGGAAATGAAAGTGAGGTGAGACTGGGGAAAGAAAGTGGGAGAGGGGAGGACGGAGGGTGGGAGAGGGGAGGGGGAAACCTGGAAGGACGGAGCTGGCAAGGGGAGGCAAGGGGAGGAAGGGGGAGGAGAAGCTCAGGTATCAGTGTTGGGGGTCTTGCCTCCCAGCTGCCTCCCAGCACCGCGGGTATGGGGGCCTTGGTGTCCCCAAGGGTGTAGGAAGGGGTTGGAGGGTGTGGAGGAAGAAGCGGGAGGGGGAGAAGGAGTTGGAGGAGGAGCAGTAACTGGAGAAGCAGCAGGAGCTGGAGCGGCAGGAGGCAGCAAGCTCTGCACAAGGGTCTGCAGGTGCTCGCAGATGGCACGGCCCTGGGCAAGCTGGTCCCGCTGGAGCTGCAGGTATTCCTTCACCCAGTGGTTGAGGGTACGGTGCAGGGCTCACAGTGCCCACAGGTGCTCCTGCTGGTACCTCTCCACTGCACGGGTGGGCCTGAGGAGTCCTCAGGTGTGGGAGGATGTCCCAGGTGGTGTGGTGCGCCCTGCACTTGCAGCTGGAGCGGCTGTGAAGAAACAAGAGAAGTCGTCAGTTCTCCCTGAGGACACAGGGGGTGAAGCCCAGCCCCACTCTGCAAGGCAAGGATGACAGGTTGACCATCAGAGTTGATGTGCTTGCACAGAGGAAATGTTCGGGATGTCCTGCTATCCCTGGGAGTGGGAGCTGCCCCGGGACTGCACCCATGTCTCTGTGATGTATATAGTAAGGGTGTGGGTGTGGGGGGGGGAGGGAGAGATGTCCCCTGCCTCTGCGTAGAGGGGGCTCGTGGAGGGAGGGCACCCTGCGATCAGGAGCATGTTGTGTCTCTTCACACATGCGTGTGGCTAACAGGCCAAGGCCCCTGTGTGGCAGCCAGCTGGGGCCATGTGCCCAGGGGTGGCACGGCACGCGCTCGCACGTGCACAGGTTGCTGTGTTATCCGTGGTCAGCAAGGCCCATGCACGCGGTCCCTGGTCTCCCTCTCCTGCCCCCCCATAAGAGTATAGTGATGACACTCACATGCTGTTGCCTCCCTGGATGACACCGGCAACAGGTCTGCTGGGACGGTTCTGGGATCCTGGCTGCACGGTACACTCCTTCCGGGCTCCTACGACTCCAGGCCTTCCCCCTCCTCCTCCTCCATGACCTGGTCAGGGCCCTATGCCCCAGGGTCGATGACTACCTGTGGGACACAGACCGTCCCACCCCCCAGGATGCAGTCCAGGGTGTCAAAATAGGGGCAGCTCTCTGGATCTGCCCCTGTTTGGGAGCTGCCCCCTGTGGCCCTGGCATAGGCCTGCCTCAGCTCCTTAATTTTCATCCAAACCTGCTCCTGGGTTCGGATGTGGCCTTTGATGGTCAGACTGGCAGCCATCCTGCCATAGATGGCCGCGTTCCTCCATCTAGTGTGGAGATCATGGACACTGGAGGCATCCCCCCAAACCTCAGTCAGGTCCATGTTTGCCACACTGGTCGAAGAAGGCACCCGCCTTCTCCAGCCCCTGGCAGGCTCCTGGAAGCAGGGAGACTGGGCCCAGAGAGTGGTGGAGGGCTGGCTGGTACTGGCTTCCTGGCTCATGCTGGGGCAACTGGGTCAGAGGAAGCGAATACTGACTCTGGGCTGGCAGGCCTGGAGCTGGTACAGACACTACCGCTTTAAGAGCTCTGGGGAGGGGGGGAGGAGAGGAGTTTTCCTGGTTGGGGCCAGAGTGGCCACCAAGGCACGCTGGGAAGGGCTGGAGGCCCCCAATTTTGAAATAAGCATCTACACAGCGCTTATTTCAAAATAGCAATTTTGAAATAGGCGCTATGGCTTGTGGAATGAGGTTTACCAATTTCAAAATAAGCTCTCCACTATTTTGAATTAATTTCGAAATAGCGATTGGCTTGTGTAGACACTAGTACAGTTATTTCGAAATCACGGCTGTTATTTCAAAATAACTTTGCTGTGTACACATACCCATACTGAGCCAGCAGTATGGGGTGGCAGCCAGCTCACTGGGAGTGGGGCTGGAGCTTCCATGTAACCATTCATGATAACCAATAAGCTCAGACTCATCGGTTAATGGTATAAATGGTTATCCTATTGCATCTCTACACTACAAAGCAGATTTTAGTTAAGGAAATGAAGAATTATGTTTTCAAATAAACCTTCAAAAAAACAGAATACAACTATCGAAATTAGAATTTGCCAGGTTACCAGGAGTTTTTGCAGAAAGTGCCATTATTTGGGTGAGAGAGAAAACCCAAAACACAGAAGTACAGTGTTCTTTTGCTGCATGCTGGGGCATGGCACAAAAGTAAGTCACATGGAATAACACAATGCCTAATGAGGACCCAATCCAGCAAAGCACTTAAACGATATGCTTAACTTTAAACATATTCGGAATGTGTCCTTCACACATTACAAAGCATGTGCCTGACCCACTTTTGTATTTGGCTTGTCAATCTGATAGCCCACTGATGTCAATGTGGCTATTCATATACTTACTAAAAATTAAGTACCGTGAATTAGCATATAACGCACGGGTTATACATGTTTTTACAAACTCCCCCACACACCCCTACGGGGTATACATGTCCGCATCTTATATAAATTGATTTTTACTCCAGGAGCATCAGTTCTCCTGAGCGGCTCTGCCCGCCCCCCATTAGAACTGGGTTAGCTCCACTGCAGGGAGGGCCTGACGAGCTTCCAGCACGTCTGCACTGCACTCTCTGTTCCCCCCGCCTGGAGGAGGGTGGGTGGTGCCTGGCTGTGGCTGCACGGGGCGGACCTGGGCACGAGCGTGGCTCCCCTCCCGCAGGTCGGTCGGCTTGCTGACAGCAGGATGGCTATTGCCTTGTGTCTGCTCTCTATGCGCTGCTACTCAAGTCCCTGGGGCTGCTGCAGAAGTCTCTGTGGTTTATACATGTCCGCAGGTAATCTTTTTTTTTTTTTAAATACATAGGATAGAAAAACCGTGGGTAGTACAAGGGTGCGGGTTATACATGGATGCGGGTTATATACGCTAATTTACGGTATATGCTTAAACATTTTACTAGATCTAGGGCTTGCATAACAAATACCACTTCTTACAGGACTTCAGTTTTCTGTGACTGTGCTTAGTTTATATGATCTCACAAAAATCACAGCAATTAATAATATATATATAATAAAGACATTTGTTGGGAAGTGAAAGGCTTAGAATAAGTGGCATTTTATCTGTTCCTTTCTCAAGTTGAAAAGCCCATTCTGAAAGATATCTGTTGATAAAATTAAGTTTCATTCTGAAAACAGAATCACATCTTGGTGTGGTTGTCTTATTAACTTTTCATGTTTCTAAATTGCCAGTAAATAAAAACCACTTATTCACAAGTGGCTTATGCCGTGGACATAAAAGTTCCCTTGTTAATAATAATAAACAGATCTATTTATGGAATAAAAGCAATCTAATTAGCAGGCTAGAAGTGAAGGAGCTCTCATTAGTGGGCTAGGATAAGACAGACCTAGTCCTCTAAAAATCTGTTTACTTATTCTTGCACATACCATAATGTAACAAAGTGAAGTTTGTGCTTCAGTCATTTTTTAAATGAAAATTAAATCTTCCTGCTAGAAACAAGATTGTGTTTTGGGGAACTGAATAACTCAGAGGTTTAGTATCAGAAATGACAGGTTTTTTTTTTCTTAAGTTGTTCCAAGACACACACACTCGGAGAAACTAGCTGATCTTGGAAGAATGGAAGTGTAAGTAGAAGTCTTTCATATTGTTCGTTTTAATTAGGTCATATGGTGGTGGCAATGGCCAAAAAAATATCAGACAGATTCTATTAGGCCTATGTGAAATGAACTGGTAGGTCTCACTCTAGTTCCTAGCACACTGGTGTCTTCTGTAAGCTCCTCTTTTACAGCTACCAAAGTGAATGGATTTAAATAATGTGATTTAAACAATGGATTTAAATCAGGATTTAAATAACCAAAAATCATTGAATTAAATCAAGTTTTCCACTGATACTTCTTCACATTTCTTCAAACTATGGTGCAAAACTAATCCCTAAAACATGTTAATTTATGGCTTAGTACTGCATTTTACAATATCTAAGAGGGTATATTTTGTATAACTTTTAGATACCTTGATTTTATTAATTTAGGAAATAGTACATAATACTCAGTACTTGTATCAGCCTTCAGATGCAGTAGCAGCACATTAGGAATGGCAAGAACTAAATCACACAAACATAAGAGCAGTTATATAACATTTAAGATGTAATTTAATAAAATGTTTCATATTTGCAATTGGAGCAGTGTCCTGTGTTACCGGCTGACAGCTGACCTTAACCCCTTTTTTTATTTAATTTTCAAATGTTGTTAAATCTGAAACACAAAAGCTTCAGACGGTTAGCCACATTAGTCTGTAACTGGAAAAACTTAAAAAACAACAACTAGTCTTGCAGCACCTTAGGCCGTGTCCAGACTCAAGGTTTTTTTTAAAAAAGTAGCCTTTTTTCGAAAAAACTTCACTTGCATCTAGACTACAGCTGCGTTCTTTCGAAATTAAATCAAAAGAACACGGCTTTTCTTTCAACGGCGGTAAACCTAATTTCACGAGGAAGAACGCCTTTTTTCGAAAGTGCTCTTTCGAAAAAAGGCATTCTTAAATGCAAACAGGGCGTTTTCGAAAGAGAGCATCCAGACTGCCTGGGTGCTTTCTTTCGAAAAAGCACCTTGCTTTTTCGAAAGTACTGGTTGCAGTCTAGACGCTCTTTTTCGAAAGAGGGTTGCAGTCTAGACGTAGCCTCAGAGACTAACAAAACATGTAAGTCCTCAATGTATGGTGTCCTTAAAACTGCTACAACTAGCTCTCCTCTTCCCCACTCCTATTGTCATTTTGATGCAGATCTGATTCCAAGTTAATAAAAATGCTAAGACTGATTGTGCTTAGAATACACTTAATTTTAGAGTAAGCCCCACTGAAAACAAATATAGAATGGAGTTTCTTTGGGAAAGAGGAATTATGCTGAAGTAAAATAGGGAATAGACTTATGGCACCACAATTATGATCTGTGACCATAATGCTTCAAAATAGGGGGCATGTATTATGTAGTATAAAATAAGACAATGACACGCTGTGGCAACTGGCATCTCGAGAATTCTCTTATTGCAGCTTTCTGTGCTGTATATTTGGCTAATAGAATCTAAACCTAGTTAACTAATTAAACAAGCCATAAGCGTTAGCTAAGCTAAACCTTTTTTCAAGCAACATCTAACATAGCAAAAAACTTGGGAATTTACTTGTTAAATCACACATACTAAAAGAAATAGAGAGAGTCTCAAAGAATGATATAAAATTGATCCACATTGTTCTTCAGACATAGGCACATCTTCATCCACATCATTTTCCTTATAATGTTTCATTCTTGTAGCTAGGCCCTGCATTTTCTTCTTGCACTGCTTACACTTGACATATTTTTCTTTTTTTCCCAGGGAACAAATTTTTTCAAAATATTCCCAGATAAAAAGTTCACTTTTACACCCAGAAGACATGACAGTTTTTCTATGGCAAATGTTGAGAGGCACATAGAAGCTGTGAGTGTGCTGCATAATATCTTCCCTTTTTCTTTCCAGTCCATTCCACTGCCTCTGTCCTTTCCTATATATAGGCTGTCTACACTACAGAGTTTCTTTGGAAAAACAGATGTTTTTCCGAAAAAACCCCGTCAATTACATCCACACTGCAATCGCGTTCTTTCGGAAGAAAAAAATGAAATAACAGAGGGATTTTTCTGACAGCGGTAAACCTCTTTCTACAAGGAAGAACGCCTTTTCCAAAAGAGCTCTTTCGGAAAAAGGCATGTGTGGATGGGGAAAAGTGGGGGTTTTTTTTCGAAAGAAGAGGCCTCCAGGAAAAAGCACAGGTGCCCTGGTGGCCACTCCGTTCATAGTAATCACAAATTAAATGCGAGATAACATTCAATGAATGTGGATGATGTCTTTCGAAAAAGCAATCACTTTTTCAATGCACTTTGGCAGTGTGGACGATCTCTTTCAGAAGAAGATTTTTCGGAAGATCTCGTCTGGAAATGCTTCTCCTGAAAAAGCCTGCAGTATAGACATAGCCAGTCTCACTGTCTTTAGACAATATATCTTAACTAATTCTGCTGTGCTTGGGCTTGGCCCACTACCACATAAGCACAAAATGAAAACAATCCTGTCCAGACTGTCTGTCTTTTCACGTTAGTCTGCTGAGAAACAGAAATTGAAGACCCAGAACTTTCAAGAAGCAAGTGCTCGTTGTTAGGCTGGACAGACTAGAGCCATTCATTCCTTTTTTTTTTAAGATTGTAAGTGTAGGAGTAGCATGTTTGTGATAAGATTTAAATGTAACTGCTATTTTTAAATTAGAAATTTAGTATTTTATTGGTGAGTTAAAAAATTTAAAAAAATCTGATTTAAATACAAACACTGATCGTTTAAAATAATTGATTTTTATCCATCCTGACACACACAGAGAATTACTCTAAATCAGATTAAAGCAGTTGTGTTGGTGGTTGGGAAAATCTGTTCTGCTCATGATGTATCTACAATATAGACTCATTCTGGAAGGTTGTCAGTCTAGCACCAATTACTGATCAACATTCAGAAAGACACATGATGAGTGAGCAAAGAGACATACATACCTTATGTGCTAGATGAAAGAGCAGACGATTCTGGAGTCGACTTTTAGGTGCTGAAAGAAAAATCCAAAAGTAAATTACAGAGCCCCAGTACCAACACAAGATGCCCCTCATTGTTTGTAACATCCCTCAGACATTCTACTATCTTGCCTAAACACACGTCACCAACACCACATAGTCTATAGCTGAACTTCTTGGAACTTCTCACAATCTTGGCACTGTTTAAGAGTCTTTCTGTATTTCCCAACTTCATCAGCTCTACAGCTCTTTTTAATTCGCTGCTGAACACACATGTTCTCCCATGCTTTTACCTCTTGTCTTCCTTATTTTCATGGCTTTATTACTTCTCTCTAAAACATTTTGTATATTTGCTAGAGTTTATATGAAACATGCTATACAAAGCACACTGAAAACAATGTATCTGAAAAGAAATATAGGCAACCAACCCTTAATCAAGGCTCCAAGTACCATATGTTACAATTGCTGTAAATTATGTGGCAAGACCTTTAAAATTACATAGCAAGATTCCTGGAATTATGAGGCAAGGCCCAGCAAAGCTGAGAATCCAAACAATATCAGCATCCTTCAATAATACCATCTTTTATGCCTGCTAACACAAATCAGTTCTAATTATTGTATTAATGAATATGGAATAAATGGGTCCCAGAGACTCAAATTTGTTGTAACCTGTCTAATATTAAAGAGTTTTAAATAAATTTCATGGTTTGGTATGCAAAGACTTTGGCCTGCTTAGTACCATTAAAATAATTTTTAACCTTTTGTTAAAGACATAGAAAAGGGAAAAAACAGTTAAAGCATTTGAAATGTAAAGTATTAAATAACGCTTTATTTTTAATAATGGCCCTTGTTCACTTTCCCTGCAGCTAGAGAGAATTTTTAGATGGAACCACACCCTTACCCCTGGAATTCCAGTCTCCTAAGTGGTATTAAAAATATTTATTGTCCTTTTGGGGAAATTGAAGAATCTCCTGCACTCGATACTTAGTACTATGTTAAGTGCAGGCAACTAGACTAGAAAACTTCTCAAGATCCCTTCTAGTCCTACCATTCTAAGAGCCTACAAGTTAGTTGAGGTGTGTGTCTCTATGGGTATATCTACACTACAGCACTAATTCGAACTAACTTAATTCAAATTAGTTAATTCGAACTAAGCTAATTCGAACTAGTTCATCTAGACCTAAAAACTAATTCGAATTAGCGTTTTGCTAATTTGAACTAGCATGTCCACATTGAGTGGACCCTGAACCGAAGTTAAGGCTGGCTAGAACAGGTTCTGGCAGGGCATCAGATTAGGACTTAGAGCGTGGAGCTGCTGCCTCAGGCTAGCTGAGGGCTGTGCTTAAAGGGACCCGACCCCCACCCCGGACAGACAGTTCTCAGGGTTCCCCGCTTGCTTGTCTACCTCGATGAGGGACAGCAGAGCAGTCCTGTCTTGGAGTGCCCTGACTGCCCACACTCGGCACATCACAGCACTCGGCCATCAACCCAGCTGCACTTGCCGCAGGCTGCTATCCGGAGTAGGGGAGGGATCAATCGGAGGACTGTCAGGATCCAGGAGACCCTGCAGGAGAGCTTCCACCCCAAAGAGCCCGCAGAGCCACCCCAGTCCTCCCCATCAGGGGCTCGTACCCCATTCCTCCCTCACCTCCTTCCACTTGCCCCTCCCTAGCCCCCCTTCCTGATGTACAAAATAAAGGACAGCTGTGTTCAAAAATAGAAACTCTCTTTATTTAACAAAATTGGGGTGGGGGAATAAACCTCTGGGGAGACTGGGAAAAGGAGGTGGGAGAGGGGAAGAGAAAGGGTGGGAGAGGGGAGGGGGAAACCTGGGAGGAGGGAGCTGGAAGGGGGAAGCCAGGGGAAGAAGGAGGAGGGGAAGTATAAAACTATGGTATGCCATATCTTCAGTGCTGGGTACAGATGTGGTCCCCTCACCTCAAAAGAGATGTTTTGGCCTTGGAAAGGGTTCAGAAAAGGGCAACTACAATGGTTAGGGGTTTGGAACAGGTCCCATATGAAGAGAGGCTAAAGAGACAGGGACTTTTCAGCTTAGAAAAGAGGAGACTGAGGGGGGATATGATAGAGGTCTGTAAAATCATGAGTCTTGTGGAGAGGGTGCATAAAGAAAAGTTCTTCATTAGTTCCTATAATAGAAGGACTAGAGGACAGCAAATGAAATTAATGGACAGCAGGTTTAAAACTAATAAGCGAAAGTTCTTCTTCACACAGCACGTAGTCAACCTGTGGAACTCCTTGCCACAGGAGGCTGTGAAGGCTAGAACTATAACAGAGTTTAAAGAGAAGTTAGATAAAGTCATGGAGGTTGGGTCCATGGAGTGCTATTAGCCAGGGGGTAGGAATGGCGTCCCTGGCCTCTGTTTGTGGGAGGCTGGAGATGGATGGCACGAGACAAATGGCTTGGTCATTGTCTTCGGTCCATCCCCTCCAGGGTACCTAGTGTTGGCCGCTGTCAGCAGACAGGCTACTGGGCTAGATGGACCTTTGGTCTCACCCAGTACGGCCATTCTTATGTTCTAAGCTCAGGGTCGGGGGGTCTCACTGGACCACCTTGATTTTCATGCAAACCTGCTCTTGGGTTTGCATGTGGCCTTTGATGGCCAGGCTGGCAGCTATCCTGCCCTAGACGGCCACTTTCCTGAGCCTAGTGCAGAGGTCGTGGACATTGGAGGCCTTCCCCCAAATCTGGATGAGGTCCTCGATCTCCTTACTAGACCAGGCGGGCGCCCACTTCTTGCGGCCCCGGGCAGGCTCCTGGGAGCCGCCAGCCTGGTCCCGGGAAGAGGCAGAGGGCTGGGTGGCAGCGGGTGGCTAGCTCATGCCATGCCAGGTGCAGGGTCAGCTGGCTGAGTGCTGGCAGGCTTGCACCTAGCACGGGCACCGTAGCCAGACCGTGCCCCTTTAAGGGCTCCGGGGCCGGGAGGGGGGCAGAAGAGTTTCCCTGGTTGTGCCCAGAGTGGCCACCAGGGCAAGCTGGGAAAGGCTAGCCACCCACTAACTCGAATTAAGTTGCTACACAGCCCTTAATTCGAACTACTTAATTCAAACTAGGCGTTAGTCCTCATAGAATGAGGTTTACCTAGTTCGAATTCAGCGCTCCACTAGTTAGAATTAAGTTTGAACTAGCGGTTTGTATGTGTAGCGCCTATGAAAGTTAATTCAAACTAACGGCTGTTAGTTCGAATTAACTTTGTAGTGTAGACATACCCTATGTGTGTACATGGAAAACACAGTTTTCGTCTGTGGTAGTGACTTTTACTTGCAACCTCGATGCTGGAGGAACACTGGCCCAGCACAATCTTGGCCACTCTGACCAGCATTAGGCTTTGTTTTTAGTTGCTTCTTTCTGGTCACAGGCTTAGTGTTGCAAAATATGCAGTCTTGGGTGGGTAACCAAGCCTCGTATTACATAGAAGGAAAAAGGGGTATAGAACAGAAAAGAAATAAGGTAGGAAAGGAAAAAGGATACATCGGAGTGGTGCAGGAGAGACACAAAGTCTCTTCTTGCATGTGGTGGACAGGCTTCAGCCAAACCTGATAGCAGGAGAGATGTCATTTCTATCTCTCTTTCTGGTCTGATCTTTCCAAGACTTCTTTCAGGATCAGGATGATGTAGACATAGGGAACCAAGAGATGTGTCGTCCATGTCTGGGTGTTGGCCAGGATAGTAAAGCTTGCTCCAGGAACCAATTTTTCTCCTAAAGTTTATTTTTTAAATCCCCTACATCTGAGTGATGCAGAGATCATCCCATTCCCTCATTATTTTGCCCACCAATCAGGCACAATATCCAGAACGCCAATTTTGATTGGTTTCTGGATCCACATTCTTCTTGTTTACCAAGCGTGAGCTTAACACAGACCTTAAGTTAAGTCAATTGCCCTTTTTTCTCATTGACATTTGTTGCGATAAGATGGTTATTGTGAGATCTTATTAACTAATATCCTCTTTTTACAATTGAGTTCACAGGCTACATCTAGATAGCGGCGCAATTTCAGGATACTGGAAATATCAGCTATCCCAAAATAGCTATTCCGAGTCTTTAAACAAGCCTGTTATTTCAAAATAGATTTTTAAATAACATGCTATTCCAGCATCCCTATAATCCTCGTTTCATGAGGGTTAAAGGATTTGTTGGAAGAGCACTTTATTTAGAAATAAACTATTTCAAAATTAAATCAAAATAAGATACACAATTTGCATAGCTCAAATTGCATAGCTTATTTCGACCTATGTGTGCAATGTAAATACACCCACAATTAGAGTACATATGTAGGTCCAGTTATTGCAACAAATCACTCTTCTCTGTGGAAAGAGGTATGTGACAGCAGTTGGGAGGAAGAATAGAAAGTATTGAGAAAAAGATTGCATACAAGGAGTTGTTAATGTTCAAATCATGAAACAGAGGGAAGTTCATACAAGATATCTCCTCTATGCAGTTCCTAAATTTCACTGCAGCACCGTCCTAATCTACAAAGATTAGGAATGCCATAAGGTACAGTTCCCCATCTTAAGAGCTACACAATGGAAGGTGCCTATCTTAAGCTGTGTCTACACTGAGGAGCTATTTCAGGATACTTCCCATATCGCAAAATAGCTATTCCGCATCTTTTGAGTAAGTCTGTTATTTTGAAATAATTTCAAATAACGGGCGGCTTATTCCAACATCCTGGTAACCCTCATTGCACCAGGTGTAAGGGGAATTTTGGAATAGTGAGTTATTTCAAAATAGCATCAAAGTAAGCTACACAATTTGCATAGCACAAATTGAGTAACTTATTTCAAGCTAAGAGTGCTGTGTAGATGCACCCTAAGAGTGTACCTCAGCCCCATAAATTAGCAAAGTAGTTTGCACCAGAATCTTTGTTAGTGCTGATTTGCTGAGGTAGGAGTATCATTCCTACCTCAGCAAATGACTTAGATCAGTGGTTCTGAATGCAGAGGTCTTCCAGGATGTACACTAACTCATTTAGATATTTGCCTAGTTTTACAATGGGCTACATAAAAACTACTAGTAAAGTCAGTACACACTAAAATTTCATACTAAATACTTGTTTATGCTGCTCTAAATACATTTCAGTGTATAGTAAGAACAATATTTGCATTCTGCGACAAAAATGAGAAAGTAAACAATTTTTCAACAATAGTGTGTTGTGAAGCACTTGTATTTTTATGTCTGATTTTGTAAGAAAGTACTTTTCAAGTGAGGTGAAAGTTGGAAGTACACAAGACAAACTCCTGAAAGGGCTACATTAATCGGGAAAGGTTGAGAGCCACTGACTTAAGATTCCATATTTTTGGAGAAAGGCTGTTTCTTTTCCTCCGTCTAATATGGTATTTCCCAGTGTTTGGAGCCATGATGAGGCTCTTTTTAGCTTTGCCTTTTAGCCTCACCCATAAGTTGGGACACCGGTGCTGGTCCTAAAAATGCAGTTGTCTGTGCCAGGGCTGCTAGAGTTCAGGCCAACCTAATATCAGTGCCAGTTACTGATCAGTGCAACTGTACTTGGTGCCAAGATGGTTGGAGTTGACGTAGCTAGCACCAGTTTTAACAATGTTTTCCCCCCTTGTTTTCCTATCCCTGATCAACCTGTGGTGTGATGTCTATTACAAGGAGTACTCACTGAAAAAGTACTCTCCTTGTTCTTTGGAGGTAATAGTCTCTTCCAGGTCCTTGGTGGCGCATGTTGATTGTTCAAACAAGTGCAGTTTCAGCCATGCATTCCTTGACCACCAAGTCCTTGAGAGAAATTTACAAACCACACACTTTCCTCCAAACAGAATAAGCATCAACCAGAAAGGATTAGTAAGTCATGGATCAGAGTGGGTTTAAGCCTAGAAGGTTTGGGGTCTTCCATAACAGTAGGCAGGGGGTGCATAGGCCTAACATATGGGGGGGTGTTAGAATGTCCAAACTGAAGAAGAGAAAAGATAAGAGGATTAATATAGATTTCTTCACAGAACAGTTGAAAATGGGTGAGTGCAGTAGAAGGAGTGGGTCAGAGACTCACTGGATTCCATCTTGCTGCACAACACTTCTCTTGCTGCACAACACTAGCTCCAATCACTCCTGTCCAGAAGAGCTCAGAAAGCAGTTTTCCTTCTCTCCAAAGGCCTTCAAAACTATGCAGTACAAATGTTCAAATTAACATCAAGTTGGCTTAGCCCTTGTTAAAATGAAATACAGTATAGCTAACAAAGTATTTTAGCATAATTAATAACATAACATGATAAGATTTCCCCAACAGGGTCTCAGATCCAAATTGGGTTTCTTACTGAGAGTTCAGTTCATTTCCAGCATCAGGGTCCTGAGTCCCAAAGAGATCCTGGCTTTTGGGGACAGATTTTCACTGGCTTCCTGATGTTTATCTTCTAATGACTCTTCTAATAACTCTTGTTTCTTGTCCACATGGGCTTATTGCATGGGTGTTCAGTAAAGCTGTAATTGATCAAAATCTAGTCCATCTTCTCAAAAGATTGATAGATTCCATTTCCATTCCCAGATCTTTTCCTGATATCCTTAGTTTAATGTACATTCTTCTGAGCTGTTTGCTCTTAATTCTGTACTAATAGATATCTAGGTTATTTTGCCCCTTTGCAGTCATCTACTGTACTTAGCAATGTCCAAAAAAATCATCTTTACTTCCAGTGACCAGTCACAAGAGCTTCCTACATTGATGCTTCTCCCCAGATGGCAACGAGATCTAGGGTCTCAGCATGACTCCAAGGTCCTAACCATGCCAGTTACAAGATCAAGAACACATATTCCTGTTCATCCAGAAATCTAATTTATGCCATCATGTGCCTAAAGTGTCCATTTGCTATGTACATTGGACAAACGTCTCAGACACTTCGCCAAAGAATCAATGCACACAAAACAGACATAAGACTCTCTCACAGAGAGAAAGCTGTTGCCTGCCATTTCAGCCAGACTGATCATTCCCTTAATGACCTTAAAACATGCATATTGCTTCAAAGAGACTTTAACTCCAGACTTCAACGAGAAGCTTCAGAACTGTCATTCATGCTTAAATTTGACACTTTATGTATGGGTTTAAACAAAGACTCTAATTATCTCACCCGTTACAAAGATAGCTTCCCCGATTATCACCCCTATGTCATTACCTCACAGAAACTTACCTTTCCCCCTCACCCCCACTCTGTTCTAAAATTTGATTTGTCAATTTCACATGCGTTCTTTTTTTGATTGTATCACTTTTTTCGAAAAAACTTCACCTGAGTCTAGACTACAGCCGCGTTCTTTCGAAATTAAATCGAAAGAACATGGCTTTTCTTTCGATGGCGGAAAACCTCATTTCACGAGGAAGAACGCCTTTTTTCGAAAGTGCTCTTTTGAAAAAAGGCGTTCTTGAATGCAAACAGGGCTTTTTCAAAAGAGAGCATCCAGACTGCCTGGGTGCTTTCTTTCGAAAAAGCGGCTTGCTTTTTCGAAAGTACTGCTTGCAGTCTAAACGCTCTTTTTCGAAAGAGGCTTTTTCGAAAGTATCTTTCGAAAAAGCCTCTTTCGAAAGAGGCTTGCAGTCTTGACGTAGCCCTGCCCTCTCCAATCAATCCCTTTTCCCCAAAACAAACATACCAACTTAAGCAACAAGCCAAAAGACAAAACACCCAACCCTAAACAAGGCTTTTACCCGGAAAAGGGAGAAGAGTCAGAAACTCCATGAAGTCCACTAGGCACTCCACTACCACTATTAATTTTAAATGGAATTTGATTTTATTCAAATATTACACTGAGGCAGAGGGAAAGTGATGGGTAACTTCTCAAAGTGAAACTGCAGTGAGAATTTTAGGAAGGCAAAACAGGTAGTTACTCTACCTGGAATTGGGTGCTGTTCCATCCTCTTTTAGTCAGTGCTGTGGAAACTTTAGAACCTTTTCTTGCAACATCCAAGTCCTTCAGCAAGGTGCTGAGCAAGGACATACCCTTCATACAGCATAGCATACAAAAACTGGAAATAATACTCAAGATAAAATTTCACCAATGCCAAGTAGAAAAGGACAATTACCTCCTGTGCCTACATATAGTATTCCTGTTAACACACCCAAGAATTATATTTGCCTTTTTTTGCAACTGTACCATATTAATGGCTTATGTTCAATTTGTGATCCCCCATAATTCCTAGATCCTTTCCTGTGATACTACTAAATAGCTTTTTATTCCAATTTTTATATTTATGCACTTGATTTTTCCTTGTTAAGTGTAGTACTTTGTGCTTGTCTTCACTGAATTTCATCTTGATGATTTCAGACCAATTCTCCAAGTTATCATGTTATTTTGTATTCTAATCTTGTCACTGTAGTGTCTTCTGCTAATTTTATAAGCACGCTCTCCACTCCATTATCCATGTTATCACACAATCAGGAAAAAAGTATTCCTACTAGATTATTTCAATTCCAGATGTTCCACCTGCCCAAGACTTTCTTACATAGCAAGAGACTTTACAATCCTCATGTTAAATAAAAACAGCTTAGAGTAACAGAATCACTGAGTTACAAGGAACACGAAGATCATCTAACTACCTGCCAAGATTTAGGATAAATCAGCCTCTTGCATTTTTGTTTCAGATCTTACTTTCCAAATCATAAAATACTTTCTGTAGAACACGCTGTAAAGGCTTTTAAATCACCAACTTTTACTACAGTCAATCAATGTGATGCACCTCACCTTTCAATCCTGCCTGTTCAGCTTGTGTATACATCCCCAAGAGGAAGTATGTGCATGCTAGATTCACCCAGACATCCGGGTTACAACCCGATTGCTTGCTCAGACCCTCATATTCCTGAAAGACAGAAGTTTTTAAAAACACTTTCTCTTTGCTAAACTAGACATTTGACAGTAAAACAAGTATTATGTAGACCTGAAAGGGAGTATGCTATGAAGAAACCCTGGAAATTTCTGATCTACCAGCTTCCCGCATACCCCATCCCTTCTCAGTACTGATACTTTGTGTGTTCTTCTTAACACAACTTGTCTTTAACAATGAAATATGGACAGATGGCTACATACACATATAGTACGACATATACAACTGAAAAAGCCCCTCTCAGTAAGTACTGAGCTCAGTTAGACTGGACAATTGCTGGGAAACAGAACCCATGCTGTATGGTGATTAGAAGTGAGGACTAACTAACAGATGTTACATAAACTCCCACAGAGTTTTAAAACATTGAACAACCCATTATGAAAATTCAATAAATAATTAATAAATAAAATTGACCATTACACAATTTTTTCTGTGTACTTCCTATCCTGTCAGGGGTACACATATCAGAGTTTGGGAATCCCAAAGGTAGACAATATTACTCTCCCTTTCTGATACTGGACAGAGTGCTATCTGTTTATATAGAGCAGCCAATTTTTTCCAAAATACAAAAAGGTAAGTGAGCTGTATGAAATAACATTGGGACAGGGATTTGAAAGTATAAATGCAGGAAAGGAAAGAGGTGCTACAGACCATTCTAGATTTGCATCTAGAATTTCAAACCAGATTAGCTGTTTGTGGCTGTTCAAACTCTGGGAGGAAAGGGGAGGAGCAGAGATGGAGTGCAAATCAGGCAAATTCATGCACTCTGAAAGTGCTGGGAGGGAGTGGGGAGGTCTCGGAAGTACAAGGCTTCAGTATCCAGTGCACAAAAGGAGTGTGCAGGAAAGAGAAAGACAGTGGGACAACAGGGCCGCAGGTAGAACCCCAGTGGGCCACGGCTTGCCGAGACTGAATGAGGTGAAGAAGGTACACTCATGTGAACAACTCCCTATTTTTGGTTGCCCATTGGTCTAAATGATCACGTGCAGGTTTGGGAAGAGATTTTTCCCCAGGTCAGATTGGCAGGAGTCTTGGGAGTTTTTCTGCAGCAAAACACAAAGGTCACTTACCAGGCAGGAGAGATCTCACTCATTTCTCTGCTACTAATACAGAGTGTAATCCCTCTTATTCTCTGTCTGTGCCACGTAATAGTTAGGTCTCTTATATGCAGTAATACTTTGTTTTAATTTCAGTGGTTTGATGTGAGGGTGCTAGGTGGTATTGCTGGCCTGGGACACACAAGAGGTCAGATTAGATTATCTAGTAGTCCCTTCTGGTCTTAAAACTCTATTACCTTTGTTTCATATTAGATTTTGACATCAAATGTGTGTTCCCTTTTCACACTATAGAACAAGTCAAGAGTATGGAAAATCTATCAATATAAAAGTTAATTGCAGGGTTATGTAATATATTCTACTAGCATATTTACCCAGCATTGTTTGGGTCCTTAAGGAAGGCCTCAAGGCTGAGGGTTAGAGGGTACAGGAGTCAGGGTTTCGAAGGGTGGGGTGGGGCTCTGTGTAGGGAAGAGAGAGAGAGAGAGAGAGAGAGAGAGAGAGTGTGTGCGCGCGCAACAAGCAACTTTATGCTTTGTGAAAGACAGCTGTGATAATAAAAATCATAGAAGAGACAAAGACCAGGCCATAAAGGGTATAGATGTCCCACACACATCATTTTTCACTGATTTGCCTCAACCCCTCATGTAAAGGGACCATTTTTAGGGAAGAAGGGAGCATTAGTCTCCACAAACTATTCAACTGTTGGGGTACCAACTGTAACGTGGATATATGGCTCACTAGGAACTGACTGAGACACATCTACTCATTTCACACAGACCCCTGAGCAGATTTTAGCTATTATTATTCAGACTAGGGATGTAAAACCCTGTTTAATTGCTTAAACAGTTAAATGAAGTGCTAATATTATGTTTAACCATTTAAAGGATTAAAAAGAGAGGAAGGTGGGAGGCTGTACCACTGGGCCTAGAGTGGTCCCCTTGCCCATTAGAGTTGGGCTAGAGTGGCCCTGCCACAGGCAGGGGCTGCTCCAGCTTGGCTGCTCTCAGCCACTCCAAGGGGGCTGGCACCATGGCTTCCGGACTCCTGCGAAGGGTGCAACGGCTGCCCCTGCCCCCTGCCAGTCAGCCCCCAGCCCACGCAGGCTGGAACCCAGCAGCCTGTGCAGGGTGCCTGGCAGGACTGCTTCCAGGTGTCGGTTAACCATTACCCAGTAAGCATCACCTGTTAAGGCTGATGCTTACAAGGTAACCATTTAACTGGTTACCTGTTAACATCCCTAGTTCAGACATGACCATTCTGGACCAAATTAGATACAGAGTTTTTCAATATCTTAAATGTTAGAATTGAGTAGGCTAAATGACATAAGTTGCCTCCACTGAAAAATTCTTTAATTACATCCAGAAACTATATGCCTATGTAGATGGAGAGATACTCAGTAAAAAAACCTGACTTCTTTACATGTGCATAAAAAAAGATGCCACGCCACTTTCAATTTCAACTTAAAAACTGGTCTTCGCGTATATTTATGTGTGTACACACAGACTTTGTCTACACTGCGAGTTTTTGCGGCAGAAAATATGCTAATGAAGTTGTGACATAAGTAACATATTTTCTGCCATTTCGTTTTGCGCAAGGGGTTTTTGCACAAAAAGAAGCAGTGTAGCTGCTTCCGTTTTGTGCAAAAACCCTATTTTGTGCACGATCCTTATGCCTCTCCAGGACAGACAAGGATCTTGTGCAAAACAGGGGGCTGAGCAAATCGGAAGTGGCTACACTGTTTCTTTTTACGCAAAAACCCCTTACGCAAAAAGAAATGATAGAAAATATGCTAAGGATGTCGTGATTCATGCTAAGAGTCCCTCATTAGCATATTTTCTGCCGCAAAAACTCGCAGTATAGACGAAGCCACAGAGACCAGCTCCTAATGCCTTTATCAGCAAACAGCAGAAGAGATGAATACAAATATGTGAACTTTTTAAAAGACTGAATTCAACAATGCCACCTGGAAATGAAACAGATCTAGACAAACTGGATAATGTGTCAGTTTCTCTTTTACTCTTGCATGCAAGACAGTGTTCAAAATTTGAAATCCATCCCAGCTTTCCTTCTAGTAATAGATAAACAGGATAAACGTTTTTTCTATGGACTGTCTCTTCATCTCATAAGTAAATATTACCAGCAACTAAAAAAAAGTTTCAATGCCAATTCATACCTTTTAGCCAGTTGGTTGGCAAAACATGGCTCATGGGCTGAATCTGGGCCACTAAACATTTTTTTCAAGGGTGAAGCTGGAGAAAAATGTCTCACCACCCAGCATTGTGCTTAGGCAGTCAGTCTGCCTGTCTGCCACAACTCCTGCCATGCCATTCCTAGATTCGCCATGGCCAGAGGCTGCTGGCAATCATGTCTCTGCATGCCCCTTTGGAGAGGAGGCAGTAGGTCTCTGCAATGCTGCTCCCATCCCCAGCACCATTCTCAAAGCTCTAATTGGCTGGAAACCAGCCAATGTGAGCTGCAGGGGGGGTACTTGCAGGTATGAACAGTGGATGGAGACACAATAAACCCCACCTTCAAGAGGTGCACAGCTTTGAGCAGTGTAGGGCCACCATGCAATGAAGATTGCCTGCCCACCTGCCTCACTATGATGGTGGCCAGGAGTCACCTATGGTAAGTGCCTCCCAGCCAGGGCCAGAGCCCACACCTTGCATCTCCTTCCACACTCCAACTCCCTGCCCCAGGTCAGAACCATCTCCTGCATCCAAACTTCCACCCAGACCCTGTACCCTCTCTTATACTCCTATCCCAGCTCAGAACCCCCCTTTGCACCCAAACTCTGTCCCACATCCCTTCCAGCAATATAACTGAAAAGTGCAGCAGCTGACCACTTACCAAAATGCTTAGAGTGCCCCACTGCAAAAATTATTGCCCATTTCTCCCTGTAGTTAACCCACTTAATTTAAGGTGATAGAAAATGTAGAGGTCCACCTGTTCTAAGCACCCCTTACAACTGTAGGGAATATAAAAAATCAAGCAAGATATTTTCCCTTCTGCTCCTAATTTTGTCCAAAATAAGGGTAAGATGAAACATCCTCAAGAATCTTGCAGACATATTCCAGGATGGTTGAGAAGGGAAATTTCATCTCCATCCCAAATCTGAAAATCAGTTTAAACCTGTATGTGTGAACAAAAGTTGCCACCTAATTTTATAAGGGAAAAAGTCATCATAGTCCACAGTATAAAACTCTAAAAGCTATGGAGAAATTGTTTTTTCCCTTGTGATCCCTACTTCTATGAATTCACTTCTTTAGTGAAGCAGGTGGTACTGTGGAGCCAGTGCTGGAGAGAACCAGCTTTTAAGCCAGTTCCCCCTAGCACTAGCTCCTGCTCCCCCCTTGCTGCCTCTGATAGGGGGGGGGGAAGAGGGGAGAGGGGCAAAATGAGTGAAGTTGACAAGATTAACCAATAAGCCTAGGCTTATCAGTTAATTGTCTAGTCGACTACACATTGACATCTCTAGCCCACACACACAAAAAAGCCACGCCCATACAGTCCAAGCCTCTTTGGTAGGTTCACATAACCCTTTGCTTTTAGATGGGCAGCTGTGATTAATATAGCCTTACCATTATGTTAACTGAAGAGTATATTTGCACCCATCAATTGCAACGAGGTTTTAACTCAATCCATAAGGAGATTATAACAAAAGCTTTCTACATATTATTTTCTCAAAGTGTACATACCAAAAAGGTGAAAGAATAGAAGAACAGTTGTAATGAAATTAAGAAAAGGACAACTTAGACTTTTGAGCAAAGATTAACTATGATACCTAACCAATAGACTGTTTCAGTGTGGAAACTCATACTTTTCTAATACAATTCTGTATAGTTTGCTTTATACATAAATGGTCCAGCCCATTTCTTCCACAGCACAAAAAACATCTCTCATGCCTGCTGCCACCACTTTAGGATAGCATACTGATTCTCTCCAGCAGGATGCAGGATTTTTTCATCTCACCTCCAATGCTCTCTTGTAGTCCCCCAGGTGAAAGGCACAATATCCAATCCAGAGGTCAGTGTCCTCATCTTGTTCCCCAACATGACGTTTAAACTTCAAAGAAAAAGAGATGCAAAAATGACACCACCTGCCAGTAACTCATGTGAAACAAATCCATTTATAAAATTAATATTTGGATGATTTGTGCTGGCTTGACAACCTGGACCCTGAAGTTAGGCACTGTCAATGTCACATTTTCAAGGAGAAGCAGTTTCTATCACACGGAGGGCCAGTGATTATTCAGGTTGGTACAGGGCGGCATAACAAGGGTGCGAGAAAGAAGAGAAAAGCCAAATTAGTTGGAATTGCTGGACCTTTTTCCAAACTGGGAGCTCTGCTGGAACTGGGAGCCGTCTGCCAGAAGGCACCTCCTCACCCCAGCCACTGAAAGGAGGGACTGGTCAAGGCGCCGGGGGCTGCGTTCTGCACTGATCCTGCACTGATGGGGGAGAGGGGCGGATCGCACGCGATTACCTGAGGCCCCTCCCACTCGCACCTCGTTAGCGCAGAACCCCCTAAGCTGGCCCCTGCCGTGAGCCCGGGGCAGCGCTCGGTTACCTCCAGCAGGGCGATGGCGCCGGTGAAGTCCCTCTGGGCCAACAGTTCCTCCAGCTGCGGGACTTTCTTGCCTTTCTTCTTCCGCTTGTCGCCCTGCGGCGGGGCGCCCCCCACGGCCGGCTTGGCCCGGGAGAGCATCTGGACAGGGGAGAAAGAAGAGAGCAGACGGGGTCAGCGCTGGGATTGGGGGTCAGACGTCCCTGCTCCTGTGTATCCTCCCTCCGCAAGCTCCAACCCGGCTGGGGCGGCGCCGCCCTCCCCGCCCCGTCCCTCACCATCTTGCCCCTCTCCTCGCTTCTCCAACGACTCCGTTACCGTGGTAACCACGGGGGGGGCAAGAGGAAAGAGGACTGAGTGCTACACAGAATAGGACTCGGCTGGAACTTGCTTTCTCGCTCATAGTTCCGGTTCCGACCCCGGGGCTCGGGCGGATGGGGAATCGCTCGAGTCTCTGGGGAGGCGGAAGGAATTTAAAAGGGATCATTTCCGGCGCTCCTGGCGCTTATCGCCATAGCAACCCACGGAGCGGGGTGTGATTTTATCGCCGCAGTGCCACACTAGTTGGCGTGCACAAGCGGTCGCTTAAGACTGCGAGTTTCCGTGTATAACACAAAACCCGGCGGCCTTCAGGGGCATGGAGACAAGCTTGAGAAACCAGGCTCCAAGTACGCGGGAAAGGCTCAAAAATCAAGGAAGCGAAGAGAACAGTTTTGGGGGCCCGATTCATGGTTGTTCAGGGCCTGGGGTTGGCAACAGAGGGATCGCGCAGCGCACACACGGTACGACACCAGCGGTTTGTCAGGCGCAAACATGGACAAGAGCCTTTGGCAGCGCGTAGGACAGAACATTGAATCGCGAACGTGAGAACAAAAGGGGCAACTGATTTTCATCGCAGGGAGCAGATGATGCAGTGGCGCTGCCATGACGTGTATCAGCATGTGGTATGTGATGTGATCGCTGCATTCTTCAATGCCATCCGTGTGCAGAGACCTTTTCAGACACTATATGAATTCTGCCCCCCACCCTCCGCGTTGGCTCATTAACTCTTCTCCAGTCATAGGGAGGAGAACGGAGGAGAGCAATTGTGGGGTCGAGTGGTTGTTAGTGGGTTATATAGATTGTCCTCATCCTCAAAGAAAGCCTGCACCAACAACTCTTGGATCTTACATTCTTAACTTCGTTGGAAATTAAAAATCACGGATCAAATAGAGACACTGGATTAATGGTTTATTTGAAACGTATAAGTGAAGTGTAAAAGGGCCACTACACCTTGAATGGGCCCTTCAAATATGTGTTAACTATCTCCTGAGGGGGCTTTTCTGTGGGCTCTGTAGTATGAAGCTTATTTAAGCTTCATACCGCAGAGCCCACAGTGAATGTAACCGTGTAACTGTTACCTTATTAAATGACTTTTAACATCCCTAGTAGACATGCTGTCTTGGAACTCTAGCCTGGGGTGCCTTTTGCATGGCTTTGTTGTATAAACAGTGACTCCTGGCCTGTTTACACAGTTTTCAGCATTGTGACAAGTATAAGAGGGGTAGCTGTGTTAGTCTCTATCTGCAAAAACAACAAGGAGATCTGTGGCACCTTAAAGACCAACAGATTTATTTGGGCACAATTGTGTGCAAAAACCCACTTTATCAGATGCAGGGAGTGAACATTATAGAGACAGGCACATGGACATCTGGTGCTGGTGGCTTAGGGGGCAGAAGACTCTGCTTTCCCCAACTGCCAGCCTGGCCCCGCCCACAATCCATCCCCAGTGCCCGCCCTCCCCATAATCTGGGGAGGCTTGGGTCATGCCACTACCTCCCTTCCTGCTGCTCCCCGGGGTGGGGAACTTGGGCCCGTTCAGGCTGCACAGCCGCCTCCTTACCTGCTGCTTCTGAGGGCGGGGAGTCTTGGGCTGGCTCAGGCCATGGCTGTCTTTCTTCCCGCTGCTCCCAGGGGTGGGGAGGCTTGGGTTGTGCAGCCTCCTCCCTTCCTGCTGTTCCAGGGGCTGAGGAGGCTGGAGCCATGTGGCCTGCTCCCTCCCTGCTGCTCCTGGGGGTGGGGAGGCTTGTGCCACACAAATGCCTTCCTTCCCACTGCTCTGGGGCTGGGGAGGCTGGAGCCATGTGGCCGTCTCCCTCCCTGCTGCTCTCAGGGCTGGGGAGGCTTGTGGCTCAGGCTGCAGCCGCCTCCCTTCCCACTGCTCCCAGGGTGAGGAGGTCTGCCTCTCCCAGCCCCATCTGCACTGACTATCCATTGGCAGGCATAAATATACTAGTACATGAAAAGTTATTAAGTGGAGGACCTGTGCTAAAATAAATAAATAAAGACAATTCAATCAAGGTGGATGTGGCTCACTCCCAACAATTGATGAGGAGGTACAAATAGCAAGAGAGAGAAAATTGCTTTTGTAGTGAGCCAATCATTCTCAGTCCCTATTCAAAACCCAGACTACTGTAATAGTGTCAAGTTTGCAAATGAATTGCAGCTCCGTAGTTTCTCTCTGAAGTTTGTTTTTAACTTTTTTTTTTTTTTTTTAAAGAATGGACACTTTTAAATCTATTACTGAGTGTCCAGGGAGACTGAAATATTTCCCTCTTCGTTTTTGTGTGTTACCATTCTTGATGTCTGGTTTGTGTCTATTTATTCTTTTTTGTAGAGACTGTCCAGTTTGATCAATGTGCATGGTTGACGGGCATTGCCAGCACAAAATGGCGTATATCACATTAGTAAGATGTGCAGGTGAATGAGCCCCTGATGGTATGGTTTTATGTGGTTAGGACCTATGATGGTGTCGCTTGAGTAGATATGCAGGCGGAGTTGGGAATGGGACTTGTTGCAGGGATTGATTCCTGAGTTAGTGTTTCTGTGATGTGGTGTGTAGTTGTTGTTGAGTATTTGCATCAGATTGAGAGGCTGTCTTTAAGCGAGGACTGGCTTGCCTCCCAAGGTCTGTGAGAGAGAGAGAGATCATTTTCCTAGATAGGTTGTAAATTATTGCAATGTGGTGGCCATTTTTATTCTAATGAAGCAGGGGATATTTAAATCCCCGCTTCATTGACTATGTTGGTATGTCTAATTTACATGCCACCGTTGGCAGAGGCATGTAGTCAAGACATAAACTATGTGTGGAAGTAAATATATTAAACCAAGGGATAATTAACAAGGAGCAATGATTACAATATTTAATATGAAATCAAATAAAGAAAATTAACACTACCCTTGGAGTACATGTATCATCATCCTTTCTAACAACTCAAGCTAGTAACACACCGGAATGCATATTATCCACACATAGCTCAGCTTTAAGATGCTAAACAAATCTGAGTCAACTAGAAATAGTATTTGCAAGGAGAGCATGACTAATACAATATTTACTGACACTGGAAAGGAGAATAAAAAGCATTCAGTAAGGCTTATATAGTTTTTCTGGGGAATGTTTAGGATCCATGCTGTAAAAACAGATAAAAGTTCTTTTTCACCTTGTGTTTGTCACCAACTCAAAGACTCAGAGGGATAGCGTGTTAGTCTGTAAAGGTATGCCTACACTGCATCCCTCTTTCGAGAGAGGAATGCAAATGCAGTTGAGCGAAATTGCAAATGAAGGGCAGATTTCAATTTCCTGCGCTTCATTTGCTTAATCGCGTTTGGGTGCTATTTCAAAATACCCTATTTCGAAAAAAGAAAGGCTGTCTAGATGCGGTTATTTCAAAAGAAAACCCTTCTTTCGAAATTACCCTTAAACCTCATTTTATAAGGAGTAAGGGTAATTTCAAAAGAAGGGTTTTCTTTTGAAATAACCTCGTCTGGACAGCCTTTCTTTTTTCGAAATAGGGTATTTCGAAATAGCGCCCGGGCGTGATTATGCAAATGAAGTGCAGGAAATTCAAATCCATGCTTCATTTGCAATTTCGCTCAGTTGCATTTGCATTCATCTCTCGAAAGAGGAATGCAGTGTAGACATACCCTAACTGAAAAAAAATGTAAAAACAATGAATGGTCTTGCAGCACCTTAGGGTATGTCTACACTTGTATCCTCTTTCGAGAGAGGGATGCAAATGAAGACATTCAAAATTGCAAATGAAGCTGGGATTTATATATCCTGAGCTTCATTTGCATAATCGCGTTATGGCTCTTTTTCGAAATAGCACTAGTTCAAAATACAAAACGCGGTGTAGATGCAGCTATTTCGAGAGAACACCCTTCCCTTGCAATAACCCTTATTCTTCATAAAATGAGGATATTTAAATACCGGCTTCATTTGCAATTTCGAATGTCTTCATTTGCATCCCTCTCTCGAAAGAGGGTACAAGTTTAGACTCTTAGGGTACGTCTACACTACAGCGCTAATTCGAACTAACTTAGTTCGAATTAGTTAATTCGAACTAAGCTAATTCGAACAAACGCGTCTAGAACTAAAAACTAGTTCGAATTAGCGTTTTGCTAATTCGAACTAGCATGTCCACATTGAGTGGACCCTGAACAGGGCTTAAGGATGGCCGGAAGCAGTGCCGGCAGGGCATCAGAGGAGGACTTAGAGCGTGGAGATGCTGTCTCAGGCTAGCCGAGGGCTGCGCTTAAAGGGACCCGACCCCCACCCCGGACAGACAGTTCTCAGGGGTGCCCTGCTTGAAAACCAGTCCTGGCTTGGAGTGCCCGGAGTGCCCACACTGGGCACATCACACCACTCGGCCATCAGACTGGCTGCACTTGCCGCAGGCTGCCATCTGGGGAGAGGGGGCAATTGGGGGGCTGCAGGAGAGGTTCCACCCCCAGAAGCCCGCAGAGCCAGCCCAGTCCTCCCCATCGGGGGCTCGTACCCCATTCCTCCCTCACCTCCTTCCACTTACCCTTCCCTAGCCCCCCTTCCTGATGTACAAAATAAAGATAACGTTTCTTCCAACATTGACTCTGTCTTTATTGAACAAAACTGGGGGAGACTGGGAAAAGGAGGTGGGAGAGGGGAAGAGAAAGGCTGGGAGAGGGGAGGGCAACTAACATGATCAGAGGTTGAGAACAGGTCCCATATGAAGAAAGGCTACAGAGACTGGGACTGTTCAGCTTAGAAAAGAGGAGACGGAGGGGGGACAGGATAGAGGTCTCTAAAAGCAGGGGTTGGGTGGAGAGGGTGCATTCAGAAAAGTTCTTCATGAGTTCCCATAAAGAAGGACTAGAGGACACCAAAGGAAAGGAATGGGTAGCAGGCTTCAAACTAGTAAGAGAAAGTGGTTCTTGACAAAGCAAATAGTTAACCTGTGGAACTCCTTGCTGCAGGAGGCTGTGAAGGCTAGAACTAGAACAGAGTTTAAAGGGAAGTGAGATCAAGTCATGGAGGTTGGGTCCATGGAGTAGTCTTAGCCAGGGGGTAGGAGTGGTGTCCCTGCCCAAAGTTTGTGGAAGACTGGAGAGGGATGGCACGAGACAAATGGCTTGGTCACTGTCTTCGGTCCATCCCCTCCAGGGTCCCTAGGGTTGGCCGCTGTCGGCAGACAGGCTACTGGGCTAGATGGACCTTTGGTCTGACCCAGGACGGCCATTGTAAGCTCAGGGCTCAGGGTCGGGGGTCCCAGTGGACCCCCTTGATTATCATGCACACCTGCTCCTGGATGGCCAGGCTGGCAGCTCTCCTGCCCTAGCCGGCCACTTTCCTGTGCCTATGCGGAGATCGTGGACGAGGTCCACGATGTCCGCACTAGCCCAGGAAGGTGCCCGCCTCTTGCGGTCCCGGGCGAGCTCCCGGGAGCCACCAGCCTGGTCCCGGAAAGAGGGGCTGGGCTGGGGGACATCGGGTGGGTGGCTCTGTGCCGTGCCAGGTGCAGGGTCTGCTGGCTGGGTGCTGGCAGGCTTGCACCTGGCATGGGCACCGTAGCCAGCCCGTGCCCCTTTAAGGGGTCCGGGGCCGAGAGGGGGGCAATAGAGTTTCCCTGGTGTTGGCCAGAGTGGCCACCAGGGAAAGGTGGGGTGGGCTAGCCTCCCACTAGTTCGAATTAAGGGGCTACACACCCCTTAATTCGAACTAGTAAGTTCGAACTAGGCTTAATCCTCGTAAAATGAGGTTTTCCTAGTTCGAACTAAGCGCTCTGCTAGTTCGATTCAAATTCGAACTAGCGGAGCGCTAGTGTAGCGCCTATGAATGTTAGTTCGAACTAACGTCTGTTAGTTCGAACTAACATTGTAGTGTAGACATACCCTTAGAGACCAACACAACTCAAAGAGTAGAAGCTCCAGAACAAAGTAACACGTGCCTTCAAGATTGGTAGACAGAAGGAGTTTCAAAGAGTTTACAAATAAGGTTTCATCCTACAAAACAACTAGCATCACACCTAGTACTTGCCACTTCTGACTTGTAAGAGCCAGAACTTTACCACATAGCAAAAATCTCGCATTGATGCAATAGAACAGCGTTTCCCAAACTATGGGCCGCGGTACCTGGCCGTGGGAAAAAAATACCGGGCCTCAGCGTAGCTGCCAGGAGGGGGACCAGGTGGGCTGGGAGGCAGTGTGGGGAGGTGGAGAACCAGCCGCTGGGAAGCAGGGTTGGGGGCAGTGGGGCTGTCCAGCGGAGATCGGGGGGTGGGGGCGACGGGCAGCCGGCAGAAACAGGGTTGGGGCCAGCGGGGCTGTCTGGCAGAGATCGGGGCTGGCGGACAGGGGCAGCAGGGCTGGCCAGGGGTGGGAGGGCTGGCTGGGGGAGATTGGGAGGAGAAGAGAGGAGTGAGGGGGACGAATCAGCCAGCGGGAAGCGGGACTGACCTGGGCACACAAGTGAGTCTGGCCTCAGGGATTCCATTTCCTCCTCCCCCCCCCCCAATACTCTTCCTCGAGTAGTTGCGAACTGCCTGGATGGTAGACACACTCATGCAGCGTGAGCACATCTACCAGCCAGGCAGTTTGCAGCTAAGGACTGATACACCTAATTATAATAAAATGTAGCTAATTTGTTCCCCAGACTGTCCGGTACAAAACTGGACACCTGGCAACCCTTCCCCTCCTTGCACCCTCCCTCCTAGCCAGATACCCTACCCCCAATCTTCTCCTGCTCCTGCCTTCTGGAGTGCCCATGCGGTACCGGGTCCCTCAAGCCCTGGCCCAGGCTGGGCGGAGGATGCAGCCGGGTGAAACACTGAAAATTTATTCATTTTTAATTCTTTTTTTTTATATGTGTTTATATTTTTGGGCTGCAAAAAACAGTACTGAAAAAAAATGGGTTCCAACCAGGGCCGACTTATCCATTAGGCACAGTAGGCACAGTGCCTAGGGCCCACGATACTTTTAGGGGCCCACGAAAATGTTTTAATTTCTTTTAAAATCAGAAGAAAAAAATGAACTTTTAAGGTCGAAGAAAATGTTTTAATTTTTTTCTCCCATCACGAAACGAAACTTTTAGGGCCCACGAAAATCTATTAAATTTTGCCTAAAACAGAAAAAAATAAAATGTTGAAATATTTAAAGTTATATAAAAAATAATTTTAAAATATTTTTTATGGAGGAAGGGGCCCACGAAGGCAAAAGTGCCTAGGGCCCATGAAAGTCATAATGCGGCCCTGGTTCCAACTAAAGTAAAAAGTTTGGGAAACCCTGGTCTAGCCAGCTTTTATCCATCTTACAGTCCATTTATCCAATCTGTATTCCCTTGACTTGCTGGCAAGAATATTGTGGGTGACTGTATCAAAAGCTTTGCTAAAGCTGGCACTGGAGGCTTTGGGAGGACCAGAAACAAATTATTTGAATATTCATCATTTGCTTAATGAATATGCAAACATGCAAATGAATGTTACTGGTACTCCAAAAGCTCGTGAATGGATTTACTGGTCCCTGTGTCAAAAAGTTTGGGAACCCTTGCAATACAATATACCATGTATTAATTAGTAAAACAGAATTTTAAAAAGTCATTAAGATCAAAGTTTTAGATATCTACAACTTTCCAAAAAAATTGTTAAAAGAATCTTTTCTTTTCTTACTATAAGCCGTTAACACACCTATGTAAACTTTGTTTGAAAAGTAATCATGCAAATGTCCTCCTGGCATGTGCACACACCATGCAGCCTGCTTTCCCTCCCTGCTACCTCCAACCCACGCAGACAGAGAGGACTGCAGCAAGTCAGTCAGGACAGCAAAAACAAACTGCCCCTGCCTCTACCTCACTGCACAGATGCCAGCACCTCCTTTTCCCCACCTACCCCTGTGCAATCCGCTTTTCCCAGCCCACGTAGGGGCTGGGATAAAATCCTGCTTCTCAAACTAGCAGGCACCAGCAGCCTATCTAGGAGCTAAAACAGGACAAAGCACAAACAAATTATCCACACTGCCCCCACCTCACCTCAGGACACAGCACAAACTCCTCACCTTCCTCCACCTCACCCCAATGCCAGCACTCACCCACCTCTTCTTTTCCCCCACTAACCCCATGCAGTTAGCTCCTTATCTCCTCCTTACGAGGAGGCTTGAGAGTGCTGAGTTTCTGCCTCTTTCCCCTCATACAAACGGGACTCTCCAAACTGCACTCCACTCTGACTTTCTCTCAGACAATTCCTCCCTACTTCTGCTCTTCCTCCCAACAGCCACTTATTCTCTTCTTATCTCCCTTCTTTACCTGCTGTGGGAGCTACTCAGTTTCAAGCACGCAGCTGCTCCATTTAGCTGCTAGCTTAGCAAAACAACACCCCTCTCCCTACCAGTCAATTGAGCTTCCTGTCTGTGCGGAAGCTTTGAACCTCTGAGAGGAGCACAGAAAACAACTGTGTGGCCATGCAGCTTACAAGGAATTTAGCTTGGGACTGTTCCTTGGTGTGCTGATCATGCCACTGACACCCACTTTCTTGCTCTCTGAGGCTTCCCACCACTCCTTCCTGCTGGGCCAGTTCCTTTGGTCTCCCCCAGACAAGGCACAGAGTTACTGGAATTACTGCCCCCCTGAAGAGCATGCAGATACTGAACCATTTCAGCTCTGGGAGAATGCAATTCTAGGGCACAGTACCCAGGAAACCAACCCCCAAACGAAGGAATCAAAACCCCAAATAAATCTGTCTTTTTAAAAAAGTTTTACACAATCAGTGCTCATTCAAATAAGCCTTCTTTATCAATGAAAGAAAAGTATGGACACTGATTCCCCTCAAGTAACAGTTATTTACACTGGGCTTGATAGAAAACAAAAGTGTTGTTTTTTTAAGTACAAACAGTAGGATTTAAGTGGTTGTAAGTGAAAAACAAAGATCAAAGTAAGTTACAAGATTAAAATGAAAAGAAAATGCATAGCAAGTTCTAATACACTAAAACTTATTGGAAACAAATTCTTATCCTAAAAGCTGTTCTTGTCCTAGCCATAATCTTCAGGTCAGAGACTCTTTTACCCTGACTTGGGTCCCACCTCTCTTTTTGGGTGTGTCACGCCAGCCAAAGACAAAGGGACTAAGAGCTTTCCATTGCTTAAATAGACTTTCTCCTGGATGGTAATCTTTTCTTCTCCATTCCACCTTCTATGGAAAATTACCTGGTCAAAATGGAATCCCAATGCCAGGTAGTGTGGTCACGTCTTACCAGTCTAGTCACCCTTGGACTTATGGAACAATCAAGGCTGTTTATGACTTGTTATGTTGATCATCCAGTCATTAAGGCTTCTGGAGCACCAATGATGGCTGTCATTAGCATATTTATAACCATAAACAATCTCATACTTCAAAAAAATGAGTGGTCTTGTAGAGATTAACAAATATACATATATGTAGTGTCATGAGTTTTCATGAGCACAATCCACTTCTTCAGATGAGTGGAGTAAAAACGAAAAGTGGGTTGTGCCCACGAAAGCTCACGATAAACCTGTTAACTGGCCACTGAGGTGTGTTTATTTACCAGCTCCACAGCCATGGAGCCTCACGGCTCCCATTGGCTCCGGTTCACCATTTGCAGCCAAGGGGAGCCACAGGAAGCAGCGGCTCCGCTTGGCTGCAAACAGTGAACGGTGAATTGGAATCATTGTCCCTCATATCCCTCTCACTTCACTGCGGTCATCTGAAGAAGTGGGCTGTGCCCACGAAAGCTCATGATACCATCTACATATTTTGTTAGTCTATAAAGTGCTATCAGACCATTTGCTTACTTCTTTGGGGATTACTCCAGTTAAGATCTATGTGATAAACAGTCTCTTTGTGGACTTGAGGTTTGAAATATTACTGTGCTGCAATGTACATGTCTTATTCATGCCTTCCTCCTGGTGAAGTGATTTCCCCACACCAGGAAGTGGTGGGGTTAAAGCAGACCAGAGGGAGCCTGTGCAGAACCCTCCAATCAGAGAAGGGCTCACAAAGTAAGCCATTCAGTAGGTGGCTTGTGGCAGCTGCCAACCAGGGACATATATAATGGACTGCTCAAAAGGGCAGAGGGCAGTCTTTCCTGGGCCTGCTAGGGAGAAGGACTGGTTGCCTAGGAGCATCTGAGCTGAAGTAGTGCTGGGCAGAGTAGCAGAGCAGAAGGAGCTTCTGGCTGATCACTGCCAGACTGAGGCCCTGGAAGAAGGGTAGATAAGGTGCTAGAACTATGGGAATACTGGCTTAGGGAAAAGGGGCAGCAGAAGAGTTGGAGTAGGGGCAGTCAGGATTCCAAGTAGCTGCTAAGTCTGATCCCATTCCCCCTTTCGCCTACACTTGCTGCTGAGGGAAGTGGCAAACTCACACTGCAGTTTGCCCTTGGAGCAAGATACTAGACTGCTGACCACAGCAGGCCATTGAGGAAAGTGGCTGGACTACAGTCTGCCATTTCCCCTCCTCCCCCCCCTCAAAAATGGGGAAGACAGTGGAGTGAGCTGTGCACCACTTGCATTACTTACTCTGCTGGTCCCTCCCCTCACCAGTCAGGAGTGAGAGGAGTGCACACAAACTGTGTACTTTCCCCGCACTATTTGAAAGTGAGGGGACGAGGAAGAAGAACAAGCAGTGTCTGGGTACGTGCATTTGTAGCCCCACCTGCCCTCCCAAAATCATGCCCTTGGAACTGAGTAGTACTCAGTTGCTGCATAGAGCTTGAAGAGTGAAGGCTGGCTACCTAGCTGGCAGGAGAAGCAGCAGGTCCTTGAAAATATCCGTGTAGGCAGGCTGAGCCTGGGATACTGATCACAGAACTTGGCTAGACCATATAAGGATACCAGTATGGGCCCTGCTGTTCTGGTGTTTAAAAAATGCAGTGCTTTGGGGAAGAAGCCATAGAGCTACAGCCCCACATCAGGGCCAAGAAAGATTTGGACTGTATACCCAGGAAGGAGGGAGACAACATGTATAGCTCAGCTGGAGGCCTGAGCTACTGAAGACCCTCTGAGAGAAACATTGGCTAGTGATGGGGGGCTTGTGAGAGGTGGGTGCCAATCCTGTTACTTTTATCCATGAAGGACATAAAGGATGAAGACATTAAATAAATGCCATAAATGGGCCAACCAGCCAGTGTGATCGCTTGGTTTCAGCAAGGAAATAAACAATAAAGTGTTTGCATGTGAACATTAAAGAACTAACAAACCAATACAACATAAAGTACTTTTAATAATTAACACATCTACCTAGCTGACAATGGAAAAGACTATTTACAAATTTATGTGAATATGAGGCTATCATTACCTGGTTGTAGGGGGACTATTTTTTCAGGTGTATTGGAATAATGTACTTGAAAGACATAACATATCACAATGTTAACAAGAAACTGCAATGCACTTTTGCTTACTTTGATATTCTAGAACAAAGGTTGGACAACGGATCAGAGTTCAGTGCAGCAGAATTTAAGTCATTCTGTACAAAACATGATTTTGATTATTTTACTAGCAACCCATGCTATTCAGAAGCGAATGGAGTGTCTGAGAGAGCTGTGCAGACAGCCAAGAAATCCATAGAGCAGGAAGATTCATTCCTTGGTCTCTGAGCTACAGGTCAGTATCAATAGCAGCTATTAGATATAGTCCAGCACAACATTTGATGGAAAGATAACTTAGAACTACTGTTCTAGCTGTTGAAAATAATCTATTTTCAAAGTGCCAGATATAAAAAAGTAGATAAATCAGATAAAGGCAAAAAAGAGCTTTTGATCACATTTATATCACGCAACACTCAGAACTGCTGAGTCTAGAACCCGGTGACCATGTTCATGTCAAATTTAATAGAGAGATAGTATTGACAATTTCAGCTGCCATAAAGTGAAATAACTCAGAGCCCAGATATGTGAATGAGACCAATAGTGGAGAGAGCAACAGAAACCTCATTAGCATCTGAAGTTGTTCTTCAGAAAAAAAGGTCAACAGAGAAACTCTACAGATCGTGAATGCAGAACAAAATGAAGAATACTCAAGGATTCCAAACTGACCACAGCATGTTATTGCATGGGCTGCCAGATGACCAAACTATTACACATCCAGATTGTGTAATTAGAAAGCTAATATGATTCATAGACATTAAACAGATTAATCTGTGCTGAACTTCAAAAATAAATTAAATAAATTTTGTAAATGTAAGAATGTACTTAAAGGAGGAGATGGAATGGAATGCGGAATGCTAAACTGTATTATGCTGTGAAGCCATGAGGTGGCACATAAGAACAGCCATACTGGATAAGACCAAAGGTTCATCTAGCCCAGTATCCTGACTTCCAACAGTAGCCGTGCCGGATGCCCCAGAGGGAGTGAACAGAACAGGTAATCATCAAGTGTTCCCTCTCCTGTCATCCATTTCCAGCCTCTAACAAACAGAGGCTAGAGGCACCTTTCATACCCAACAAATTATATTCACCCATGTGTCTGACAATTTTATTCTTTACTATAGTTTCAACTAATTTGCCTGGTACTGATGTTAGACTTACCGATATGTAATTGCCAGGATCACCTCTTGAGCCCTTTTTAAATATTAGCATCCCATTAGCTATCTTCCAGTCATTAGGTACAGAAGCTGATTTAAAGGTTAGGTTACAAACCACAATTAATAATTCCGCTATCTCCCATTTGAGTTCTTGCAGAACTCTTGGGTGAATGCCATCTGCTCCCAGTGACTTGTTACTGTTAAGTTTATCAATTTGTTCTCTCCTAGGGGAGGGAATCACATGAGGATTACCTGTTGTGTTCCCTCCCTCTGGGGCATCTGGTATTGGCCATTGTTGGCAGACAGGATACTGGGCTGGATGGATGTTGGTCTGACCCAGTATGGCCGTTCTTATATTGTTCCAAAATTTCCTCTAATGACATCCCCATCTGGGACAATTCCTCAGATTTGTCATCTAAAAAGAATGGCTCAGGTTTAGGAATCTCCCTAACATCTTTAGCCGTGAAGACAGAAGTAAAGAATTAATTTAATTTCTCTACAATGACCTTATTGTCTTTGAGTGCTCTTTTAGCATCTCAATTGTCCAGTAGCCCCACTGGTTGTTTAGTAGGCTTCCTGCTTCTGATGTACTTAAAAACATTTTGCTATTACTTGTTGAGATTTTGGCTAGCTGTTCTTCAAACTCCTTTTTGGCTTTTCTTATTATATTTTTTCACTTAATGTGACAGAGTTTATGCTTTTTTCTAATTTCCTCAATAGGATTTTAACGTCCACTTTTTAAATAGCAGCTTTTTATCTCTTTCTGTTTCTTTTTCTTAGTTGTTTTTTAATTTGGGGTATATATTTAAGTTGGGCCTCTATTATGGTGTATTTGAAAAATTTCCATGCAGCTTGCAGGGATTTTACTTTTGGCACTGAACTTTTTAATTTCTGTTTAACTAACCTCCTCATTTTTATGTAGTTCCCCTTTCTGAAATTAAATGCTACAGTGTTGGGCTGCTGAGGTGTTTTTTCCACCACAGGGATGTTACGTTTTATTACATTATGGTCACTATTTCTAAGAGCTCCAATTAGATTAACCTCTTGGACCAGATCCTGCACTCCACAGTGTACAGCATACTTTATTTCAATTAACCTCAGCTTTACAAGGCAAAACATTAAATGATCTTATGAAAGCTGCATTTCAGGTATATATCTTTGAGGAAGAAACTCGATAGTCAGCCAGTATCTGACATAAAAGTTTAACCTACCAGTAGCAGCCCTACAGCCTACTGTGTATGAGGTATATATGACATCTGTGACATTGGAAGACTCCCTTAGCAAAGGGAAGTACAGCAGTGTTGGGAAGAAACCACCTGTATCTACATTCACAACGAGAGCATCCCTGGCCCCCACTTTTCTGGAGAGAAAGGTTGGCTGGATTGCTGAGCTCTGATGCCCTACAAGCTCTCCAATACTGGCTCACCCAATTGATTGGTGCTTGAGTACCCTGATGGTGCCTGTGGGATTGGCTCTCCATTGGTTGGCATTACATGCCCCTGAAGGTGCCATGGTCACTCTGGCCTTTTGCTTCCACAGCATCAAATGAGAGACCATTCATAGTAAATTATGAAGGTGGGTGATCTCTCTTCTCTTTTCTGACTTGTGATGAAGCAGCAAGTTAACCATGTTGACAATTAAATAATCATAATTGGTAATCTGATCTAACATGTAACTGAGATGAATGGAACTGTTCATACTTCTCAGAATTATTGTTTTATGTTCTCTGCAGATGTCATCTAGTTATCACTATATAATCACAGCTGTATAGTTAGCTTATATAGTCACTCAGGGGGGACATCTACACAGCAGCGTTATTTTGGAATAATTTTAAGATGGATGACTTCTTAGTCCTGTAACCCTCATTTCACAAAGAGTAAGGGAAGTTGAAGGAAGAGTGTTCTTCCTTTGACTTCCTGCTGTGTAGACAGCACCAAAACCGAATTAAACTATTTTGACTTCAGCTACACAATTGACGTAGCTGAAGTTACGTATCTTAATTCGACTTTTGCCCTGCAGGGTAGAGATGTCCTAGAAGACTTACCCAGCATTGCCCAGATCCTTCAGGCAGGGGACTAGCATTGTGGGGGGTGCAGGAGACAGGGCAGGGCCTTTGGGATGTGGAGGGGATGGGGCAGGAGGCTGGAGGGTGCAGTAGTCAAGAACTCCTCCTAAATGATAAGAACTAGAGCCTCCAAATTTGGTATGATAATGAAAAAGGGGACGTTACCAGAGTGCTTCTGTGCTCCAACAATTTCTTGCTTTTAGAAGGATATCTCAGGAGTTCCTTGCAGCTGGATGCAATTTAGAGCAATGGTTTTCAAAGTCTGGTCATGGGCCTACCTGGGTAGGCCACTGGTGGGCCCACAACACTTTGTTTATCTAAGTGTCTGTAGCCATGAAGCCTCGCAGCTCCCATTGGCTGCTGTTCACCATGCCGCTTTCTGCAGCCAGCCTGACTTCTGCTGGGGTCCTGCCACCTAGGTCCATCACCGGGGAGGGAGGAAGGCTGCTCCCACCAGCCCGACTCTCCAGTTAACTGGTTACCCCAGAAAGCGTGCCGGTAAGGCAAATGCTTATCAGGTAACCAGTTAACCTTTTATATCGTTAATGCCAACATGCTTTTTTTAAAATGCTGTGCCAGATTAAGAAATCTGGCTGCTTTATTAATAATACTGCTGTAACAACAGTGTTATTAAACACCTGCATTATCTCCCAAGCCATGTACTTTTAGTGTGACTGATGATCTTGTTTATTCCCACACAGAATTGCTGGGAGACAGTGGATTTACTTGCACTTCGAGCAGCAAAAAGGGAAGTCGTAGAGCTAGGGCTAAACATAGAAATAAGCGTGGGAACACAATAAGATTTTAAACTAAAAAACAAAGAGTAGATTATAAGGCTTGAGAAGAAGGGAAAAAGTGAAAAATGGAGCAAAAGAAAAGGCAAAAAGTGAAGTGCATTCTGACAGCATTAAACATTGCTCACAAAGGCAATGACAGTGTCAGTTTGGCAAACACTGAAAGCAGTGCAGGGTGAAAATCCTATAGCCTTTCTGAAGTTCTGGGGCTAGTATTCTATAGAATTTGCCTCTCTGATGCCTTGCATAGACACATCCACAGATAACAAGCCAAAACCGTATAATGAGCAAGTTGTTTTATCTACAGTATTTAGTCACAAATAAATCTTACAGTAGTGATACATAGTCTGAAAACTGCAGTAATTAAAAAAACTTCCTCTGGCCATGGTTCTTGGTTGAAAACTACAAAGATGGATGAGGACAGAAATTACTACTATTTTAAATGTTTTTTATGTCATTTAGATTATTTGGTTGTTTGAATAATTATGGCCTTTGGGATATTGGATTACTATGAATTTTGGATTGATTTAAAAAAAATCTCAACCTATCACTTTGTGCTGAGGTCTCTCTCTCTTTCTCTATTCCCTTTTCTAGGTAACATTGGCCTGGTCACAGGTTTCAGTAATGGTTCAAAGAGCTCCATGTGGGAGAATCAGAACTTTTATTCTCAGTATGTCAGTTTCAAGAAGCAAAGTACGGTCAGAAACATTACTGTGAAAAAATTTTACCTCTCTCTTTAAGCCTTCCGCCATAACTTATCAGCCTTCTTTAATTAGAAATAGCTCTGAAAAGCAAGTGCAGATTCTATTATGCTTTGCTTGTCATCAGCAATACTCTCTTCCAGATCTGGAAAGTAGAATCCTTATTACAGTGGTTGATGTAAGAGACAGAAGTTAGAATTTCTGATCCCAGAGGGATTTTAGAATGTTGGCAGTTAGAAAAAAGTCACCTTTTAGCTAGCCATACTGTATCTAAGGATGTTAAGGAATAGAAGACTAGTCGACTATCCGATAAGCAAATGCTTATCGGATAGTCTAATTGACTTGTTGATTCTCCCCCTTGCTACCTCTATCAGATGCAGGCAGCAAAGCAGGGAGGAAGAGAGGGTACGTCAAAGAGGTAGCGCTGCACGGAGCTGACCCTGGGCTTCATGTGGCTCTCCCCCTTTGAAATGCCGCCCCAGCATTTCAAAGCGGCAACACCGCATGGAGCCCGGGATCAGCTGGGGACTAGCTAGTTGACCCCTGGCTTCCTGTGGCATTTCTGTGGAACCTGGAGTCATCTTGGGAGTCCCCAGCTGATCCCAGGCTCCGTGTGGCGCTGCCACTTTGAAATGCCAAGAGGAACCCAGGATCAGCGGGCTCAAATATGGCATTTCAAAGCACACAGAGCCCGGGATCAGCTGGGAAGCCCCCAGCTGATCCTGGGTTCTGGGGAAATGCCGCTCTGGGCCCAGGATCAGCTGAGGATTTTTCAGCTGACCCTGGGTGCTGTGTGGCATTTCAAAGCGGCAGCACAGCATGGAACTTGGTATCATCTGGGGACTCTTGTACATTACAAACGGGCATGCCGCATGCAGCCCAGTGCCAGCAGGAAGTCCCGCTGACTCCATGCTCCATATGGGTGTTTCCACTTTGAAATGCACAAGAGCCCCCAGAGGCTCTTGTGCATTTCAAAGGGTAAGCGCCTGCGTGGAGCCCAGAGTCAGCGGGACTTCCTGCTGGCCCTGGGCTGCACATGGAGTTCTGCATTCCTCCTTTGAAATGTACAAGAGCCCCAGCTATACCACCATGTTTCATTCAGAATATAAAATCAGATATTTGTGTAGCAGTGTATGATTCTCTACATGACTATTTTAAAATATTCTTTTAGCTGATTGAATGTTCCTTAGTACTTTAGACAGAATGTGGGATATTAGGCACCAAATAAAAGATATCCCTAAAATGCAGAATATGAGTTCATGCACCCCTCCAAGCTAGTAGGGGGACAGAAATAATGTTAACACCCATGCTTTGTTATTCATTGCTGCTACATTCATCTGATATGCTCACATCACTTACTGATTGCCAGGCTGTATGTTTTCAGGAATCCTCAGTTACTTGCTTCTCACTATTACTCCTCTATCTCCACCTTTCAGGAGGGAGAGGAATTATTATGAGTTGACCAAGGAGTACAAATAAGAAAGTGGGATGTAATTAAGAAAAGGAAGATAAGGATGGATACCAGAAAAGATTGTTAACAATGAAACAATGATCTCTATTAAGGTGTGGAAATATAACTGGCCCACTCTGTACCCCATTACACCTTTAGAATGCGAGTTCTCTAGACTAAGGGACTCTGTTACACCATGTCTGTTATGTTCCAACTAGTGCACAGTGTTCTTGTACTTCTAATAATGTTTATAATACAATTAGTGTTTAATGCCCCGTCACTTGAGAAATTTAGAACTGGACTGGATAACATTTTACAGGGACTAATATTAATCGGCTGAAGGAGCTAACAGAGCAACTCAGTAGGTATTCTCCTTTTCAGAGTTCTGTTATTCTTTGTGTATATGAATATTCCAGAAGAATAAGACTGAAGCACTCATAGTAGTTTTAGAACAGGAAGTTAATGCAGTATTATCTGTTTAAACTCAATTGAACAAATTCCAGTTGTTTATTATCCAATACAACAGCAAGGTGAGCAAACAAAGCAGTGTCCTTGAGTTGAGGATGAAATCTTAGCTCCACTTACGTCAGTATAACACTCCATTGACTGCAATAGAGCAAAGATGTCAAATCTAACACAGAAATTCAGGAATCTCTCTGTCCCTTCCCCTCTCAATATTTGTGATATTTACAACAGTCTGAGTGACCACATAATACAGTATATTACACACTTCCCATAGGTATAATGACATAAACATGTAACATAATTAATTTACTGTACTTTACTAGTATCTGCTGAATGCTTCCAGAAGGCAGGCTAAGAAGAGCATTTAGGTCCAAAGCTTGCTCCCGCTGGAATCAATGACAAAACTGCCATTGACATATGTGGGAAAATAATTAGACCCTTAATAATTACCCCAGAACAGCCAGAGATGAGCCAATGATCTAGACACAAAATGCTTCATATTCCATTCCCAATCTGCTGGTCCATCCATCCACTCCCATGCTCTTTCTTCTATTACACCTTGTTATTTAGAGTTCCTACATTGTTTATGAGCACAAGGTTAGATGGGCTGGTTTGCAGTTCTAGGCTCATATTTATATTCTGGATAGAGTAATATGGTTTGCTCGTAAACCTGAGTTGCTGCCATTGAGTTATCCCACCTTCAGAACTAAAGAACAGCAAAGCATTTATTTGGCATTATGGGATGGCTCATATAAAATAATACATAGATGTTGTAAAGAGGTATATAAATATGTGATGCTCCTTTAAACACGGGCTTTAATAATGAGATAAACCAAGAAAATTATGGTCAGTGGGTCTGTGCCGCAAACACTGTATTTGTTCAGAGGGTGTTTAATTTTCTTTGTTTAAAAATCATTTTCAGAAGCTTATAAAAGCTTATTTAGTCTCCAGTGGGGCTTCAGTCCATGTTCTAGTGGGCAGGCAGTAGCTCCCATGGATGTCCATTAGTCCAAAAATGCAAGACCCATCATATTAAGTAAAACATGGATTCAATATTTGTCTGTGTTAAGGGCTGTTGGATTCCTCCACCTTTCCATTTACTTTTTTCCCTTATCAGAATAGTCAAGGGTCAGTAGATACCCTCCCCCCCCCCCCCCCCGCCTTTCTGACCCCCTGCTTTGAGAACATTCTCAGGACGTGTTTTTGGGAAGATTCACTCCAGAAAACTGCCCTATTATTTCGACATAAGAATGGTCATACTGGGTCAGACCAAAGGTCCATCTAGACCAGTATCCTGTCTGCCGACAGTGGCCAATACCAGATGCCACAGAGGGAGGGATCACAACAGGTAATCCTCACGTGATCCCTCCCGTCACCCACCTCCAACAAACAGAGGCTAGGGATACCATTCCTACCCATCCTGGCTAATAACCATTGATGGACCTAACCTCCATGAATCTATCTAGCTCTTTTTTGAACCCTGTTAAAGTTCTAGCCTTCACCACATCCTCTGGCAAGGAGTTCCACAGGTTGACTGTGCGCTGAGTGAAGAAAAACTTCCCTTTGTTTGTTTTAAACCTGCTGCCTATTCATTTCATTTGGTGACCCCTAATTCTTTTTTGTGGGAATAAGTAAATAATTTTTCCTTATTCACTTTTTCCATACCAGTCATGATTTTATAGACCTCTATCATATACCCCCTTAGTCTCCTGTTTTCTAAGCTGAAAAGTCCAAGTCTTTTTAATCTTTCTACATATGGGACCCGTTCCAAACTCCTAATAATTTTTGTTGCCCTTTTCTGAACCTTTTCCAGTGCCAATATATTTGTTTTGAGATGAGGTGACCACATCTGTACACGGTATTCAAGATGTGAGCATATCATGGTTTTATATAGAGGCAATAAGTTGTTCTCTGTCTTATTCTCTATTCCTTTTCTAATGACTCCTAACATTCTATTTGTTTTTTGACTGCCGCTGCACATTGAGTGGATGTTTTCAGAAAACTATCCACAATGATGCCAAGATCTTTCTCTTGAGTAGTTGTAGCCAAATTAGTCCCCATCATATATATAACTGGGATTATTTTTCCAATTTGCATTACTTTACATTTATCAACATTAAATTTCATTTGCCATTTTGTTGCCCAATCATTTAGTTTGGTGAGATCTTTTTGAAGCTCTTCACAGTCTGCTTTGGTCCTATATTGAGCAGTTTGGTATCATCTGCAAATTTGGCCACCTCACTGTTTATCCCCTACTCTAGATGTCAACTTCTTCTGAATGTCAACTGTACCATTTGAGGTTTGGCTTTGGTCCCACATGTCAAATCTGTGACCTGCAAGAACTGGGTCCCTGCATGACTCTTAACAGCCAATCACAAAAACAATTAATACAGTTGCTCCTCTCATAGGTAGTCTCAGTAGACAGGCCAAGACCTAAATAGACTATTAAAACTGCATTCTCTAGAGATGATTTCTCTATAGCAGAGTTGGGGTACGTGGCCCCATGGTGATATTGGGAGATTCCTATCATATTGATTCGGTGCTGATTCTATTCTGTGGATAAAAATGGAGGTTTTCAGTGAGGCATTTTTTTCCATCACTAAAAATTATTTTTATGGGAAACATTTAAGTAATGAAAATGGTATGTTAGGTGCATCTACACCGCAGGGCTTAACTCAAAATAAGCTACACAAATTGAGCTCCATCAATTGCGTAGCTTATTTTGAAATAACTTATTTCAAAATTGGGAGCGTCTTATACAATAAGTGCTATACAGCACTTATTTTGAAATAGACCACTCCTCCTCCAACTTACCTTCCTCCTCATACAATGAGGGTTACAGGAGTTGGAGTAAGAAGTCCTCCAGCTTGATGGTATTTCATCATTATTCCAAACTAACTGCCTGCTGTGTGGACACAGACTAAGTTATTTCAAAATAATGCTAGTTATTTCGAAATAATGTTGCTTTGTAGACATACCCTTAAAGACATAAAAATTATATGTAGTAATATAATAATCCCCAGAGTTAGTGGCACAGCCAATATGGGTGGGATGGCAGGCCAAAACACAAAGGAACCATCTGTGTTCCTCTGTGGCTTTAATGGAGCTCTTCTTTTATATTAATTTTAAAAGGCCTCCTTTTACAATCAGGTTGGCCCCTCCTTCTTTCTCTTCTCTACCCATCACTGTGATGCAAAGTTATATTGTTCTTATCAGACAAGGTGCCAGTAATGTCTCCTTTTTATAGCCTAAGCCTTTTAATGAACAAACATGCAAAGCAACCTTTGGCCTCGCTCTGTGCCTGAGTTCTGTTATTGCTCACAAGCAAATGTGCGAGTTAGGGTAAATGGGTGTGGGGTGGATGTAGATACTGAAAAGGGGAAAGAATTAAAGTGTGACAGAGATGTGGTATAGCTGATCGCTGGATATACAATGCAAATCTTTGTTTCACCCTACCCAGGAACAACGTAGAGTGGACGTGAGCAGTGAGTCTAAACTGAGAGGAATAATGAAGCAACAAATGCAGGGTCAGGATCTCTGGCCATTACTCCTCTGTCTCCTGATGCTTTGGCAAGTTGGTGAGAGCAAGTGCATCAAGGACAATTATGTAATCAATGTGATGCAGCTGAATCACTCAGATCTTCCATGGACCTTTGATAAAATAAAACCAGCAGTGGAACTAGGATTACGTATGGTAGAAAAGGAGCTGCAGGGGGAAGGTAAGAATATGATTCCTTTCTCCTTTAGAGTTTTTGGATCAAACTCCAAATCCTGGCCCACCCTCACTCAGTGCTTTTACAAACTGCCCCAAAGAGCTGTTGTAGGGCTTTCCGGTCACCATGTAGATTAGGCAATAACTGTCCTCCTTCTCTCAAAACCAGTGAGCCACAATGCAAGGGCTGAACTAGGGATGTGTGTGCCAGTTGATGCAAATCCTTCCTGAGATAATTTCTGAAATAAAATGATCATTTGGGAATTGAGAACATAGGAAGTACTGAACTAGATCAGATCAAGGGTCCATTGAGTCCAGTATCCTGGCTCCTCCTTTATTAGAACAGGCTAGTGATCTATCTAATCAGGTAACTTCTATGTTAGATAATGACAGATGTGTCAACCTCCTGCTCCAATGACGCACATAATTTTGTAACATTATGGTAAAGAAATGGACTCCAGCTGCTGCTCACATTATTCTTTGAAAAGCATAGATCAGCAGCCCTCATAACTTTTAATTTTGGTAGTATCACTGCAGATATTAGTCTTACTCCTTTTCATATTTAATACTTCTTCTCAACATCACTAAACAACTACCTGCCTCCATAATGTCCTGCGACAGCAATGTCTAAGAAAACTATTTCCTTTTCCTTCCAAATTTGAGTGTTTTGTCCTTTTGTTTCATTTGAATTTGCCTTCTGATTTTTTTTCCTGTAGCTTTAAAAATCAATCCGATATCCTGTCTCTGATCATGCCCAATATCTTGTGCATCAGAGGAGGATGTCAGTCCTCTATATTGGCACTAATTCTGTCGTCACATCTAGTGGAATGGAGGGTAGGGAGAATTGCTCCACTGAATGTTGGGATGGGAGACGTGCAGGTATGATGGACGGGCCTCTGGGGTTGGAGCCCAGGCCCCTCAGAAAACCCAACCCTCCCCAAACCCATGAAGTAGTAGTTAGTAGCATTGTGATCTGCACCCAGGGTTGCAATGACACTTACATTTGGCCCAGCCACTTTTCCATGACCAATGTGCAGCTGGACAAACCTGAGCCGTGTTGCAACCCCAACTGCTAGGTCACCATGCCTAGAACAGAGAGCCAGCTCCAGCCCCGTGAGACAGGGACCACTGCGGCAGGGTAAGTGCAGGTTGCACAGTGGTTTTTGAAACTGGGGCCCTACTACCCTTCAAAAAAAAATTAAAAACTACTGACAGGAGGCCTCAGGAGCAGAGAGTATAGCATCATAGGTGACTTGTGGTAACACTTATGAGGTGTACTGCTCCTCTATGCCCCCTCCAAATTTTAATTGGCTAAATGAGGTGCCCCCACATGCCCCTCCCTGCCTCTATAGGTGGCCCTCCCTGCACCTCCTCCCTCTGCAGGCACCAGTCACTCCATAGAGCAGGGCTCAGGTTATTATGTCTGCAGAGTCCAGAATGTTCTTAATCTGGAACTGTTACTATAGCTATGTCTACACTACATCCCTCTTTCGAAAGAGGGATGTAAATTAGACAGATCAAAAGTACAAATGAAGCGGGGATTTAAATATCCCGCACATCATTTGCATAATCACATCACAGTGTTCTTTTGAAAAAGGGTATTTCAAAAGTGAAACTGCAGTCTAGACACGGTTCTTTAAAAAAAATCCTTTTCAAAAGATCCCGTACTCACAGCTAGACTGCAGTTTCACTTTCAAAATACCCTTTTTCGAAAGAACGCTGTGATCCGATTATGCAAATGACGCGCGGGATATTTAAATCCCTGCTTCATTTGCACTTTCGATCTGCTTAATTTACATCCCTCTTTTGAAAGAGGGATGTAGTCTAGACATGTCCATGATTGTTGCCCTGTCATGAACTGAAGGATCATGAGTGAGTAGATGTGGCTTGTAATGCTATTTTCCATTTTTCCCATAGAAAAAAATGTGACGATCAGTGCCACCTACCATGGCTTCAACACCTCACTGTATGTCTCACAGGGCTGCCATACTAGTACCTGTGAAGGGGTGGAGGTCATCAGGCAACTCTATGTAAGTACTGGGCATTTCTACCAGAATCCTTCTTTTCTATATGTGAAAGTGAGGGTTACGAGTGTTGACTAGAGGCAGGTATAGTGTGTGCTGGTGGCAAAGTACACGCTTCCTATACAGATAATCATTTCTCCTCCTTTCCAATTTATAGAAGCCCCATACATATGTATAGCTAGCCCCTCTTTAGCTACTTCACTCCTCACCTGCAACTCCAATAGAGCTCGGATGATGCATTTTTATTCTGACATCTAGTTCTCCGTGCTGTTCCAGACTTGAGCTCCCACACAACTTTGTTATACATCTCTGTGCAAATCACACACTGCTATGCATCGTTCTGTCCCTTCCCTGCTCCTCTTGCTCCAGATTCACCCTCTTATCCTTTCCCTCATTCACTAGCCCCTTCTCTCACTACCCTGCATTTGCTCCATGGCAGTTCATCTCAGTTCAGTTTTCCCACATTTCAGTCTCCCCCCTCAGTCCTCCTTGCTTGCGCCTCGCTCCATATTGAGCATTTTCCATATTGGTAGTCCCTTCCCTTACGTTGCACTTTCTGTTGCAAATGCTGTTTTATTTCTTGCAGGATAGTGGCACACTTGGCTGTGTTGTCCTGGGACCCACTTGTACTTATGCCACATACCAGATGGTCTCGTAAGTATACAAAAAAAACCTTACTGTGTTCCAGGGAAGTAAGATATTCAACAAAATTGTTTCCTACTTGTGTGAGCATAGACACTGAACTTGTGGGGGGAGGGGCATAGTGTGCTTCACAATCAGGATCCTACAGATCTCTTATACCTAGCCTTAAATTTCTGGCGAGGACAAAATGCCCCCTTAAAGAACCTATCCATGCAACTGCTTTACTAGGTAGGACTCAGTAGAGAGTGATAATGATTACTCAAGGTTGCAAAAGGCTATGTCTTCAACACTCCCATCTGGAGAAAGAAATTATCTTCAGCATAGAAATCTCCACATTGGCTCAGACCAGTGGTCCATCTAGATAAGTATATTGTTTCTGGCAGTGGACTGAAGTGCAGGGTGGGCAATAATTCGTGATGGTAAGTGGTCAAGGGCCACACTTTTCTATGGAAGGGCTGTGGAGTCTGGGATGGAGGTTGGGTGCAGAAGGGAGCTCAGGGTAGGGAACTGGAATACACAGTGGCATAGTGAAGGGGAGCAGGAGGGGGCAATTGCCTCCAGGTGCCGTGCTAGGAGGATGCTGATTTAGTCCCCCTCCGCTCCCCCCTGTCATCCCTTGACTCGCCTGTTCCTCCTCTGCCCGCTGCCACTGGCTGGAGCCTTCTCCCTGCCTCTCCGCCCCCAGCCCGACCCTCCTCCATCTCTGCTGGCAGGTTAGTGCATGTGGAGGTCCGGCCCCAAACTGGAGGGGGTGGGGAAGACACAGTACAAACTACCTCCCTGCTCCCAAGGTTGGGTTCAGCCATGATCCAGGTTCGGGGCCCAGCCATGCGGTAGCAGCGGGGGGGGGGGTCACAAATTTTGCCTTTGCCCCATGGCACATAACACCCTCGCTACACCTTTGGGGGTACAGGAGAGTGTGGGATCTGAGAGGGAGTTTGGATGAAGGAGTGGGCTGTGATCTAGGGCGGGGAAATAGGGCATAGGGTCTGGCAGGCGTATCGATGCAGGAAAGTGTTCTGGCCTGGGGGAGTGGTATAGGAGGGAGGTGTGATAGGGGTAGAATTGTGATGTAAGGCAGGGGGGAGGAGGGTACAGAGGGTTTGGTTGTGACCTGGAGCAAGAGATTGGGGTGCAGGATTCAGAAGGGGGTATGGATTCAGGAGAAGGATTCTGGCTGGAGGAGAGTTTAGGAGGGATGCAGGGCCTGGGAGGAGAGTGGGGTGTCAGAGGTGGGCTCTGGCTGGGAGCTGCTTATCTATACATCTCTTGGCCAGCAGCAATCTCAGGCAAGCTTCCCACTACACCTGCCTCAGCAGTCCCAGCTCGCTGGTTGGCTGTGCATTTGGGTCTCTGTGCTGCCGGAATTGAGGAGGGAGGGAGAGGCTTCACATGCTGCCCCTGCCCTCATCATAATCTCTCAGGTCCTATTGACCAAGTTCCTTCCAATGGGAGCAGAGAGATTTTGCTGGAGGAGAGAGTGGGACAGCATGCTGAAGCCTTTTCCTTCTCTGTGCAGTACATAGAGCAGGAGTGGCCAATAATTTTAATGGGGGAGTGGCACTCCAAGATTGTGGCAAGTGGTCAAGGGTTGCACTTCTATGGAGGGATTGTGGGGTCTGGGATGGAGGTTGGGTGCAGAAAGGAGCTTAGGGTAGGAGACTGGGGAGCTGGAGGGAGTGTGGGGTCTGAGAGGGAGTTTGGGTGAAGGAGGAGGATGTAATCTGGGGCACGGGCTTGTGGTGCATGGTCCAGGAAGGGGATAAGGGTGCAGGAGATGATTCTGGCCTGGGGGAGGGGCTTTAAGAGGGGGTGCAAAATCTGAGAAGGAGTTGTGAAGGGGTGCAGAGGGTTTGAATGGTGACCTTGGGCAGGGGAATAGGATACAGGGTCTGGGAGGGAATATGGATGCAGGAGAGGATTCTGTTCTGGGAGAGGGGAACAGGAGAGTGTGCAGGGTCTGGGAGGGAGTTGTGACTTGGGAGAAGGGGGGAAAGGGATTCAGAGGGTTTGAGTGGTGGCCTGAGGCAGGCAGGCAGAGTGGAGAAAAGGGGTGGGGTGCCAGAGGCAGGTTCTGGCTGAAAAATGCTTACCTAGGTGGCTCCCAGCCAGCAGCCCTGCAGAAACCTGAGGCAGACTGTCTGCTGCAGTCTGAGGCTGCTGACTGCTTCATGTGGCTCTTCTCCGGGAATGGGAGGCAGGGAGGGAGATTTCCCACACTGCCTCCCAGCAAAATTTCTCAGCTCCTATTGGCCAGAAACTGGCCAATGGGAACTGAGAGATTTTACAGGGCAGGGCGGGGGCAGCATGTGAAGACTCCCTTCTCCAGAGTGGGGAACAGCTGGCTGTTTAAAGTATGAGCTGTTGTCTGCTTAAGGGTTCTGGCAAGGAGGCCACGGGCTGGATCTGGTGGTTAGGTGGGCCGGATTCAGCACTCTGGCAGCCTCTTGCCCACCCTGGCATACAGCAACACGGAGCAGCTAGCTGCTGCAGGGGTAGGTGTGGGCTGGATCAAAAGACTTGGCTGGCCAGATTCAGTCTGTGGGCCATATCTTTCCCGCCCCTGGTGTAGTAGATGCTTCAGAGGAAGATGCAGGAAACTGTGCAGAAGACAGTACTGGGATAATATGCCCTAAAGGGCTTTCCTTCTAACCCCCAACATTTAGAGGGTTACTCATTTTCTGAAAGATCCCTTATCCCTTATTTTAAGAGGGATAAGGGATCTTTCGGAAAAGCCTTTATTTTCCGAAAGATCTGCGTCTAGACTGGCGCTTTTTTCCAGCAAAGCTCCGTGCCGAAAAAAGTGGTAGCCATTTTTATGCTAATGAAGCGGGGGAGATTTAAATCCCCACTTCATTAGCAATTGCGATACGTCTAATTTGCATCCCTTTTATGAAAGAGGGATGCAATCTAGACGTAGCCGCTGTGTATATAGAGGTATTATAATTATTTCTCTATTACACTCCATCTTATTTCTTAAACATCCTAGCATTGCCTTTTTGGACTCCTGATGTACCTAGATCAAAGATTGTCATTGAATTGTTTACAGTAATTCCAGGTCTTCTTCTTCGAGTAGTGTCCCCATGGGTGCTCCACTGAAAGGTGTCGGGCTCGTCCTGGCGCCGCAGTCTGGAGATTTTTCTATAGCAGTAGCTCCTGGAGGACCGCGCATGTGCAGAAGCCGCCTTGCGCTATTCGCACCCTTTCTGCAAAGCGCAGTCCGTCCTGCGGGGTCCTCCTAACCGTCCACGGTCGCAGACAGAGTTGGGACAAGCTCCTGCCTCCGCCTGAGGAGAAAGCAGAACCAATCATATTTAGTCTTTTCTTTCATCCCAGTTCAGCCCCTACATTATAGTTGGTTAGTATTTTACAGTTCTAGTTAGTTAGTTTAAAAAAAAAAGAGAGAGAGACTTTTTAGTTACTGTATATAGTTCAGTGTTACTCCGCAGACTCCCTTAGTTTTAGTCTGACGGATGATCTCAACGTGCCCAGCTCCCCGGGTTTCAAAAAAATGCGCATCATGTGGAGACGCCATGTCTGCATCGGATGGACACTCCAGATGCATAAAGTGCCTGGGGGAAGGCCACATTCCCCATAAATACAGCCATTGTTCCAAGTTAACAGCCTGCGCCAGGCGAGATAGGGAGATGTGGCTGAAGATGCTGCTCTTTAACAAAGCTCTCCAACCGCCGCCTCCCGAACAACAGAAAGATCTTCCAGCCCATAAGTCCCACGAGGACATGGGCCCTGCTATGCTTCGAAGCACGAAAGTGGGAGATGCACCAGGCACTTCAGGCTTGCCGTCGGGACATACTGCAGCTAAGTCTTCAAAGCCCTGTAGCACTTCAGCGCCTAGCCCCGCAATCTCTTCTACATCGGGGTCGGCGTCGCATGAGCCACCCCACCCGGAATCAGCACCGGGCGCAGCACCACGAGACCAGCCGACACCAAGAATGGTGCAAAGACCTGAGCCAGTGCTGTTGACGGCACCAATGGCTGAGTCGGCACCGAGGAGCCATAGGGCACCGAGATTGGTGGTGTGGGGTGACCCGACGCCAAGAACTCAAATGACGCTGAGGGCTGACACGGCGCCGAGACCCAAAGCGGCACCAAGACACGAGACGGTGCCAAGGGCCGAAGTGGCACCGGGACACGAAACGGCGCCAAGATACCACACTGCGCCGAAACATGAAGACGCGGCACCGAGACACGAGGCGGCACCAAGAGCTGACTCGTTGCACAAAAGGGATACGGCACTGAAGAACGAAGCAGCGCCGGGCAGTCTGCAAGATGCACCCATTCCCTCGGCACCAGGCAACATCAGCGTACCGGAGTCTTCCCTCTGCATCCAGCGCCGACGTCCCCAGTGCCTAAATCACCTTCCATGGATCGAAGCGTATCAGAGGTTGGTTCAGTCTTATCTGCACCAGTTAGCCCTGCACTTACAGTCCCTTCCCCACCACAGAGGTCCATCTTGCCAACCAAGGCACAAAGAAAGGCTCAGTATGTGCATACTCCTTCCCCCAGCCCTGACAGGACGGTGTTCTTTCCTGAGCTGTCTCCGTCTCCTTGTCGTCATACAGACAGGCATGATCATAGTCTGGACAGGTCACCGTCTCGCCGGTACTGGAGATCCCCACGCAAATCGTGCACACCTCCACGGTACTACCATTCATATCGATCCTGATCTCCGTTGCATTACACAATCTGTTTGGGATTGGAGGTGTCTCCACCACGGGCACACTATTCCCATTACAGGAGTGTCAGCTCCTATTCTCCTCGACGCTCCCCGCACACCATGGTAGTCATCATACTTACTACTAACGACATCATATGCATCCCCATAGTACGGCTCACTCACCATCAATTTCACCAGAGAACCCTTGTTCTCGCTCACCGCATCTTCCCACCCAAGAAATAATTCCCCCGGGACAAGCTCCACCAACACCCACGGGGGACGCCCCCTCAACTTCCACCCAACACGAGAGGGATGACAATTGCTCCCCTGCTTGCGAGGAGCAACACATGGACTCTCCTACCGACCAGTCGTCTTTGTCGCTGGACGATGCAGTCTTCCCTAGGGACTCTTCCCCGGTAGACGACTACAACTAACTTCAAGACTTGTTCAAGAGAGTGGCTCACTCTCAGAACTTGCGTGCCTCAGATGTGCCACAAAATCAACATGCCCTCCTGAGGAATTTACAACATTCAACCAAACCAAAATTGGCTCTACCCTTCGACAAGGCCATATTAGAAATATCCAATGACATCTGGCAAACCCTGGCGTCTGTACCCCCTATGAACAAATGTACAGACAAAAAGTACTTTGTTGATGCCAAGGATGCAGAATTCCTGTTCACGCATCCTCCCCAACTCTATCATTATGGACGCAGCACCGCAAAAGTCCAAGTCAGCACAGGGAAGAAACGCAACGCAGGACAGAGAAGCGAAACGCCTAGAATTTTTGGGTAGGAAAGTTTATTCTTCGGCCACAGCAACACTGAGAATGGCCAATTATTCAGCCCAATTGGCCAATCATGATTTTGACAATTATTTCAAGTTGGTACCTCTGTTGGAATATTTGCCTGAACCCAAAAAGCAGATTCTCAAGGCGGTGGTACAGGAGGGGTACACATCAGTGCCCACTGCCCTCCAAATCGCCCTTGATGTCACCGATACGGCCTCACGAACAATGGCGACATCTGTGGTTATGCGCCATGCTTCCTGGTTCCACCTTGCCTCTGTGCCCAAAGACTTGCAGCCCAAGGTCGAGGATTTACCCTTTGATCGGCATTCTCTGTTTGCCCAAAACACAGATCAAGTGTTCAATTCCGGGAAGGACTCACACACCACCCTGAGGACTCTCAGTATGTACACGCTGCCCTTCAGGCGTAAGAAGCCTGGCCCATACAATACGCAAAGGCCTTTCTCATATGTCACTCCCAGATTCTGGCCCTATGACCAGACAAGGCAGAGACAACGTCCACAGCGCCAACACCAACGACTCAACAAGGCATCGAACCAGCAACAATCTAGGCAGCAAGTTTGACATGCCGGTTGAGAGACTGCACGCTATTCCCCTCCCAGAGGCTTCTCACTAAGACGCCAAGCTATTTCACCATCGCCTAAGACCCTACTACGCCTGCTGGTATGCCATAACGACAGATCGCTGGATCAGAGGATCATCGCCTCTGGTCTCACCATTCCCTTTTCAACTCATCCCCCTCCCAACCTTCCCCTTCCGTCTCTCTTCAGGGACCCATCTCACGAACCTCTATTGCAGCAAGAGGTTTCTCGCCTACTTACCATCGGAGCAGTGGAGAGGGTCCCTCATGAGTTCAGAGGCATAGGTTTCTTTCCTCAGTACTTGCTTACGCAAAAGAAGTCCGGAGGATAGAGGCCTATCCTGGACCTACGCAAACTGAACCGGCACCTGTGGAAGCAAAAGCTCAAGATGGTTACATTAGCCTCTATCATTCCAGCACTGAACGAAGGGGATTGGTTTGCATTTCTCAACCTCCAGGACGCATACTTTCATGTGGCAGTACACACAGCCCACAGGAGGTTTCTCTGTTTCACTCTGGGCGATGACCACTACCAATACACCGTGTTACCATTTGGCCTTTCCATGGTGCTGAGGATGTTTTCCAAAACCTTGGCCGTTGTAGCCTCTTACCTCCGGCATACTGGCATCACAATTTTCCATTACCTGGACGATTGCTTCTTAAAGGCCCCTAGCGTGGAAGAGGCACGGATGGCAGTCAATATCACCAAGCATATATTTGAGGCGATAGGCCTCCTTATCAATGTACCAAAATCTTCTCTAACTCCTTCCCAGTTGCTCGAGTTCATTGGAGCGAGACTGGATTCCAAAGCTGCTGCCGCATACCTACCTCTCGACAGATCCCAGACCATTTGAGACCTAGCAAACGTCCTGCTTACCACTCCCAAATCCACCATACTTACCTTCCTGAGGCTCCTGGGCCACATGGCAGCCACCGCTTTTGTCGTCCCCCACGCACGCCTTCATCTCAGTTGCCTCCAACATTGGGTTCTCACAATTTACAAGGCATTCACAGTACTCACAAGCTGGTGGATCTCCCTGCACACGTCAGAGATTCTCTGATGTGGTGGCTCGATCCAAGCAACATGCTGATTGGCGTACCTTTCCATACCCAGAAGCCATCAGTTCAAATCACTACAGACGCATCCCTAGTTGGGTGGGGTGCGCACATGCGTCATCACCAAGTTCAAGGGCTATAGTCACAGAAAAGTCCCTCCTGCATATAAACTTTCTAGAGCTACAGGCTGTCTTCAATGCCTGCAGACATTTCATGCAATGGATCCGCGGAGTCGCAGTGCAAATCCTCACTGACAATATGTGCACGGTCTATTACATCAACCGCCAGGGTGGGGCCAGATCCAGATCCCTTTGTGCGGAGTCCATTCGACTGTGGAATTGGGCCATTCGTCACGGGATTACTTTCACAGCGGTATATCTCCCTGGAAAGAGCAATATTATCGCCGATGCTCTGAGCAGATCCTTTCACCTACAGCACGAGTGGGAACTGCTCAATCAGGTGGCCTGTACTCTCTTTGAAGCCTGGGGATACCCCACTATAGACCTGTTCGCTACTCAGCGCAACAAGAAGTGCTGTTTCTACTGTTCAAGAGCTGGCATAGGAACCAATTCTCAGGGGGATGCCTTCCTTATGCACTGGGGAACACACACCCTCTCGTACACTTTCCCTCTGATCCCGCTTATCCAAAGGTGCTAGAAAAGATAGCCACAGATTGAGCCACTGTGATACTAATAGCACCCTTCTGGCCTCGTCAAACATGGCTAGCTCAGCTGATGTGGATGTCGGCATCCCAACCGTGGCAGTTACCACAGTTACACAAATTACTGTCACAACAGCACAGGTCGCTCCTTCACCCCCACATCGATCGACTGCACTCGACGGCGTGGCTCCTGACTGGCTCCAAGGCCCAGACTTAGCATATTCTCAGGCGGTCAAGGACATCCGGATACATAGCAGGTGCCAGACCACATAGAAATCTTACCTTTATAAGTGGTGTCGTTTTCTATCTTGGTGTCAAACAAATAACCTGATCCCTTTCTCAGTCCCGATTCAGCGAATTCTGGACTACATACTTCACCTGCTAGTCAGCAGGCCTAGCATTATCTACACTTAGAGTACACTTGGCAGCAATCTCCGCCTTCCGTCTACCAATCGATGGCCACTCAGTCTTCATCCACCAGCTCACGAAAAGGTTCCTGAAAGGCATCGTGAATCTCTATCCCCCACGCAAACCGCTCCCGGAACCTTGGGATCTGGGTCTTGTCCTGGACACTCTTACCCGACCACCCTTTGAGCCAATGGCAACTTGCGATTTAAAAACTCTTACCATGAAAGTGTGTTTCCTGCTGGCTATCACATCTTCCCGTCGTGTGAGCGAACAGGCGGCGTTGTCTGCTAACCCTCCCTATACGTTATTCACAGAGCAAGGAGTAAATTTACGCAGTCATCCTGCCTTTCTGCCGAAGGTCAAGTCACCATTTCACATCAACGAACCCATCACTCTACCTACCTTCTATCCAAAACCGCACGCTACAGGAGAAGAGGCGCGTACACTCACTGGACCTTAGACGAGCGCTCGCTTTTACCTGGACAGGTTATGCCCTTTTCGAAAATCACAACGTCTTTTGTTGTCAGTAGCGGACTACTCCAAGGGCCAACAGCTTTCCTCTCAACGCACCTTTTCCCACATCGTAGCCTGCATCACCCGCTGTTACTCTCTGAGAAACAAACCCTTGCCTGGCAGACCAAAAGTGCACTCTGCCAGAAGCATGGCTATTTCTACAGCCTTTCTTAAGGGTGTGCCACTTCGTGACATATGTCAGGCCACTACCTGGTCCTCTACATCAACCTTCGCCAGGCACTATGCCCTTCAATGCGTCATGGCTATGGATGTGGCAGTGGCACACGCAGTGCTCTCCACGGTTCAAAGACCTTGATGCTGAAGCAAAACAAATTTGGGGTTACTGCTTCACATTCATCTTTCAGTGGAGCACCCACGGGGACACTACTCAAAGAAGAAGGAGTTACTCACCTGTGGAGTAATATCTGTTCTTCGAGATGTATGTCCTCATGGGTGATCCACGACCCGCCCTCCTCCCTGCTTCGGAACTATTGTCCTTATGGTTTTTTTTCAGATGTTCTGGCTAGGAGGAACTGGTGGGACGGACCGCAGAAAGGGCGCGAACGTGCGAGGCAGCTTCTGTGCATGCACAGTCCTCCAGGGGCTACTGCTGTAGAAAAATCTCCGGACTGCAGCACCGGGACGATCCCGACACCTTTCAGTGGAGGACTCACGGGGGGACACATCTCGAAGAAGAGATGTTACTACACAGATGAGTAACTCATTCTTCTCCCTACCAACCCCAGTTAATTCAAAAGATTCCCGAGGAGTTGAAGCTTCTGCATGGCAATGAAGAGCACCAACTCTTAGGCAACTAGGTTGACCCAGGGTAAAATGAAGAGATTTGGGAACCAAAAGCAGGTTCTTTATCTGGCAGTACTCTAGACCAGCCTCATAAATTTCCATTTCAACAATGAAATCCTCTTCCTAGTTCACTGCATCATTTATCCTCCTGAGCTTCGTACATCCCTCCACTGGCTTCCTCTTTTCTACTGCATCAAACAAACTACTTCACTTCATAGAATAATAATAGCCTTTTCTGGAAACAAAGTTCTTCAGTATTCTATTATACCCAGTGCCAGACAATTCTAATTGTTCAGTACAGTATTTCCTATGAAGTGTAAAAGCTTCTCCTGCAGAATTTTTCAATATGATAGCATTGCAACATTGCAGAAAATGCCTTCACCCATTACAACCTCTGTATGGAGGAAAAATAGTGATGTTTTCATAAAATTCATCCCAGGGGGAAGTTTACCATGTTTGTCTCTATAACTACTACTGTTTCTCTGTTCCCACAACACACTAAGGCTACGTCTACACTGGCAAGATTTTCCGAAAATGCTTTTAACGGAAAAGTTTTCCGTTAAAAGCATTTTCGGAAAAGCACATCTAGATTGGCAGGATGCTTTTCCGCAAAAGCACTTTTTGCGGAAAAGCATCTGTGGCCAATCTAGACGTGGTTTTCCGCAAAAAAGCCCCGATCGCCATTTTTGCCATTGGGGCTTTTTTACGGAAAACAGTACTGTGCTGTTTACACTGGCCCTCTTGCGCAAATGATTTGCGCAAGAGGGCTTTTGCCCAAACGGGAGCAGCACAGTATTTCCGCAAGAACACTGACGATCTTACATGAGATCAGTGTCCTTTCGGAAATTCAAATGGCCAGTGTAGACAGCTGGCAAGTTTTTCCGCAAAATCAGATGATTTTGTGGAAAAACTTGCCAGTCTAGACACAGCCTAAGGGTATGTTAATTGTGTATCTGAATTTGAAGTTGCTTAACTCGGCTTTTGGCACTATGTACGCTGCAGGAAGTCCAAGAAAGAACACTCTTCCTTTGACTTCCCTTACTTGAAGTCAGCGTAAGAAGCCCGTTATTTCAAAATTATTTTGAAATAACGGGCTTGCTTTGTAGATGCACACGCTGTTATTTTGAAATAAGCATGCAGTGTAGACATAGCCTAAGAAGTCTGGGTTTTCCATGAGCTTATAGAAGTAAGATTTGTCAATGGCTTTGAAATCTCTCCTCCAGCCTTGCTCCCTGAAGTGCTAAATCCCATTTAAAAAGAGTGGCCTGTGATTCATTTCACATCACTCACCTGGCAAAGGGTGGCAGCCAGTGTTCCCGCTAAGATTTTCCATCCAGGAGCAGAGTGAGTTTTGTCTTGTGCACCAATATTGAGGTCCTGTGTGCTTGTTTGGATGTGTGCCACTGTGGCACCCAGGTTATTAACAAATATATTTTATATATTTTTTAAAATGTTATGGAAGAACGAATACTAAAACAAGGGATAATTAACAGGGTGCATGACTTTAAATGTTTATGTAATATGAAGTCAGATAAAAAGAAAATTAATACCGCAAAATTTTCAGTAGACAACACCCTCTGTTTATAGCCCTCTCCCAGACCCTCGCCCAGCTGGAATAGATGATCTTCCTTGCAGGCTTATTATTACTATCAGAATTCAAAACACCAAAAAGATATTGGAGGGTTTGCTAGCAATATGAGAATTATGAGATCCAGCAGAAAAGTCTGAACTACAGCAGCTCTCAACTTTTATTAGGATACCAAGGCATGACCACCGTGCATGAATGCAGGAACGCTGAAAGAGTGAAAGATGTATCTAAGCTCCCTTTGTGCCTTCTGTATTTTCCATCTAGCCAGAAGCAAGTCCAGCTGCTGGTGTATGTTAGAGCAGCCTCAAGGCTGCTGTAAGTCTGCACTGCCCACAGTTCCATAGAAGTCATAGGAGGCCAAGAATAAGCACAATGCGGCACTGTTCTAGTTTTCCTTCAGAATGCCCCTAGCTCAGGAGCTGGGTGGGGGGCACCATAGAGCCATTTCATTGGCTCTAAGCAAGATAGGGAGTCCTACCTACACTGAGGGTTAGACCCAAATAGGGAAGTGAGATCACTGGAGTGCAAAATGGCCATACTGCATGATGTGCATAATGCTGCACAAATAGGATGGATTCCCACTGGCACAGCCAGGCAGAATCTGGGGCAGGGCGCTCCTTTGCCCCCTTTGCAGTGGTGCCGGCAGCCTGTGGCACACTATTGGGGGAGTCAACATCACTCCCTCCCCCGGCTGGATCCCTGCCCTGTTTTTCTCCACCACCACCCCCATCCTTCTACCAGTGTCTGAGCCGTGTGGTTGCTGTCAGCACAGGGCGGCAGAGCAGCAGGAGAACAAGTGGTAGGCAGCACCATGTGGGCTGCAGGGCACCCAGGTGCTGGGGCGGCAAGCCCACAGTGACATCAGAGCACTGAGCAGCGCCATCATGCGCCTTCCCCTTGGGAAGGAGACTCACTCAAGGCCTGATGTGAAGGCCCTAGTGTCTCCAGTGCCTCTTGTGCCTGCTCCCTCTCCTGCACCCCTCTGCCGGCGATGATGACAGGAGAATGGCAATCTGATACCCCGTAACAGCAGCTCCCAGTCTCCCCCATGCTGCACTGCAGCCCCAGCTCCTGGAGCAGCCACACCGCAGCCCTGGCTCCAACTCCAGCAGCTGCCCCGGCCCCAACCTCCAGAGCATCTGCCACCCCCTATGTGTCCCTGGCCCCAGCTGCCACCCGTCATGCAGCTCTGGCTCTGGCTGCCAGAGCAGCTGCTACCTGCCATGTGGCTCCAGCCCCCAGAGCAGCCAGACAGTCACTAGATGGCCCTGGCTGTAGTTCCTGCTGTGGGGAGTTGGGGACAGCAAAGAGCTGCCTGGATGAGCCCCCACTCACCCACCAGCACTCCTAGCAGCAGCAGCTGGTCTTCACCTCTGCTTAAGAAGTGGGCAGGATTGAAATTTCCTCTGTGTGCCCGCACAAGTGCGCACCTTAGAGGGAACTTTTAGCCCACAGTTCATCTAAAGCTGGATTCATAGAAATAACAAGACTTCACTAGGCTGTTTTAGATTTCCTTAGTGCATAGTCTGGCACTGTATAATAATTTTACCCCCCTCCATCAGATGGAATGTAGTAACTGTCCTGGAGATCTTTAAATCACATGTAGAGATTGAGAGATTACACAAGGAATTGGTCAGAGGACATGTAGCTTTTTGTTTCTATGTTATTAGCTTCCACCTGGCCTCAAGAAAATGCCAGTCATCACCCTTTGATAGCTGTTAATTGATAGATTTCATAACAATTCCTAGCGGTAGGTTTCATAACAACTCCTAGCGGTAGAAGATGGCATCACAATAACCATCATCACATTTTGCAGTAATTTGTCCCTTGTTAGCAAACCCAGGAGATGTAACAAGGACAGAATAAGTCACAGATTCTGCATTCTCATCTTACCTCTCACCTCCACTGCAGAAATGGAAAGGTAGCGTGTAGTGGAGACCGGGAGTGTGCCTATACCAAGGTTAGTTAAGTACCATTATTAAGCTGTTCTTTAGTGGGATGGGTTAGGCTGTTATTTCAAATATAGTTTGTTGTAAAACTAAGTCAGTAAACAAAGTGAGAGGGTGCATATGAATTACATGGTAGCTACCATGATGTGACATCAATTCATGCAATAGCCATATTGTTCCCCCCGCCCTTTCTCTTTTCCTTTAGCCTTGACACAATTATGGGCCTGCCTATGATCTCTGCAGGAAGCTTTGGACTGTCATGTGACTACAAAGAAAATCTGACTCGAATCCTGACTCCAGGCAGGAAACTGACCTACTTCTTCTTTGATTTCTGGGCAGAGTCCAGATTGCCATTCAAAACCGGCTCTTGGCAATCCACCTACTTCTATAAGACGAATGACAACACAGAAGACTGCTTCTGGTAAAAGCATTCTCAAGTCTCTCCCAGCTACTGTCTTAAAAAGATACCTCTGGAATGATTCCTTTAGGCTGTCCTTAGATTTTTTTTTTCCTCCTTTTTCTCTCTACCGCTGTCATAGAAATGACTTGAGCATTGGAAAAGCCCAATTAGATTAATTAATCCTTCTCTCCAGAACAGCAAAATTCTCTACACAGCATTTTCCATTGTTACATCCAGTCTGCTTGCAAATATTCCCAAATATTTGGAAGTCACACTTTCATCAGGTGCCTTGAGAGAGTATTTCACAGTCTAATAGATTTCACTGCCAGAGTTTTTCCTGGTATGTAAATTAAAATGTTCCTAATTAGGTTTCATCCCATCACTCCTAATAATGACCTTTTGTATTATCCTAAATAATTCCACTCCTTCCTCTTTGTTGCCTGATTGGCCCCACACAGGATACTAATCAGTCCTATTATTACTTATATCTTGCTAGGAGGAAAAGGGTGTGTCTGGTGGTTGTGAAAGTGGGGGAGGAATCAAGTCCTTGGTTTTTCGTCATGATGTTAAGAGGCGGGTAATTGGCCAATCATGTAGTAATAGAGGTAGCAGCAAGGTTGGGGGGCAGGCAGCACTGTGTAGATGGTGCTGTGGGGAACCGGCTTTTAAGCTGGCTCCCCACTAGCAATTGTTCTTGCCCTGCCCTTGCTGCCTTTACATCATGGTGGGCTGTGTCTACATTGGCACCCCTTTCCGGAAAAGGGATGCTAATGAGACCAGTCGGAATTGCAAATGCCACGGGGGATTTAAATATCCCCCGCGGCATTTGCATGAACATGGCTGCCGCTTTTTTCCGGCTCGGGGATTTGCCGGAGAAAAGCGCCAGTCTAGACGGGATCTTGTGGAAAATAAGCCCTTTTCCGAAAGAGGCTTGCAGTCTAGACATAGCCTTAGAGGGAACACTTCCCCCAGCCTCTCAGATGCTGAGTTAATGTCACACACATTGGGTTAATGCTATTGCAGGATAGTTGCATGAGGGGGGTTTGGTGGGGGTCAAAATAATCCCTATTGCAGTGGTCCCCAATGCGGTGCCAGCGGGCGCCGTGGCATTTATGTGTGCCTGCCTAGTGACCAGGGCTGGCCCGAGCCATTCTTGCACCCTGGGCGTGTGGCGCATGAGCGGTGCCGCACCCGGCAACCCCGAAAGGTTGGGGACCACTTCCCTATTGGTAGGAGGATGGTGGGAAAAATCCTTAGAGGGGGGGTCACATGACACCTTTTACTTCTGGTCATGTGTCCATTTTGCCCCGAGAGTGTTACCTCTAGAGGCCTGGCTAATGGGAATCGGGGTGTGGCTAATGGGGGTCAGAGGTGTGGTTAACAGGGGTCAGGGGTGTGGCTAATGGGGGTCAGAGTACATTTTTAAACAATTATTTGGGTGCACACCCTAACAAAATGTGCTGCACACACCTATGCCTTTCAGTGTGACTTATGCATGTATTTAAGTGAATTGGGAACTAAAATACAATCCCAGTTCCATTATCTCATAGATGTTTAATGGTCATTTTCTCTTAGTATTTGTCATTTTATTAAGGATAGGAATTTGACTTGACTTAGGATGATATTGGCCAGGATCATTTTTCTTTCATCTTTTGGAAGTCAGTTTGGTTTTTTTCCATCTAATCTTCTGCTATATTCCCAAGTCATAACTTTCTAAAAAAAATGTCTATGGTATCATACATTGTTTAGCTAGATTCCTTTAATACTTTAGGTTTTCTACCATTCAGTACTGTTGCTTTCTATATTTTCATAATTTCCAAGTATTTTCTTGCTTTTTCTTCATAAATACTACTTTACATTATCTTCTTTATTTCCTAATTGTTCAAACCTTGTTTCTTTTATTGTTATATTCAAGGAGGACTATTTTAAGAAAGGAGTTTAGTATCTCTGCCACTTTTAGTTTTCATCAATTTAATATTTTCTCCTAATTTTCTAGTGCTTATTTTTCTCCTAGTACAGTTATATAAAGGCATCTTCTTCTGTGTAAAGTATTTTGGTTAACTGAAGTGTTTAAAATTTATTATTTTATTTTTTAACTGGTTCAGTTTCCAATAAAGCATCCATTAAATAGTATGGCATGGTTAATTCTCCCACTCCCCCACAAATATTTCAAGGCATGAGACTATTCATGTATGAAAAGTTAAGATACCGGAATATGTGCATGATTGGAACCTTATTCACAGAGGGTGTGTCTAAACTACACCCCTCTGCTGACAGAGGGATGTAGATTACGCACATCACTATTGCAAATGAAGCGGGGATTTAAATATCCCGCGCTTCATTTGAATAGAAATGGCCGCCACTTTTTGCCACCGCGGCAATTTGCCGGCAAAAAGCAGCAGTCTGGACGGGGAATGGTTGACAAGGAAAGCCTTTTCCGACCAATCCCTTATGCCTTGTGCAATGAGGTATACAGAATCGGTCAGAAAAGGCTTTCCTTGTTGACCGATCCCCATCTAGACTGCCGCTTTTTGCCGGCAAAGTGCCACATCGGCAAAAAGCGGCGGTCATTTCTATTCAAATAAAGCGCGGGATATTTAAATCCCCGCTTCATTTGCAATAGCGATGTGCCTAATCTACATCCCTCTGTCGGCAGAGGGGTGTAGTTTAGACACACCTTAAAAGTATGAACTTGTAAAGTGAAAACAATGGGGCTGTGTCTACATTGGCACCCCTTTCCGGAAAAGGGATGCTAATGAGACCAGTCGGAATTGCAAATGCCGTGGGGGATTTAAATATCCCCCGCGGCATTTGCATGAACATGGCTGCCGCTTTTTTCCAGCTCGGGGTTTTACCGGAGAAAAGCGCCAGTCTAGACGGGATCTTGTGGAAAATAAGCCCTTTTCCGGAAGATCCCTTATTTCTACTTTCAAGTCTAGACTGGCGCTTTTCTCCGGCAAAGCCTGGAGCCGGAAAAAAGCGACAGCCATGTTCATGCAAATGCCGCGGGGGATATTTAAATCTCCCGCGGCATTTGCAATTCCGACTGGTCTCATTAGCATCCCTTTTCCGGAAAGGGGTGCCAATGTAGACACAGCCTGGGAGAAAAAGGGATTCAGCACTTCACAGGATGTAGCCCCAAGTGCTATTGGATCACCAAGGGTACAACTACACTGCACAGTAATTCGAAATAAGATACGCTATTTGAGCTGTGCAAATTGCATATCTTATCTTATTTTGATGCTATTACAAAATAGCTTATTTAGTCATTTGTTGCTGTTCTACACAGTGCCAAATTTTGAAATAAAGTGCTATTCTGAAGCTTCCCTTACTCCTCGTAGAATGAGCCTTACAGGGACATTGGAATAGCGAGCCCAAAATAATGGGCTTGCTGTGAAGACACAGGATAGATATTTCGTGATACTCCAGTATCCTGATATAACGTTGCAATGTAGAGGTAGCTCAAGGGAGAAAAAATAGAGAAAACTATTTCTTCTCCCTCCATCAGTTTTTCAAATATAGTGATCTAAGGTAACTAAAGGAGATAACATAATTTTCAGCTAAAAATAAGATATTCAAGCAATTTCCCTTTAGTGTTTTTATCTAGCATTTTTTTATTTTTTTAAAACCTTCAGTATTTAAGCAGTCCTTTGAAAAACCACATTTGCTCCTTTGCACTTTTATTTGTATCTTCTAGGATTCCCTAATCTCCCATTCAGATTCATTGACTAGATTTTTGTAATTCCTCAACATTTTCTGATTTGAAAATTAATATGTTACTATACTAATGTCTTATTTGAACCAATCCTTTATAATACCAGATTTAAGTGGCTCTTGGTCAGGGTCAAAGTTTTCCTTTTTATGCTCTGTATTGCTTTCCCTCCCACATTCTGTTTAATTTTATTGATGTTGAATGACTATTGGATTCTACCCCAGAACAGGCTACATTTCTGTAATAGGTGTAGTGATTCTTATTTGCTGCAAACAGTCTATCAGACATTTTAAGATTATTAATGAGAGAAGGTGATATATAAATGTAAGACAGTAGCGATATTTTCAGTTGATCTATAACCTGCACATCATTCCCTGCATCAGGTACCTCAATGCACTGGAGGCCGGAGTCTCATATTTCTCTTCAAAGCTGACGACCAAGGAGGTTTTAAGGACTCCAGAACAATTAAAGAAAATTGTGAAGGATCAGGGTCGGAAGAGCAACGGTAAGAGTATATCACAGTTCTCTCTCCCTTGCATGAATGCTGTTGGTCTCTTGTTTATGCACTACTGCCTGGTTATGTTCCACTTATGGCAGAAAGAGCTTAGATAATGGTTTTTATCTTCTATTATTGTGAGTGTGGGAAGATGGCTCAGAATTCAATTCACCCACTGTCCTGATAAACCCTATGGGAATATTCTGAGTCTAGAGTTTTCTTGGGGTGGGTTATCTTCTGCAGACATGGCACTATTTTCCTACAAGCCCTGTCCAGTGAAGGATTTATAACCCAGCAATCCGAGGCCATAATTTGTATTCCTGTAACCCAAAAACGTCCAGCTCCTCTCTAAGTGCATCTACAATGCACCATAGCTTGAAATAAGATAGGCAATTTGAACTACACAAGTTGCGTATCATATTTCGATCTTATTTCAGAATAATTTAATTCATACTTTGGCGCTGTCTACATAGTGTCAGATTTCGAAATAACCCGCTATTCCAAAACGTCCCTCACTCCTCATGGAATGAGGTTTACAGAGATGTCAGAATAGTGAGTCCGCTATATTTTGAAATAATGGGCTTGCTGTGAAGACATGGGATAGCTATTTCAGGATACTCCAGTATCCTGAAATAGAGTTGCAGTGTAGATGTAGTCTGTGTGTGTCTGTTTCTCCCTCACACCCCACCCCTGATGTGCAACAAAGTGGCTCATTCCAGACAAAGAGGACCAATCCCTACTGGAAACCCTGGCCATGCTGGTGATGCCTCAGATCTATTAGCAAATGTTTATGGTAATCCTAATCCCTGACATCTGTGGAGGGGGGAAATTTAAGAATAAGAAAGCCAGTGGCAGATGAATGATTTTCTTTTAAGATACTCTGTTTCTGCCTGGTTTATTTTTCTATTGCCCTTTGCCTTAGAACCTTCCATACTATGTTATTGATATTATTTTCTACTGCACTCCGTGTCTGTGTGCAGTTTTAATCCTGATGAAAGTGAGGTGCTGATAATAAAAGCTGGAATCAGGTGGAAGGTGGACTGGTGCTGAGAGAACTTTCACCTCCGAGTGTAGTTCAGTCCTGACCCACAGCTATCTATTCCCCCATTTGTGGCAATGCACCTCAGCCCTGGCCTGCTGTTTCCCTGCTGTTCTAGAGCAGGGTTTCTCATAACAAAAATTTTGGAGGCCGCAGACTGAAGTCACCAACACTTACGGGTGGCAGCTCTGACAAATTTTCTTTAAATACTTAATTACCTATGCACCCTGAGGTCCTTTTTGTGGCCTCTCACAACTCTCCTTGCCTCTTGACGATAGCACCAGATAAAGCCAGTACTGCTGAAGCCTCACTGATGTAACTGAAGCCCAAAGCAGTAGCCTTATGGCTGAAGTAGGGGGACTGGGAGGCATCAGGCTGAAGCCCAAAGGCTCTTGGGGTGGGGAATAGGAGTTAAGGCTGCCTCTAGAGTCTGTCAGCATTGCAGGTAAGGGCCACTGATTTTTCATGCATCCCATCTCTTTCCAGGAAGCTGTTGTGGTCACAGGAAAAAAAACAACAACACATAATGGCCACATGCAGCCACAATTGCTGCATTTGAGGAATGCTATTCTTGAGTGTATGTTCTAAAAGTAGTATGTAAACTCCATTTGTCCTCTCCTTATTTGTATGTGTCTCACCTTCTCTCCATTTGCCTTTGCCTGGGCGATAGTGATCATCATGTGTGGCTCCCCAGATGAAATCGAGAAAATCCTAGGGCAAGAAAGACTGGATGAAGACATAGTCATCATTCTAGTGGATCTTCACAAGTAAAGTATCACCAATGATTTTCCTTCTCCTCCTACCTCTGTTTCCTTCAGGATGGAGATAATGGAAATAGTAAAAGGGAAATACTCATGATGAGACATTTCACCATGAAACACTTCCCACTCACCTCTTTTGTAGTCTTCTTGGTCCCCTTTTAGCCAATTATCAGAGCATGTTGGAGTCTGAATCAGGATGCATTTTCTATCACTTATCCAACCCATATTAGATTTTTTTCTAAAGCATCTAAATTTTGGACTGTGATGTCATAATCAGTCATGACCTCACTGCAGGATGAAATTATAGAATAATAGAAATCAAAGTTGGACTCTAATGTCTTTTTTTATTTACTTCCTCCCTAATACCCCACCATCAATTGCAGGAATGCACCTTGAAAGATATTCTCCAGTGCTTTGTCTTGTCCAATTTTAAATGGCATAAGTAGTGGGGCTTCCACCACTGCTCTTAAGAAACTATTCCATAGCCAAATGGGTCTTTCTACTAGCATATATTTCCTGATATTCAGCCTAAATGTGCACCTGCTCATTTTAATCTTAGTGTTCCTAGTTACACCCTCTTACATGATTTGTCTCCTTCATTAAAATGGGATTTTCAAAGGAGCCTGAAATACCCATATCCTATCTGGGTAGTAATGAGTATCTGACTACCTTAGGCTCTTTAGGCTCGGAACACCATGCAGCTTCCTCTTAGCATATCTTAAAGCAAGGTCAGGGATTGGTTGTTCCAGGAAAATGGGATGTGCCTGGAATGGGACTGCTTCTCATAAAACCATACAGAAAAGAGACACAATCACCAGGCAGGTGAAAGGGGCTGGCTGGTGGTGCACCCCTTCAGGATTATCCCAACCCTTCCCTGATTTGTACTAGGGATGAAAAGGACTAGTCGACTATCCGATAAGCAAATGCTTATTGGATATTCAAGTTGACTAGTGGCTCTTTCCCCGCACTTGCTGCCTCAATCAGAAAGAGTCAGCTGGAGGGGAAGGAAGGGGTACTTCAAAGTAGCAGTGTCACGTGGGCCAGACACTGGCTCCATGCAGTGCTGCCGCTTTAAAACACTGCATGCAGCCTGGGGCCCACTGGGGTGTTCCCAGGCTGTACACGGCTTTTCAAAGTGGCAGTGCTGCGTGGCAGTGCTGCGTGGAGCCCGGGATCAGCTGGGGACTCCCCTGCTGACTCTGGGCTCTGTGGGGTGCTGCCACTTTGAAAAACTGCATGGAGCCTGATGCTGGGCTCCCTGTGGCATTTCAAAGTGACAGCGCCACATGGAGACCGGGTCAGCTGGGGAGTCCTCAGCTAATCCTAGGCTCCACGGAGCGCTGCCGCTTTGAAATGCCACAAGGAGCCTGATGATGTGCTCCCCACAGCATTTCAAAAAGACATTGCCGCATGGAGCCTGGAGTCAGCAAGGGAGTTCCCCACTGACCCTGGGCTCCACGCGATGCTGCCACTTTGAAATACCATGGGGAGCATGGGGCCTGCAGGGGACTGCCCCGCTGGACCCATGCTCCCTGCAGCACTTTCACTTTTGAAGTGTAGCAATAGCCCTAGGGCTGTTGGTACATTTCAAAGGTGGAGGCACCCTATCGACTAATCAAATAGTTGATGCAAATTGCATCAATTATTTGATTAGTCAGTTACTCAAAATTTAACATCTCTAATTTGTACAAGGATGTTGCTGGCTGTTCTCCTTTGTCAGGCAATAAAGGGAAAGTGCACAGTTTGCTTAATTCCTTACTCTGGCAGGACAGTGCAGGGGGCAGACAAATCTGCACCTGCCGCAGCAAGGGGACCTGCACCCCTCTCCCAACTTTGTCCACTGGAGCTGCAGAGGCCACAGAGAAGCACTTCTCACTTAGCCCTCAACTGTTGGGGTGATAGAGGGTTAGAGTAGTCCTCTGTTCCCAGGGCAGCCTGGATACTGAACCCCTCATCGTCAGCCCCACCCCAGAGCACTAATTTAAATGAAGAAACACAAAAATTAATTGAGTTAAGGACCCAAGCAATGGCGGGTAAATATAAAAGTGAGAGAGAGAATGGCTGTTACCAGGCTAGTTTTGCAATGACTTCCACAGCAGTGATCTCAATGGGATTTCACAAATACAAGATTCTGATTTAATTACAGGATGGAATAGAAGCTGGAGGCCTAGAAGTTTTCACTCACTGAATCTAGGACTCAAACACGTATCAGCAATAACAGGAAAAGAAAACAGGAATTGATAAGGGTTGGTGGCATTGAGAGAAATGGTCTTTCAGGTTTGCCCTATCATGAATCCCTCTTTGAAACATACTAAGCTCAGACATGAGCAAGTGTATAAATCTGAAGGAAATCAAATAGCAGTAGTATATTGACCATCTTTTTGACAGTACGGATAAGACAAATTTTGATTATAGATTTTGGAATAATATTAAAGCTATTGAAAATATTACAAAATAGGGTGCTATTAATGGTATTCTAAATATCCTCTGACAATAAGTCACCAGGTCCAAACAGGTTAATGCCAAAGCTGGCAAGCAGAGAAACTGGAAAACTCAGATTAGGAACCGGTTTTGGAACTTTTTACTGGGACAGTTCAGTGTGAAATGGGCTGGTAATCTCACTATCACTGGGACAATAGGTGATTTTTACCATTCATATTAACTAATTCCAGTAGTGGTAACTTCAAAGAGGACAAGAATCTCCAGGACCATGGAGTCTGAATGCCTCTCAGTCCTAGAGCTAGCTTCTCTGTGTCAGAACTGAGGTTATGAATGATTTAGCTACAGAAGCAGCAAATAGGGAGTTTTGAGAGGGCGTTCTCCAGGTGAAGGAGGAGCAAATATGGGACTCTTGAGATAAGTGACTCTCTGTAGTGTTTGTTTGGGGATTACTTGCTGTGTGCTGAGCTTGTGTTTGTCTGTGTGTGTTTGTTTGTTTGTTTGTTTGTTTGTTTGTTTGTTTGTTTGTTTGTTTGTTTGTTTGTTTGTTTGAAGGAGTGTGTGCTGTGGCCGGCAGTTGGAAGCTCTGAGTTTCTAAAGGTTTGAAATCTTGAAGCCTCTGTTAATTGGCTGAGCCTTAGTCAGGGGGTGGGGCTATCAGGAAGGCCATGGCTTTATAAAGCAGTGAGTCAGCGACCAGGAGCAGCAAACAGGGAGTTTTGAGAGGGAGTTTGGAAGGGGAGTGGGAAGGGGCCAAGATACACTTGTCATTCTTTATAGTTTAAAGGTTTTAAATCAGGAAGTTTTTGATTAATTAGAAACCCTATCAATAACCTAGGTAGCTCTAGGAGAGAATGCAGGCAGAAGCCCAGCAGCAGAGTGGGGGCTATCCTGTTTATTGTGCTCAGTGTAGCATGTGTGATTACCTGCCCTGAGGGCAGGTGGCGTATGTGTGCATTCGGTGCAAGGAGCTCCTGGCCCTCAGAGACCTCGTATGGGCTTTGGAGGCCAGGGTGGCTGAATTGGAGGAGCTGAGGGAGGCAGAGAGGTACATAGATGAGGCTTTCTGGGACACTCTAGAATTGTCCCACCTCCGGTCAGACATTCCCTATGCTGTTAAGGAGGATGAAAGGCTCAGGGAAGGAGAGCAGTCAACAGGAGCAAAGGGAAACCTTCCCATAGTCGGGACCGTCCTTCCAGATGTTGGAGTATCCTCTCGCACTGAGGTTACCTTTCCGGGGGAGGGAACTCCAGTCAGGAGGAAAAGGCAGTTAGTAATGGGAGATTCGATCATTAGAAATGTAGATAGTTGGGTTTGTGATGCCCGGGAGAACTGTATGATGACTTGCCTGCCTGGTGCAAAGGATGCAGATCTCTCGAGGCATCTAGATAGACTTATGTGTAGTGCTGAGGAGAAGCAGGTGGTCGTGGTACATGTAGATACCAATGACATAGGGAAGGAAAGCAGAGACATCCTGGAGGCCAAATTTAGGCTGCTAGGAAAGAGACTGATATCCAGGACCTCTATGGTGGCATTCTCAGAAATGCTTCCAGTTCCACGCACAGGGTCAGATAGACAGGCAGAGCTTCAGAGTCTCAATGTGTGGATTAGACGATGGTGTAGGGAGGAGAGATTTAGCTTTATAAGGAACTGGGGTTACTTTTGGGATGGGGGAGCCTATACAGGAAGGATGGGCTCCACCTAAACCATAGTGGATCCAGACTGCTGGCACTTAACATTAAAAAGTTTGCTGAGCAGTTTTTAAACTAAGAGATGGGGGGAAAGCCAATTGATATGGAGGATCATGTGGATCGGACAGAGATGTCTCTTAGAGGAGAGTCTATTGATAGAGATTCTCTAGGGTTTAGTCAGGAGGAAAAGATGGAAGAGGATAAAGTATGGGCCAGATCAGATGAAAAACATTCACATAAAAAGGAATCTGACACATCAGAAAAGAGCAGACAACTAAACAGTGACAAGTTTTTAAAGTGCTTGTACACAAATGCTAGAAGTCTAAAAGATACGATGGGTGAACTAGAGTGCCTTGTGTTAAGGAAGGATACTGATATAATAGGCATCACAGAAACTGGTGGAATGAGGACAATCAATGGGACACAATCATTCCAGGATACAAAATATATTGGAAGGACAGAACAGGTCGTGCAAGTGGGGGAACGGCACTATATATGAAAGAAAATTTAGAATCAAAGTAAAAATCTTAAATGAATCAAGATGTTCCATAGAATCACTATGGATAGTAATTCTCTGCTCTAATAAGAATATAACAGTAGGGATCTATTATCGACCACCTGACCAGGACAGTAATAGTGACTATGAAATGCTAAGGGAGATTAGAGAGTCTATCAAAATAAAGAACTCAATAATAGTGGGGGATTTCAACTATCCCCATATTGACTGGTTACATGTCACCTCAGGACGAAATGCAGAGACAAAATTTCTTGATACCTTAAATGACTGCTTCTTGGAGCAGCTGGTAGAGGAACCCACAAGGGGAGAGGCAATTCTCGATTTAGTCCTAAGTGGCACGCAGGATCTGGTCCAAGAGGTAAATATAACAGGACCGCTTGGAAATAGTGACCATAATATAATAATATTTAACATTCCTGTGGTAGGAAGAACACCTCAGCAGCCCAACACTGTGGCATTTAATTTCAGAAAGGGGAACTATGCAAAAATGGGGAGGTTAGTAAAACAGAAATTAAAAGGTACAGTGACCAAAGTAAAATCCCTGCAAGTTGCATGGACACTTTTCAAAGACACCACAATAGAGGCCCAACTTAAATAAATACCCCAAATTAAAAAGCATAAAGAAGAACTAAAAAAGAGCCACCGTGGCTTAACAACCATGTAAAAGAAGCAGTGAGAGATAAAAAGGCATCTTTTAAAAAGTGGATGTGAAATCCTAGTGAGGTAAATAGAAAGGAGCATAAACACGGCCAAATTAAGTGTAAAAATGGAATAAAAAAAGCCAGAAAGGAGTTTGAAGAACAGCTAGCCAAAAACTCAAAAGGTAATAACATGTTTTTTTAAGTACATCAGAAGCAGGAAGCCTGCTAAACAACCAGTGGGGCCCCTGGACGATCGAGATACAAAAGGAGCACTTAAAGATGATAAAGTCATTGCAGAGAAACCAAATGAATTCTTTGCTTCAGTCTTCACGGCTGAGGATGTTAGGGAGATTCCCAAACCTGACCCATCCTTTGTAGGTGACAAATCTGAAGACTTGTCACAGATTGAAGTGTCATTAGAGGAGGTTTTGGAATTAATTGATAGTAACAAGTCACCAGGACCAGATGGCATTCACCCAAGAGTTCAGAAAGAACTCAAATGGGAAATTGCGGAACTGTTAACTATGGTTTGTAACCTATTCTTTAAATCAGCTTCTGTACCCAATGACTGGAAGATAGCTAATGTAACACCAATATTTAGAAAGGGCTCTAGAGGCGATCCCGGCAGTTACAGACTGGTAAGTCTAACATCAGTACCGGGCAAATTAGTTAAAACAATAGTAAAGAATAAAATTGTCAGACACATAGAAGAACATAATTTGTTGGGCAAAAGTCAACATGGTTTCTGTAAAGGGAAATCATGTCTTACTAATCTATTAGAGTTCTTTGAAGGAGTCAACAAACATATGGACAAGGGGGATCTAGTAGATATAGTGTACTTAGATTTCCAGAAAGCCTTTGACAAGGTCCCTCACCAAAGGCTCTTAAGTAAATTAAGTTGTCATGGGATAAGAGGGAAGACCCTTTCATGGACTGAGAACTGGTTAAAAGACAGGAAACAAAGGGTAGGAATAAATGGTAAATTTTCAGAATTGAGAGGGGTAACTAGTGGTGTTCCCCAAGGGTCAGTCCTAGGACCAATCCTATTCAACGTATTCATAAATGATCTGGAGAAAGGGGTAAACAGTGAGGTGGCAAAGTTTGCAGACGATACTAAACTACTCAAGGTAGTTAAAACCAAAGTAGACTGTGAAGAACTTCAAAAAGATCTCACCAAACTAAGTGACTGGGCCACAAAATGGCAAATGAAATTTAATGTGGATAAATGTAAAGTAGTGCACATTGGGAAAAATAACCCCAACTATACATATAATATGATGGAGACTAATTTAGCTACAACTAATCAGGAAAGAGATATTGGAGTCATCGTAGATAGTTCTCTGAAGACGTCCATGCAGTGTGGAGCAGCAGTCAAAAAAGCAAACAGGATGTTAGGAATCATTAAAAAAGGGATAGAGAATAAGATGGAGAATATCTTATTGCTCTTATATAAATCCATGGTATGCCCACATCTTGAATACTGTGTACAGATGTGGTCTCCTCATCTCAAAAAAAATATACCGGCATTAGAAAAGGTTCAGAGAAGGGCAACTACAATGATTAGGAGTTTGGAACGGGTCCCATACGAGGAGAGATTGAAGAGACTGGGACTTCTCAGCTTGGAAAAGAGGAGACTAAGGGGAGATATGATAGAGGTATATAAAATCATGAGTGGTGTGGAGAAAGTGAATAAGGAAAAGTTATTTACTTGTTCCCATAATATAAGAACTAGGGGCCACCAAATGAAACTAATGGGCAGCAGATTTAAAACAAATAAATACAGCACATAGTCATACAGCACATAGTCAATCTGTGGAACTCCTTGCCTAAGGAGGCTGTGAAGGCTAGGACTATAACAAGGTTTAAAAGAGAACTAGATAAATTTATGGAGGTTAAGTCCATAAATGGCTATTAGCCAGTATGGGTAAGGAATGGTGTTCCACGCCTCTGTTTGTCAGAGGGTGGAGATGGATGGCAGGAGAGATATCGCTTAATCATTACATGTTCGGTTCACTCCCTCTTTGGCACCTGGCATTGGCCACTGTCGGCAGAGAGGGTACTGGGCTGGATGGACCTTTAGTCTGACCCAGTATGGCCATTCTTATGTTTTTAGGTTCAAACACCTCTTACAATGACAGGTTGAAGCCTGACAGGCTCAACTCAATCTTTTCTCTTCTCCAAAGGGAATAAGTGAAGTAGTGTGAAGTTCACTTAAGTGGTGTGTTTTTCAGATGACTCCTTTAAAACATTGAGTTCTGTAAGCTATTTATTGACATTGAGGATCACATGACACTTTCCATAAAATCAGAGGGGGATGCCTTCATGTCCTTAACCATAATTTCCCTGCCTTCACCAGTGTGCAGATTAGTGTCTGAAATGGTTTGCCTCTCTCACAACCAACTGCTTTTATTTCAGTGGTGTTTTGTTCGATATAGTTGTAAACAGTAGAGTGGGGAGGAAGATGTGCTCCTAATTAAGGTACACGCCTTGGACTTAGACACTTGAGCCACGTTCCTGGACCTTGGGGGCTCTTCATTAAGGGTTTGTGTATATGGCATTGGCAAAGTACGTTAGAGGGGTGTGATTTATAAAGCACTTTAATGAACTGTGTTACTATTGCCCTGTATAGCCCCTCCTGGAACAAGCTAAAAAGATTTTATTAACAAAATCTTTTAGTTTATGCCTGTAACGTCTACATGGGGCAGTTAGAACATTTTATAAATCACACCCTTCTAATGCACTTTTCCAGTGCCATATAGACAACCTTTACAAAGATATTTTGAAAATAAATGTATTAATACGCGGCTCCGTATCACCACCTTTTCTAAAAATATCTTCAAGTAGGGTGGTCTGTGCATGGTAGCACAGACTAAATCTTTACTCTGTCTGGACTGTGGAGGATAAGATAATCTTTTCTTCCTTCAGTGGGAAGTTTGGCGCCACCACTGCTATTGCTGCAGTATGTGGTCTTCTGACAGGGCCAGATGCCTCAATGCTACCGTGCCCTCCTGCCATTTGCTGCTGCTTGTGTTTGAGTCAGATCAGGTCTTCTCGTACACAAAAGTATTCAAAATCAAACACTCAGCAGAGCGTAACTGTGTCAGGCCCCTCTTTAGTGGTGGAGTTCCCCAGGTATCTCTGTGGATTTAAATTCAGTTGGGCCAACAGACCTTTTCCAGCCAAGATTCAAACATCGATGTTGATATGTAGAAGACTTAAGTACCACTGATAGGAGGGATTTTGGAGAGCTACTAAATCCTGTGGACACCATAGAATTTTCTCCATTGGTCAATCCGAAACCTGATTGTAAAGCACAGGGTTATTCCTCAGGGTGAAAAATGCAGTGTGAGTCTGAGGATATTATTTATGGACCAGGGTAGTGTGTGTGCATGAGATAGGGAATGCTGCTGCTGTCTGTGCTTGGGCTAAAGAGAGGATTTTGGTCTCCAAAGCTCTTACTCTGGCACTAAATTCATTCTGAAAGTTAAAAAGACAAGAATGAGCAATCAAATGTGAGTTATGGGAGGAGATTCATAACAGGAGGGGTATTTTTTTTAGCAATCCAACTGTATCAAAAGCATAATACTGCCCTTTCCCATTGATACTTATAGTCAATCTCCTCTGACTGATGCTTTCAGCAAGTGGTTCTGACTGTGGCCTGTGGAGCTGCTCCTGTCATGGGGTGATGTCGCAGCCATCTTCAAATAGTGACACATTCTGCTAGTGTAGCTGATCACCAAGGCTACGTCTACACTGCGGAGCTCTTTCAGGATACTGGAATTATCCTGAAATAGCTATGCTGCATTTTTAAAGCAGCCCGTTATTTTGAAATAGATTTTGAAATAACAGGCGCGCTATTCCGGCATCCCTGTAACTCTTGTGGACGATTCAGAATAGCGCTTTATTTCAAGGTAAGGGTGCAGTGTAGAAGCATCCCAAATGTTGATGGTTTTCTTTCCACAGTCTCTTTCAGCTCACCAATCTAAGGAAAAACAGCTTCCTTGGCCAAGTGTTTCTTTATTGTAAATTCTGCCATGATCAAATTTGTAAAGGACACCAAAATTAGAGGAGGTCAAAAACAAATTAACCAAATATCCTGGAGAAATTGTAGTAGAGTCTGAAGACACCAAGAAGTGACCCAGACCCAAATTTACCAAGGTATTTAGGCTCCTAACTCGACTGATTTAGTGGAGTTAGGAGCCTAAATACCTTGGTATTAAGCAGTTAGGAGACTAGATAGACAGACTGAGTCCTAGAACCAAAAAGCTAAGTTTAAAGTGCTGCAGGCAGTCAGAGAAAATAAACAGCACAAAAACAAACCAGGGCAATAGTACCTACTTAAGCATATGTGTTTATTTTTATCTGGTCTCTTCAGATCTGTTCCAATATTACCATATTGTGTAACTAAGCACTATAGTTGCCCCAGGGACTGTGTGAACAATGGAAGGGGATGTATCTTCTAGTGAAAAGTGATTTAAAATGTCAAAACGTTTGTTTGAGAACCAGCATGTGAGTCTGTAACCTGGGGTGTGTCTAGACTACATGCCTCCTTCGACGGAGGCATGTAGATTAGCCAGATCGGAAGAGGGAAATGAAGCCGCGATTAAAATAATCGCGGCTTCATTTAAATTTAAATGGCTGCCCCGATCTGCCGATCAGCTGTTTGTCGGCAGATCGGGGCAGTCTGGACGCGTCGCGCCGACAAAGAAGCCTTTCTTCATCGGCACAGGTATGCCTCGTGAAACCAGGTTTACCTGTGCCGATGAAGAAAGGCTTCTTTGTCGGCGCATCGCGTCCAGACTGCCCCGATCTGCCGACAAACAGCTGATCGGCAGATCGGGGCAGCCATTTAAATTTAAATGAAGCCGCGATTATTTTAATCGCGGCTTCATTTCCCTCTTCCGATCTGGCTAATCTACATGCCTCCGTCGAAGGAGGCATGTAGTCTAGACACACCCCAACAGTTCCCTTTGGGGGAGAGGGGAAGGTCTCCCTAGGTATTCAGAGTTAGAGGTCTCCCCTGTTCCTGTTATCGTTGTCCTATTGCACTTGTGTTTTTTCTTTGCAGTAACATATACTTTCAGGAAAACACCACATCCGCCAATTATATGCAGAATGTCCTTGTTCTGACGCTGCCACCACCCAGTTACAGACCGAATTCCACCAATTCCACAGAAGACTACCTGGTAACCATACTATTTAATACCCTGTCAGTTAATCCAGTTCACTTCTAGAAAAAAAATCTGCTATTGACTGTACGTGTAACCCACACACCTAGTGGGTGTCGTTCACTGTCCCATGTAGTGGCACTGGGACCACCTACAGCAAGAGATAAGAATGAGTGAGCTCTACAGTCTAAGCTGAGAGCAGTGATGGTTACATATGCATCTCACAAAACAAATTAATCACATTGCAACAGAGCAGCATGATACAGCAGCATTTAGCTCTTCATGCAATGACAGTGCAGGATTACTTCTCATTCTCCTTCTATAGTCTGCCATCACGATGTAAGGTGGCAGAAGGGATACAACATCACAAGGCAAAGGTACAAGCTAGTTATGCTACATTATGAAGCCCAAACTAAGTTCAAACTTTTTAATTGGCCTGTTAGTGTCTAGTTCATCAGACTTGGGAGAGATCTGGGAAAATAGGGACTCTAGCTCAAATCTATCAGATGTTTTTTAGAGTAGCAATACTACATATTTCAGGCAGTATTTATAGATGTTGTGGGGCTGTGAGGAAAAGGGAGCAGTGGCCAAGTTTGAGAGAGACAGATAGTGGAGGAAACAAGGGCTGAGAGTCAGATGAAGCCAGGGGAAAAGTAGGGTCTGGAATTTGGGGGAGTTGTGGGAAAACAGAGATGAAACAACTTGCCCCCCAAGGAGAATAAGTGGGGGATTTGAAGAGGACACTATCTTGCATTTAAACTGTGATTACTATGGATGGAATGGCCACCAGGGCACCTGGGCTTTTTCCTCTTTCTTTTTCTTCCAAAATAACTCCCTCTTCTCTCTCCATACATGCTGTCAAGGGGCACACCCCTGACGGGGGTTGCGGCCCCCTTCTACTGGCCTGTGTCTCGGTCCAGGCCCTTCTCTCAGGGCATATACAGTACCCAAAGTCCCAAAAGTCTCGGCCCCTCTCTCAGGGCATATACGGTACCCAAAGTCCCGGCCCCTCTCTCAGGGCATATACGGTACCCACGGCCTAGTTCTGGGGAAGAAGCCTCTCCTGGCCAGAGTGATTCCCCAGGTGCGGCAAAGGGTGGTAGGGGGACCCGGGCCCTCCCTCTCCACTGGGTCCCAGCCCAGGGCCCTGTAGGCAGGGACTCTAGGTCCTGCCGGCTCGGTGGGGAATCCAACTGCTACGCACCGAGCTGAATTAGGAAACCTCTGCCCTGGGCTGCTTCCTACCACCCTGGCACCCCTCTTAGTCTGTCCGCCTGTGCGGTGGTCCTTACCAGGGCTGGGGTCGGCAGGGTAGGTGTTCCCGTTACTCTGCGGGGTTGTGGCCGGCTTCACTCCCGGGGACCAGCACTGGCCTTCAGTCTGGTCCGAATTGTCACACGAACACCAGGTTTGCAGCCTGGCTCCTCCTAACCTCTAGTTGCCTTCTCTCCTGCTGGGCAATTGCCTGCTTTATATACTGTCCCTACTGGGAGCATGCCCAGCAGGGCTGTAAGAGCTCTTTCAGCCAGCTGGGCCTGGGCTACTCCCAGCCCTTTAGTGTGGGGCTTGTTCGCCCCATCACACATGCCTTTTTCCGAAAGAGCTCTTTCGGAAAAAGGCTTCTTCCTTGTAGAAAGAGGATTACTAATGCTGGAAAACCCCCTCCGTTCTTTCAATTTTCTTTCAAAAGAATGTGATTGCAGTGTGGACGTAATTGAAATTTTTTTGGAAAAACAGTTGTTTTTCCAAAAAAAACTCTGTAGTGTAGACGTAGCCCCAGCTATAATGTCACAGCAGATCCAGCTTTGTTTGGAGCTTGTGCATCTGCATTTCTGTTCTGGGTTCTCTCTGCTACCTTAGTTGCATCAGCAAAGAGTCATGCAGGATCAGTGCCTTATGTCAGTTTAATATTAGCAAGTCTCCCTGGCAGGGTTCTAGAAACCTGCAAAGAGCCATCAAGTTTTATAGACTAGCGAACTAAAACACAAGGCATGGAAGATTCAGAATACAACATTTCTCAGGAAGTGTCTGCTATGGCAGGGCTTGATCTGCAGTACCCTCTTACTATAGTCCTGTGACTCTCTCACCTCACTCTGCTTTACATATCAATCGCACCTTGCAGCACCCCATTTTTCCAAGCCTAGGTGCTTCCTCCCTCACACCACTACCAATGTACCACACTCTGACCCGCAGCAGCTTCTGTTGTTCTATTCCTGAAGTTTCTGCTGAGCTAATACCCCAACTGTGCTGTAGTTTTGGATGGAGGTATAAACAAATATGTTGCCAACTTCTTTTTTTCCTCCATTCTAGCTGAATAATGACTATATTGTTGGCTATTTGGATGGAGTCTTGCTCTTTGGACATGCCCTGAAGAAACTTCTGAGCTCCCAACAGCTAATTGAGAGTCCTAGTGTTTTCATTGATCAATTTCGGAACATCACTTTTAAAGGTAACCAAGTACAATCCTGAGCAACAGCTCACTGAGAGGGAGAGGGAGTTTGGTTTCCAGGAGGGCACGAGGGGAAGTTCCCTTACCACTCAACTGGTTCAAATTCTGCAATGAGTTGTCTTCCTTCTTGTTTTGTTCAATTGATTTTTGAAATATGATAATCAGCACTGAAAAAAAGACTAAATAATATCTATAAAAATGGATGATTGATTGCAGCTGAGGCTAGGGGAGGCTGCCCCTAGCCCCACCTACAGTCCCACCCCCTCTGCTAAGGCCCGGCACCCACTACGGGGAGGGGAGGATGCCAAGTGGGCCCCCCACAACATGGGGAGAGAAAGAGATGGGAGGGGACATATGCATGCCCCAGTCGTCCCAGCCTCCGGAGCACCAGGGAGGGAAGAATCTGTGTGACTCCAGTCTTCCCTGCCCTCAGAGCACCAGGGAAGGAGGAGACTGCTTGGCTCCAGCCTGCCCAGCCCAGAACACAGGGAGGGTGGGCACTGGGGGCAGCAACACTCTGCCCATACAATGCCTACAGCAGGTGTTCTAGGGGCAGAATGTGGACAGAACCATGTCTGACAGTTTGGGAAGGCAAGCCTTCCCCTACCTAGGCTAACAGATGCCCGTGTCCATATACAGAGAATCCCACTCCCCATGTGTCACATATAAAACAAGAGGTGAAGCATTTTATAAATGTATAAATTTCAATTTAGGGCCAAAATGTTTGGGGGCCAAAATCTCTCCTGGCTGCAGGCTCTTCACCAGGTGTAAAGGCTAAAGAAATGACCTAGGATCGATATTTCTGTTAGTGGGAAAGGCACACCCTGATCGGCACAGAGTAGGATGATATATATTAAACTCCATAGCCTTATTACCTTGGATAATACTGTACTTTTCTGATGTAGGTATAGAGGAGTGAATTGTCTACATGGGTCTATTGCCTGGGTAGACCAAAGGATGTGTAACAGTGATGCAACCAAGTGCATTGCAGAGTCCACTAGACTCTTCCCTGTCATCTGACTGGCATCCAGGTTTTATTTTGGGCTCAACACAACCAAATCTATCTCAAAGCTTCATTCCCCTATGGCCCGCAAATGTAGCAAGTTCTTCTTTTGTCATTGTTCTGGATGGTAATGCAGGGGTATATGTATAATAGATAACATAAAGCATCAGCATCAATTTCACCATTTACTTCAGAAGGTGCAGAATTAGGTTAACAATGAATGCTTTTGAAGCTTCCTCCCAAAAATCCTTAGTTTAGAACATTAACATATCCTGAGTTAGGGTATGTCTACACAGCAAACCGCTATTTTGTTATTTCGAAATAACACAGCAAACCACTATACCATTATTTCGAAATAACTTTCCTAGCATCTACACAGCCAAATTGCTATTTCGAAATAAATTTGAAATAGCGGAGCGCTTATTTCGAATTTGTAGACCTCATTCTACGAGGAAAAACACCAAATTCGAAATAGCTAAAGTCGAAATAAGAGCTGTGTAGATGCTTATTTTGAAATAGGGGACCTCCATCCCTTCCCAGTGTGCCCTGGTGGCCACTCTGGGCCAAACCAGGAAAACTCCTCTCCTCTTCCCAAGCCCCGGATCCCTTATAGGGGTAGACTCTGGCCACAGTGCCAGCTGCAAGCCTGCCAGCACAGAGCCAACAGTCACTGCCCCTGACACAGTGGCCTCACCATGAGCCAGGCAGCCAGTGCCAGCCAGCCCTCCACTGCTCCCTGGGCCCAGTCCCCCAGCTCCCAGGAGCCTGCCAGGGGTCAGAGAAGGCAGGAGCCTTCCTGGTTCAGTGAGGAGATCATGAACCTGATTGAGGTTTGGGGGGATGCCTCCAATGTCCATGATCTCTGCACTAGACGGAGGAACGCAGCCGTCTACAGACGGCTGGCTGCCAGCCTGGCCATCAAAGGTCACATGCGCACCCAGGAACAGGCACGCATGAAACTGAAGGAGCTGCGGCAGGCCTATGCCAGGGCCACACGGGGCAGCTCCCACACAGGGGCAGACACCTGCCCCTATTTTGACGCCCTGGATCGCATCCTGGCGGGTGGGACGGTCTGTGCCACCCTGGGGATCATCGATCCTGGAGCAGAGGGCCCTGACCAGGGCATGGAGGAGGAGCGCCAGGAGCTGCAGGAGCCCAGAGGGAGCGTGCCACGCAGCCAGGACCCCCGAGCCGTCCCAGCAGACCCATCACCAGTATCATCTGGGGAGGCAACAACATGTGAGTGCCATCACTGTCTCCTTGTTGGGGGGCGGAGAGGGAGACCAGGGACCGCGTGCTTGGGCCTTGCTGACCACGGATCATGCAGCAACCTGTGCAAGTGCGAGCATGTGCCATGCCTCCCTTGGGCACGTGGCCCCAGCTGGCTGCCACACAGGGGCTTTGGCCTGTTAGCCACACGCATGTGTGAAGAGACATGACCTGCTCCTGATCCTGGGGTGGGACACAGCAGGACGCCCTTCCTCCACAAGGCTATTCTACACAGAGGCAGGGGACATGTCCCCCCCACCTCAGCCACACTGTACACAGTACAGGGGCATGGGTGTGGTCTCGGGGCAGCTCCCACTCCTGGGGATAGCAGGACATTCTGACCATGGCCTGTGTGCAAGCACATCGGCTATGATGGTGCAGGGCACGGTCATCCTAACCTTGCAGAGTGGGGCTGGGCTTCACCCACTGTGTCCCGAGGGAGAACTGACCGCTTCTCTTGTTTCTCCACAGCCGCACCAGCTGTGCGTGCAGGGTGCACTACCCCGCCCAGGACATGCTACCGCACCTGAGGGCTCCGCAGGACCACCTGTGCAGTGAAGGGGTACCAACAGCAGCACTTGGGGGAACTGCGAGCCCTGCACCGCACCCTCCAGAACTGGGTGCAAGAAAACTTGGAGCTCCAGCGGGAGTAGCTTGCCCAGGGCCGTGCCATCTGCCAACACCTGCAGACCCTGGTGCAAAGCGTGCTGCCTCCTGCTGCTCCAGCCCCTGCTGCCTCCCCAGCTACCGCTCCTCCTCCCACTTCTTCTCCCCCTCCTGCTTCTCCCTCCACACCCTCCACTCCTCCCCATCTCCCTGGGGATGCCGAGGCACCCACATCCGCGATGCTGGGAGACAGTTGGCCTGGCGAGACCTCCACCCCTGAGCTTCCCCTCTCCCTTCTTCCCCTTGCTTCCCCCTTCTAGCTCCCTCCGCCCAGGTTTCCCCCTCCCCTCTCCCACCCTCTCTCCTCTTGCCTACTTTCCCCAGTCTCACTAGAGTTTCATTCCCCTCTGCCCAGTTTTGTTAAATAAAGACAGTTGGTGTTTATGAAAAAAACGTGTATTTTGTTGTACATCAGGAAGGGGGACTGGGAGGGGTAAATGGAAGGACGTGAGGGAGGAATGAGGCACAAGCCCCCAGTGGGGCAGACCAGGGAGACTGTTAGTGCTCCTCAGGATGGCAGCTCTCTCACATGGCCTCCTGAATACTGATAGCCCCCCGATGGACCGCCCGGATGGCAGCCTGCAGCAAGTATAGCCAGGCTTGCAGCAATGCGTCCAAGAGAAGCACCAGAGTGCCCAGGGACAGCTCTGGCTCCATGTTGCAGAGTGCTGTGATGTCCTGAACTCTGGCTCCATGTTGCAGAGTGCTGTGATGTCCTGAACTCTGGCTCCATGTTGCAGAGTGCTGTGATGTCTGGTTGTGGCACAGTTCATCTGTGTTGTACACACCGAGACACAAATGCTTTGCTGTCCCTCATTGAGGTAGACAAGCAAGCAGGGAAACCTGAGAACCGGCTGTCTGGGGGAGGTGGGGGAGTCCTTTAGGGACAGACCTCAGGTAGCCTCAGGCAGCAGCCATACAAGGTAAGTCCTGACCTGGTGCCCTGCTGGAACTGGTTCCGGCCAGCCTTAAATGAATTCACAGTCCACTCAGTGTGAACGTGCTATTTCGAAATAGCAAATATTAACTATTTCAAAATAAGATATTTTGAAATAACACTGTAGTGTAGACATACCCTTAGAGAATGAGGTTATTAGCTCGAAACAGGAATCCCTCAAAAGATGAAGCCCAAGTGAAGCCAATAGAAAAGATCATAAAATATCTCTCTTTGATGACAGACTTTGAGACCAAAGGTAGAAGCAGAGTTTCATTCTTACACCTAGAATTGGTCCCGTCAAGGCACTTTAGTAAGATCAGTATATGGAAGTAAAACAGACTGGTTGCAATGTGAGTTGTATCTTTTCTGAGGTTAAGGAGAACTTCATTCTTCAGTACTGTCAGTTCTGCTCCTTTTACCAATGTTAAACTCGTATTTTTAACTCAAACGTAGTAATGAAATAAGGGAGAATCAGAGGCTAAATAAATTGATGAGTACCCTTCTTAGCACCCACTAGTGTGGATGCAGAAGGTGGATGGGAAGAAAAACCCGAATGTCAGAAGTTTCTTAATTTCCACCTCTCTTCCTGTCATGTATTAATGCATCGTAGGAAAGTGCCAGGCTCCTTTATTGATCTGTTCCTTGTATCTGCAGGTGCACTGGGTCCAGTAACCCTGGATGAATTTGGAGATCTTGATGTGAATTTCTCCTTACTGTATACAACAACAGACAAGAAAGTATGTGATTCAATTAAGAAGATATTCTATGATATGAGAGAGAGGAACTAGAGGGATCTGGGTTGGAGTGTGATAGCCAGACCTGAAATGGAGGTGTATTATAACTGTCAGTGTAGTGAAGGTGTTGGGGCCAAGGATCCCCTCTGGTCCCTCCCAGATCCCACTTCAGGTCCTTGTAACATCTTTCTCACCCTCCTGGCAGCTGCCCAAGGGGTTCTTTGAGCAAGCAAACAAATGAGGAGCCCTCTCATCGCTTTCTTCCCTTCTGGGAGAGGGAAATTTGTGTGAAATTAAAGAAGAGTAAGGATGGCCTAGAACTCAGGCAGTCTTCCTGGATCAGCTCTTTGGGCTTAGTCTAGATGGGCTGTATCTCCAGTCCCTCCTCATGGGGTATATTGTTTTGTGGCTCAGTTGTGCAACTTTGGGAAAAGTGAAACTGGTTGCTGTCTTTCAGTGAGCCTCTCTTGGCTTTCAGTGGTAGGGCAGCTTTCCCCACTCCAGACAGAACAAACCTTGCTGGTGTGCCTTGTTGGTATTGAACAGGCCCCAAAGAGCTTGTTTGTTTAATCTCTGCCAGGCTATGTCTACACAGCAGCGTTATTTCAAAATAACTGGTGTTATTCTGAAATAACATAGTCCATGTCTACACTACAAGCAGTTATTTCGATGTCATGTTGAAATAATGTCGAGCTGGAGGACTTCTTAATCTGACTCCTGTAACCCCTTACTTCTCCTAAAATGAGGAAGTCAGAGGAAGAGTGCTCTTTCTCGGACTTCTTGCTGTGTAGACAGCGAAAAAAGCCGAAATAAGCTATTTTGACTTAAGCTACACAATTGATGTAGCTCACGTTGCGTGGCTTATTTCGGTTTTAGCCTTGCTGTGTGGACATGTGTGAGGGCATGCCCATTCACAGCAGTGCAACGAAGCAAGTGGGGAAAGAAATCACTCTGAGGACTTGGCAGAATGATGTAGTCAAAAATACCAGAGACTTTGTGGGATTGCTGTACCTCTGAGAAGGACAGAGTAGTAGTACAGCCAGAATATGAAAAACAGAGACATGGACCAGGCTAGAGGATGACACATCACTTTAGTAGAGGGCATGAGTCTATTTTGCTGAGGGTATGTCTACCCTATAAAGTTAATTCGAAATAACAGCAGTTATTTCGAATTAACTTTAATAGCGTCTACACAGCCAAACCGCTATTTTGAAATAAATTTGAAATAGTGGAACACTTATTTCGAATTTGGTAAACCTCAGTCTACGAGGAGTAACACCAAATTCAAAATAACTATTTCGAATTAAGTAATGTGTAGACACTTAATTCGAAATAGGGGGCCTCCAGCCCTTCCCAGGGAGCTCTGGTGGCCACCCTGAGCACAACCAGGAAAACTTACTCTCCTCTCCCCCAGCCCCGGAGCCATTAAAGGGGTAGACCCTCGCCATAGTGCCTGTGCCAGCTCCAAGCCTGCCAGCCCAGAGCTAGCAATGGCCACTGGGGCCCCTGCTCCAGTAGCCCCAAAACATGAGCCAGCAAGCCACTGGTAGCCAGCCCTCCACCGCTCCCCAGGAGCAGTGTGCCAGCTCCCAGGAGCCTGACAGGGGCTGGAGAAGGCGGGTGCCTTCCTGGTCCAGGTTGGAGATCATGGACCTTATTCAGGTTTGGAGGGGATGCCACCAACTTCCACGATCTCAGCCCTAGACGGAGGAACACGGCCGTCTATGGTAGGATAGCTGCCAGCCTGGCCACCGAAGGCCACAGGTGAACCCAGGAGCAGGTTTGCATGAAAGTCATGTTGATCTGGTGAGACCCCCAACCCTGAGCCTTGAGCTTCCCCTCCCCCTTTTTCCCCTTGCTTCCCCCTTCCAGCTTCCTCCTCCCAGGGTTCCCCCACCGCTCTCCCACCCTCTCTCTTCCCCTCTCCCACCTCCTTTTCCCAGTCTCCCCAGAGGTCCATTCCCCCCCAGTTTTGTTCAATAAACCCAGTTTCTATTTTTGAACATACATGTCTTTTATTTGACATCAGGAAGGGGGGTTAGGGAGGGGTAAGTGGAAGGACATGAGGGAGGAATGGGGCATGAGCCCCCGGTGGGGAGGACCGGGGAGGCTCTGAGGGCTTCTCGAGATGGACGCTCTCCCACAGGGCCTCCTGGATCCCCGGATGGCAGCCTGTAGCAAGTGCAGCTGGGCTGATGGCAACGACTCCACGAGACGCACCGGCGTGCGCAGGGGCAGCTCTGGCTCCATGTGGCCGAGTGCTGTGGTGTCCCGAGTGTGGGCACTCAAGGCACTCCAAGACAGGACAGCTTTGCTGTCCCTCATCGAGGTAGACAAGCAAGTGGAAAACCCTGTGAACTGTCTGTCCAGGGTGGGGGTAGGGTCCCTTTAAGCACGGAGCATAGTTAGCCTCAGGCAGCAGCCCCACACACTAAGTCCTAACGTGATGCCCCGCCAGCACTGGTTCCGGCCAGCCTTAACTTCGGTTCAGGGTCCACTCAGTGTGGACGCGCTATTTCAAAATAGCAAAACGCTATTTCAAAATAGTTTTTGTGTATAGATGCGTTATTTCGAATTAGCTTAATTCAAATTAACTATTTCGAATTAAGTTAATTTGAAATAGCACTGTAGTGTAGACATACCCTGAGAGTTGTGACATGAATTATGGGAGGAGGAATCAAAGGAAAGGGACTGAGCATGAGATTTTTAATAAAATTCATTTCTATATTTTCACAGTTCCAAACCCTTTTGGAGTATGACACTCACCAGAATAAGACCAAACCAATTACTTCCAGCCCATCTTTCATATGGAAGAACGGAAAGCTGCCTAATGACATTCCAAGCACCGGTGAGATACCTACTAAAACTGGTCCCTGATTAAACGTGCTTGTGCACAGTTAAGATAACACTGATCGTGCAATGTAGCCACTCAATCCTAATTGTCACAGAGAGTGACTCTCAATTAGGAGCTGGGTCTATAACAGTACTCTAACTTAACCTGTCATTTTTTTATGCATCTAGTATAACTTCAGATGATTGTTTCTGTTCATCTGCCAGGCCCCTCACTGTTCTGGTTGTGGCACAGTTCATCTGTGTTGTACAGGATGGTTAACTGGAAGACATCATACTGGAGAATACAAGTGATAGTGTTAAGTGAAGTGTAATGCTATTGTGATGGACCAAAGAGAAAGAGTTAATGTTGCATTGCAAGTGTCTCCCTAACTTTTAATTTTTTTACATTTGCAAGGTTTGTGCTTTTTTTGCCCAGACAATAGTACCTCCACCATCTTAGAACTTAAATTAAGGATGTTAAATTGCAGTTATTTGGCTAACTGTGTATTCAATACAATATGTATCAACTACACGATTAGTTGATAAGGACCGCTCTGCACAGCCACAGCAGGGGTAGTTCCAGGAGCCGGCTCTAGCTGGGACTGAGAAGTCTTTGCTTATGTCGGTTCTGCGAACCACCTATGCTGCGCCTCTGCATTTTAAATGTAGTAAGAGTCCGGCAGCCGGTACTGCTTGGTCCCAGTTCATACTGAGTCCAGCCCTGTTTGTGGCAGCCAGCCCTGTCCACCGTGAACAGGGGCTGGTGACAGAGCAGCCTCTGGCTGCTGCGAGCTGCTGCTGGAGCACCTTCTGTTCGCGGTGGCCAAGGCTGGCTACAGTCTCCCCTATCCTGCCTCCTCCTCCCCCCTCCCCCCGGTACCTCTGATAGAGGCATCGGGGTGGGGGATGGGGGCCAGGCAGCATCACAGAGAAAGTGGTAGGGGACACTGGCTTTTAAGCTGTCTTCCCCCTCCCCCCTGCCGCCTCTGAGAGGCAGCAAGCGGGGAAGTGAGTAGTTGATACTCCAGTCAACTACCGGATAAGCTTATGCTTGGGCTCCAGTCCTAGCCCTGCAGCAGCCTGTGGGCTCTGACCCTGCTTCTGTGGACTGTCTGGAGCTCTGGCCCCATGCTGCTGGGGCCTGCCACCATCCCTGGCCGCAGTCCCACTGCTGTGGGCTGCCTGGAGTTCAGGCTCCTGCCCCGTAGCAGGTCACAGGCTCTGGCTCCACTTCCACATGCTGCCTGGGGCTTTGGCCCAATCCTGCGCTACCAGGGGCTGCCCTGACCCGGTCCCATTGCCGCGGGCTGTCGGGGCCTTCCAGCCCCTACCGCAGCCCGCTGCTTCAGCCCAGCCCCTCCTGGATTGCCCTCCTGTTACTAGGCTATGGGCTTCTCTGATTCAGGAACATCCATTGTCATGTTGGACCACCGATATTGCAGGACCAGATAATTCCAGTTTTGGGAGGTGCCACTTGTAAAACATAGCACTTTATAGTGTGTAATTTGCAACAGCTTATCCAATGCTGCTACTCTTCCCATCACATTCCCTGCAATTAAGGCTTTCACTCTACCCATCTCTGGATGAGGTCTATGGACTCCCAACATAAATTTTATTCTTGTTCTTTAGGAATCTGAATACATGGTATTAATGTGTGGTGTAATATTCTTTAGCATGCTATACTATCATCAGCCACAAGAGAGTAGCAGAGTCTCAAGAAGGAAACTGGTAATGTAATATTACCATTTCAGATATCACCCAGTCACATTATTGAAAAAGGAGTTTGGAATCATGTAGGCTTCTATCATTGAGACTCATGTTTCAGGTGGTTTGGCAGTGTGACACCTTGTGAGTCTTCATGCATATCTTCTTGGTAAATGTATTTATTGGTGACCTGATCTTCCGCTTTCCTAACTGGAGGCCAGTCTTCCACTAATGTGAACGGGCTTTGCATCAGGCCCTGGGTATGTATTTTTTGATACGTGTTCAGTGTTCTCTCAGTTTTTATATTTTCCCATTTCTCTTCTTTGCAGGCCTGGACATCCTGACTATTGCTGTCTTTGCACTCACAGGGACCGTGGTATTGGTTCTGATCATCGCTCTTCTGGTGTTGAGGTACCATTGCCATCCTTCTTCTCTCCTCCATTTGCTGCTTCTGGATATAGGTTGTTTGGTATCTCCTTGAACATTTGTCTTATTATGTCCCACCCATCAGCAGAGTTCTTACTGGTTTCTCTGTGTGTGCCACTCCATGCACACAACTTGCATGGCACCTGCATTCAGCACACTCTGCTTTGAAAAATGATCCAGATGCTCAAGTGGTAGCCATGACAGATAGGCCTATTTTGCCCATTAGAAAAGGCACACACACATACTCAGAAAATATCTTTGTGAGGACAAGGCCAATCTTCAGACTTTTTATCACGTATTGCTCACACTTTATATTATTCTACCATGTTTCTTTATCCTTCTGGATAAAGTTCATTCTGGAAGGATAACTCTATCTTGTGTCATTGCACAAATAAAAACACCAGAAAATTTTGGTGCCAGAGTCTCTAGACCCACTTTCTGTCTTAGGGTACATCTACACAGCAACATTATTTCTAAATAAATAGCGTTATTTTGAAATAATTTAGTCTGCGTCTACAGCAGGCAGTTTATTTTGCAATAATGTCAAAATACTCTCAAGTTGGAGGACTTCTTACTCTGACTCCTGTAACCTTCATTGTATGAGAAATAAGGGAAATTGGAGGAAGAGTGCTCTATTTCAAAATAAGTACTGTGTAGACACTCCCAATAAACTACGCAGTTGATTTAGATCAGTTTGCATACCTTATTTTGAGTTGAGCCTTGCTATGTGGACGTGCCCTTACTGTTTTCCCAGACGCCTCCTGCCTCACTGCAGCTTGTTCACACTCTTTTTCTATGGCTAAATTTTTCTGGCTAGATTGTTGTATAACTGAAATCCACTCTATAATCCTCTCAGACAAAAAATCTCAACCCATTTCCAGTACATCTTATATTCACAGGACTCAGCACCATTGTTTCTGGTGGTTTCAAAGATGTATATTTTACCTGAGCCTTTAGTAGCTTGGATGACTCCTTTTCCACAGATCAAAGGACTCCAGAGACAACAAGAAAATTGGATTCCATGAAAGACTGATTAGTAGCACACTGTAATCTTTGTCATTTTTACCTGATGTGTTCGCCTTGCTAGATAACACTTTTTATGAGGTAAAAATCCAAATTGTAGTCAGTCCATGATTGGATGTCAGCTGTATGCAAGAAACAGAAGAGCTTATTGTTCCCAAACTTAAGAATAAACATGCCAACAGAGTTAATCTGTATTTGTTTATTTCTTGGAGCATTAGCAGAAATTTGGCATACAGCTATTTCCAAACCCTTTGCACTGCTGCCAGAAGTGCTGCTATTCCTCCTGAATCTGTTCCAGTGAATCTATTAAGAGGCAAAGGTATTAATCATTAAATTCTATTTAGAATGTTATGTCACACCCAACACTGTGGTCTCTGAGATCTTCCAATGCAGAAAAAATTCTGGGGATTCCTCAGAATCAACTCTTGCTATTTTTTTTCTAAAGAATTTACTTTTTGAATATAGAAATGTTACCAAACTTCACAGCCCTAGCTAATTCAGACGATGCAGTGGATCACCTCATAATTGTCAAGGAATACCACCTGATAATGGCATTCTCTTTTGCCAGCCATGTAATTCCCTGGTTAACAACTGTCTACATCCCCATACCAATTTTGCATATCGTATCAATAGAGCCAAGTTCCACAAGCAACCCGACTTAAATGGAGAGCTTCTGTCCCTAGTTTTGATTGTGCAATAATCTCCTGCTCTAGTAAGTTTGATCTCTTTTAGAATATAACAGTAGTCCTAAGGATCCATTAGGCAAGAAAATGAACAAAAGTAGCAGTCATTTTTTTTATATCTCATCCAGTATGCCACACTTTTCTGGGTAGTTCTGGCTTCCAAGTAAACAAATCAATCCTAAATCCTCAAAACTCACAATACCAGTATTCGACATGGGAAATGTTATTCCTGTCCAATAAGTGTTTAGGTACTAATAAATAAAAATTATTTTTATCTTTTGTACTGGGATTAGTTAATTTATTCATAGTTCATAGAATTTTCTTGTTAAGATTATGTAATGGGAATTTTCCACAATTTAAGGTTTTCTTAATCATCCTAAAATTTCTCCTCTATGATATCTCTATTTTTGAATGCTGTGAGAGCTTCATATGGAGAACTCAGAAGACACAGTGAGACCCATGATAACTAGAGCTCCATTATCTCAATTTTTCAGAACTTTGACTGGTGCTCCTATTGGTAAATTAAGATAGTACAAAAGCAGCTCAACATTCCATACTAAAATCAGAAAAAATATTTACAGCCAGGAATGGACATTCCATTCCCCTTTCTCCTTAGCAATGGCAGTTAAAATATGTTAGAAACATAGAGTATTTATGCTGGTCAGCTTCCCAGAATCTTCAGTGGTCCAGAGCATTCCTCAGCTGCCAATCATTTTTTCAGGATTTGTCAGCATTCCACTAACCAATATGTGGGGCTCATGTATTTTTTTACACAGGAATAACCTGCTTAGAAGAGTGGAAATTCCAATGAATTGCTTTTCTATTTCAGTTTTCTTATCATTCTTCTGTTGAGGGAGGTCAGAAAAGACAGGGTACTCCATGCCCCAGTTCCAAGGATTATTGTTTCCCCTATATAATAATCACGTAATTGGGGAATCTGCCAGAGGTAAAGTCCCTGCACAAGAAGTCATTCTGTTCCCTCCCCGTTGACTTTTCCTGGATAGCACAACTCATTTCTGCAAGAGCCTTACTGTCAGGGCTCATCAGATCCATGTTTGCCACTATATACACAGCTTCCGCAACAACGCACAGACTGACATTATTCACAAACGACAACAAGCGACACACAATCTTAGCCGCGCTGAACACCATGCCATCCAGAGTCTCAAAAACAACCTGGACATTGTAATCAAACCAGCTGACAAAGGGGGTGCTGTGGTCATTATGAATAAGGCCGACTATAACCAGGAGGCAACCAGACAACTCTCGAACACCACATTTTACAAACCTCTCCCCTCTGATCCCACCTTGGACTACCAAAAGAAACTACACTGTCTCCTTAAAAGCCTCCCCACAGCTACTCGGGAACAAATCCTCACAGAATCACCTTCTGACCCCCGACCAGGATTGTTCTATCTACTTCCCAAGATCCATAAACCTGGGCACCCCGGACGTCCCATCATCTCTGGTATTGGCACGCTCACTACTGGTCTATCCAGCTATGTAGACACTCTTCTCAAACCCTTCGTAACCAATACCCCCAGCTATCTCCGAGACACTACTGACTTCCTAAGGAAATTACAAAACATCGATAACCTCCCCAATAATACCATCCTTGCCACCATGGATGTAGAAGCTCTATATACCAACATCCCACATGAAGACGGATTACAAGCAATTAGAAACACTATCCCAGAGGACACTACTGCCAACCTGATAGCAGACCTATGTAACTTTGTTCTCACCCACAATTATTTCCGGTTTGAGAACAACTTATACCTCCAGATCAGCGGCACAGCCATGGGTACACGCATGGCCCCACAGTATGCTAACATCTTTATGGCTGACCTAGAACAACGTTTCCTCAACTCCCGTCCCCTTTCACCCCTCCTCTACCTACGGTACATCGATGACATCTTTATGATCTGGACACATGGCCAAGAAACACTGGAGATATTCCACAGAGATTTCAACAACCTACACCCCACCATCAACCTCAGCCTGGACCATTCTACACGAGAGATCCACTTCCTGGACACCACCGTACAAATCAACAATGGAAAATTAGACACCACTCTCTACAGAAAACCCACTGACTCATACAGTTACCTACATGCATCCAGCTCCCATCCAGAACACACCACACGATCCATCGTCTATAGCCAAGCCCTTCGATACAACCGCATCTGCTCTAACCCCACTGACAGAGACCAGAAGCTTCAGGATCTCTACCAAGCATTTATAAATCTCAACTACCCACCCAGAGAAACAAAAAAGCAAATTGAAAGAGCCAGACGAATACCTAGAAACCATCTACTTCAAGACAGACCCAAGAAAACCAACAATAGAACACCACTTGTCATCACCTACAACCCCCAACTTAAACCTGTCCAACACATTATCAAGAAACTACAGCCTATATTGGAACAGGATACCATACTCAAAGAGGCTCTGGGAGACAGACCCATAGTCTCCTATAGACAACCACCTAACCTCAAGATGATTCTTACCAACCACCACAGGACATACCACACTAATACCAACCCTGGTACCTTCCCTTGCAACAAACCCCGTTGCCAGCTTTGTCCACATATTCATTCTGCTGATACCATTATTGGACCTAACCAAGTGAGTTATAAGATCAAGAACACATATTCCTGCGCATCCAGAAATATAATCTACGCTATCATGTGCCGAAAGTGTCCGTCTGCTATGTACATTGGACAAACATCTCAGACACTTCGCCAAAGGATTAATGCCCACAAAACAGATATTAGACAAGATCACAAAGAGAAAACAGTTTCTTGCCACTTTAACCAGAAAGGACACTCTCTAAATGACTTAGCCACCTGCATTCTGCTACAAAGACCTTTTACATCTGCACTTGAAAGGGAATCCTCTGAACTGTCATTCATGTTAAAATTCGACACTTACCACCAGGGACTTAACAAGTCTTTGAACTTTCTCACCCATTATCAAGACAGTTTCCCCAATTATCACCTGTAATACCATTAACTCACAAACATCCCACTCTCCCTACCTTTAATATCAGCAATTCACAGACACTTACCTTCCTTCCTCCCCCTTCCCACCCCCCCGCATCCTCCTTCTGTTCTGCAATGTGATTTGTCCTTTTCATATTTGTTCATTTTTTTAAATTGTATCCTTTGGTATATATGGTTGTGACTACTTTCTTCCACTATTTGATCTGAGGAAGTGGGTCTGGCCCACGAAAGCTCATCATCTAATAAACCATCTTGTTAGTCTTTAAAGTGCTACATTGTCCTGCATTTTGCTTCAACTACCCCAGACTAACACGGCTACATTTCTATCATGTTTGCCACTGGGATTGCCCTCAGAGGACGATCAATAGCACAGAAAAGTAAAAGGTATAAGCTACCATAGACTCATTCTATGGTAACTTCCCCTGTGTGTAAATGTGAAGAATTAGGCAGCAACCTCCCAGCAATACCTCTCCTGCATTGACTCCTTAGATTTATAGACCTGAAACCTCTGAGATCCAGGACTTCTCTACAGTCCAAAAAAAAAAAAAAATGAGTAAGTAATGGAGAGAGCTTTTCTCCCTTGCAGGCCTCAAAGCTAAGAACTCTAGGAGCAGACTCTCCAGGAATGCATGAAGAAGAGAGTACAGCAGTTAGTGCTTGGGAGCCTGTCAAATTCTCCAAGATTCCCCACTACACTTAGCAGTATGGATTCCAGTTGTTTGATAAAATAATTTTAATGAAATAGGTTCTCTTTGTTTCACAGGAAGTACAGAAGAGATATTGCACTTCGGCAGAAGAAATGGTCTCACATACCACCTGACAAGATTCTGCCTCTGGAGACCAATGAGACAAGCCATGTCAGTCTGAAGGTAGGCAGGACATGATATCCCTGCGGAGGAAGAGGTGGCTCAGAGTCTCTGCACTATTGAGGTTTAGTGTTAGACAAACAGCGACTGCCATTTGGACTTTGACAGTAGTAAAAGTATTTGTTTAAAACTGATTAAAAACATTGTCTTTTCACCTCCTGCACACTGTGCAGAAGAGGAATGAGATTAATCCTCAGTAATTTTGGCATTAATCCCCAGTAACTTTCTGCAGTCTGGTGCTTGCCAAGTGGAGTATATCATAAGCACTGGTTAATGAGGTGTCTTTGTTCCCCAGATTGATGAAGACAAAAGGCGTGACACAGTCCAGAGACAGCGCCAAGCCAAATATGACAAGAAGGTAAAATAATCACAGCATCTCTGCTCCCCTTCCCTTCTTTAGTGAGATGCTTTTATGAAGGACAGTTGATTCTCTTCAGAGATAAAGAAGCAATGTCACCCACTCCCATTCTCATCTAATCTTGATAAATAGTTGAGTTTATGGAGGGGGTGAGGCATTCATTTTCCTTTGAGGCCCTCTTGCATGCATCTGCCAGAGACAGAATACTGGACTTAGTGAATCATAGGCCTTGTCCTGAATGGCAAGAGGGAGGATGTGGAACCCAACCGATCACTGGTCTGATTAGTGGTATGAGGTAAATTAATGCACTAGAGGAGCAAAGGAGGACTCTTATTATTAGACAGTCTTTCTATTAAGTAATAGTTCTTGTCTGTCTGTCACAGAATTTTCAACTTTCCCCTCCTGCGCATTCACTTTGCCCTGCCTGCATATGTGCTGGCCATCCTTACCAGCTCCTGCAGCAGCTCCTGCAGGCATGCACATGTGTGCTCTGCCGCATGGCTCCCTTGATGAGGCAGGCAGCCCGCCATTTCCTATATGCGGGCCCGCCTGCCTCTGTGTTGCCAGCTCTGGGTCTCGGCCCCCCTAGGCAGCCTGCTAACCAGCTCCTGCCCCCCCTTAGCAGGATGTCCCCACCAGCTTCAGCTCATAGACCCCCCATCCCAGCAGGCCGCCCCTGCCCCCTGGCCTGCCTGCCTCTGTGCTGCGCCACACAGCTCCTGGCCTATGTGGCTTTGCACTGCGTGGCTCATGGCCCCCCGGCAGGTTGCCCCCGCCCACTCAGACTTCCACTCCCCCGGCAGGTCACCGATGAGGCAAGCCGACTCTGCCAACTCCGGCACCCAGCCCTCCTGGGAGCCCACCCCCGTCACCTCCTACATGGGGCCTTTGCCAGGCTTCATCCCAGCCCCCCTACAGCTCACGGTCCCCCCTCACCAGGCTTCATCCTGCTACCAGCTACCAATTGAGGAGAAAGATTGGATGGCTAAGTACAATTCAAGGCAGTTGCAAACAGTTAGCTATTCAATCTTTGTCCTGAATTGGTATGTGAAAACTTTATTTTCAGTCTTTTGGTGAGCTTTTAGAAAGATTGTCTTTAAAATTTATTTATTTATTTGTTTGTTTGTTTATTTGTGTCTGAAGTTCCCTAAATTTCAGTTGAACTTTTTGCTTGAGTAAGGTCACTCATGAATGAAGGGTTTGAAAGATCAGCCCCTTAGTCTGTTCCAGGACAAAAGAACCTATCAACTTGGTAAATATTGTTAACAGTAATGTAATAATCCATTGTTTATTAGTGGATAAGGTTGTACTTAAATACCAGTAGTTTAAGGGAGCATGGATGGTTGTACTACTGCTATGGTTTTCTTTCAGTTGTTTCTTCTTTCCAGATCGTGATCCTGAAAGATCTCAAACACAATGATGGGAATTTCACAGAGAAACAAAAGATAGATCTGAACAAGGTAACTGTTTCATGTAGCAGCTAGATCAGCAGTGGGCAATCTGTGGCCCACAGACTGCATGCGGCCCTCTGGGGCTCCACCTGCAACCACCCCTCCCCCACGTATCAATCATGCACCGGTGCCCTGCACTTTCTGCTCTCCTCCTCCCTTCCTCCCGCGCCCTTTCAGAGAAGCTGCAAATTGCCTTATTCACCCTCTGTCCCCACTCCTCCCCCTCCCTCACAGAGATAGAATGCCGCAAATCAGCTATTTGTGGTGTCCCAGCTCTGGAAGGGAGGGGGAGGAACTGGGACGGAGCATGAATCAAGCGATTTGCATACTCCAAAAGTGCTGGGAGGAAGGGGGAGGAGTAGGCAAGTGTGGGGCTCTGGTGCATGAGAGGTGCATGGGGGAGGAGGACCTTGCCTACCCCTTACAGCTCCAGTAGCTTGAGGCCATGCAGCCTGGGAGTTTGGTTGGCCAGAGCCTCCCCAGCCCTGCCTTCCTTCCGCAGCACTGCTCCATCTCTAGGAAGCCTCCTGCTTCCCTGGCAATCATTTTCCCTACTGCTCTCTCCAGAGCAGCAGTCAGTTCTCCCTCCAGCTGGTCTATGTCTACACTGGCGGGTTCTTGCACAAGAACGTCTGTTCTTCCGCAGAGCGTCCATACTGCCTGCCCTTGCGCAAGAAGATCTACAGTAAAGCGTGGTAAGAGAGGGCTTCTTGTGCAAGAGCTACACTCTTTTCTAACAAGTGTACGCTCTCTTACACAAGAGCTCTTGCACAAGAGGGCAGTGTGGACGCGAGGCAGGGGTTTCTTGCACAAGAAAGCCCTATGGCTAAAATGGCCATCAAAGCTTTTTGCACAAGAGAGCATCCACAATGCCATGGATGCACTTACACAAAAGCACATGGCAGTGTGAACGTGTTCTTGCACAAGATGTTCTTGTTCAAGAACCTGCCAGTGTAGACATAGCCCAGGAGCCCTTCTTTATATAGCCTCATTAGCAAGAGCTGCCTCAGCTGGGGCTTTGCTCTCAGCCCTCACTCAGGGCTGGGGTTTTGCCCTTAAAAGGCCAGTGCAAGGCAAACACCCTGTCACACATACCCCCCAGAATTCTCTCTAATACCCCTAAGGGTACTCGTACCACTGGTTGGGAAACACTGTTGTAGTCATATCTCCTTTTATTAAGGGCTATATTCACCTCTGATGTGTACAAATACATCTTTATTAACTTTCATAGAGTTATGTCCTGCATTAGTGTTTAATTTGTCTTTAATACCTTATAATATTTTTACAAAATATGCTAAGTATATTTTTACATTAGGGATACCTACATTGTAAAGTACTATAAATAATTTAAATTAAACTGCAATAGCCTAAGTACATGAACAAAGTACATCCTTCGGGATCATCATATTTTTATTATTTGTTATTTTATTATTTATTATTCATTATTTACTAATTTGCAACATTCAGTCAATTATAAACTGTGTCCAGAGTGTGAAACTATGAGGTTCTACTGCAAAGGCAATAATGGAGGTTGATAGAGGAGGTTCCTGAGCCTTTAGCTATCATCTTTGAAAAGTCATGGAAGTCGGGGGAAGATAGCAGAAGACTGAAAAAGGGCAAATATAGTGCCTATCTATAAAAAAGGAAATAAGAACAACCCAGGAAACTACAGTGCAGCCAGTTTAATTTATATGCCAGGAAAGATAATGGAGCAAGTAATTAAGGAATCAATTTGCAAACATCTGAAAGATAATAAGGTAACAGGTAACAGCCAGCATGGAGTTGTAAAGAACAAATCACCACAAACCAATCTGATAGCTTTCTTTGATAAGATAACAAGTCTTGTGGATAAGGGAAAAGTAATGGATGTGGTATACCTAGACTTTAGTAAAGCATTTGATATAGTCTCGCATGACTTTAAGGGGCGGCCCATGGCTATAGACGGACTTGGCTGCTGCCGCCCGGGTCGCCCAATGATAACGTCACGGGGGCGCCCGGGGTGCCCGCCGATGACATCAGGCCATTGACGGCCCTGCAGGTGGGGGTGCGAGTTGCGCACTCCGCCTGGGGCACCAGCTGCCGCAGCCGGCCTCAGGCCTCTCCTGTCACCTTCTTATCAATAAATTAGGGAAATAAAACCTAGATGGAGCTACTGTAAGGTGGGTGCATAACTGGCTGAATTACCATTCTCAGAGAGTTGTTATTAATGATTCGGTCATGCTGGGTGGTCATAAAAAGTAGAGTTCCGCAGGGGTCTGTTTTGGGACCAGTTCTGTTCAATATCTTCATCAACAATTTAGATATTGGCAAAGAGAGTACGCTTATTAAGTTAGCAGAGGATTCCAAGCTGGGAGGGGTTGCAACTGCTTTGGAGAATAGGGTCATAATTCAAAATGATCTGGACAAACTGGAGAAATGGTCTGAGGTAAATAGGATGAAGTTTAATAAGGACAAATGCAAATTACTCCACTTAGGAAGAATAATCAATTTCACACCTACAGTATGGGAAGCGACTGCAGAAAGAGATCTACGGTCATAGTGGACCACAAACTAAATATGAGTCAATAGTGTGACACTGTTGCAAAAAAAGCAAACATGATTCTGGGATGCATTAACAGGAATGTTGTGAGCAAGACATGTGGAGTAACTCTGCCGCTCTACTCTGCACTGATTAGGCCTCAATTGAAGTATTGTGTCCAGTTCTGGGCACATTTCAAGAAAAATGTGGAGAATTGTAGAAGGTTCAGAGAAGAGCAACAAGAATGATTAAAGGTCTAGAAAACATGAGCTATGAGGGAAGATTGAAGGAATTAGGCTTGTTTAGTTTAGAAAAGAGAAGACCGAGAGGGGACATAATCACTGTTTCAAGAATCTAAAAGGGTGTTATATGAAGGAGGGAAAAAATTGTTCTCCTTGGCCTCTGATGATAGGACAAGAAGCAATGGGTTTAAACTGCAGCAAGGGAGGTTTAGGTTGGATATTAGGAAAAACTTCCTAACTGTCAGAGTAGTTAAACACTGGAATAAATTGTCTAGTGAGGTTGTGGAATCTCCATCACTGGAGAGCTGTGTCTAGACTGGCTGCTTGAATTTCTGCAAGAACGCTGACTTCCTACTGTCTGAAATCAATGCTTCTTGTGAAAATACTATGCTGCTCCTGTTTGGGCAAAAGTCCTTTTGCGCAAAGTTTTTGAGCAAAAGGGCCAGTGTAGACAGCTCAGATTTGTTTTGTGCAAAAAAGCCCCGATTGCGAAAATGGCGATCGGAGCTTTTTTGCGGAAAAGCGTGTCTAGATTGGCACGGACACTTTTCCGCAAAAAGTGCTTTTGCGGAAAAGCGTCCGTGCCAATCTAGATGCTCTTTTCCACAAATGCTTTTAACGGAAAACTTTTCCGTTAAAAGCATTTGCGGAAAATCATGCCAGTCTAGACGTACCCGAGATGTTTAAGAGCAGGTTGGATAGACATCTATAAAGGATGATGTAGACAGGGGTGCCATTTAGGGGAAGCTAGGGAGCAGTAGCTCCACCTCCTGAGTTTGAACCCCTGGATTTCATGCTTGGATTCTGCCTAAAGCCCATGCCCTGACTCTAGAGGTAGTTCTCAAATGCAACACTTCAGGCTGCTTGCAGCTTTGCCTTTGGAGTAGGGAGTTTGTTATAAAAAGAGGGAGGGGAAGGGGAATTAACAATAACAAACGGCAGGTTAAATTTAAAAAACAAAAAATAGTCTAGTACAGTAGTTCCCAAACTTTTCAGCACCGTGCCCCCTTTTTGATTTTTGAGAAACCCTCACGTCCCCCATGCTCCCCCTCCAATAGCAGCAAAACTTGTTGAGCCAAAACAAGGGGGGGGGGGGGGGGACTGATGGGGGCCGAAAAACAAACATAGCAGGAAAACTTAGGGAGGAGGAGATTGACGGGGGGGAGGGAGGTATGCGGAGGTCGCGTTGCACTCTCTCTGGAATTTCTTAACGCCCCCCCCCAGTGGGGCATGCCCCTCAGTTTGGAAACCCATGGTCTAGTAGCACCTTAAAGACTAACAAAACAAATAGTAATAGAAATGTAGCCATGTTAGTCTGGTGTAGCTGAAACAAAATACAGGACTAGAAATCAAATAGTGGTTATGACTATTTTCTTCCACTATTTGATCTGAGGAAGTGGGTCTGGCCCACGAAAGCTCATCATCTAATACCGTGGTCCCCAACACGGTGCCCGTCGGCACCATGGCACCCGCGGGGGCATTTCTCTGCGCCCGCCAAGTGCTCAGGGCTGGCCTGGCCCCGGGCACGTGGCGCATGCGCGGTGCCGGAGCCGGCCCCAGGCGCGTGGCGCACAGTGAGCGCCGGCCCCGGGGGCGCCGCGGATTCATCCCCCGCGGCGCATGGGGGGGAGAGAGCGCCAGCACCGGCCCCGGGCGCGCGGCGCTTGGGGGGAGAGGAAGCGCCGGCTCCGGGCGCGCGGCGCTTGGGGGAGGGAGGGGGGAAAGAGCGCTGGTGCACGGCGCTTGGGGGAGAGAGCGCCGGGCGCGCGGCGCTTGGTGGAGGGGGGGGGGGGGAGAGCGCCGGCCCCGGAATGCGGCTATGGGGGAGGCCCTGCCCCCCCCCCCGGGCGCCCGGCGGGCGAACGGCCACGCCCCCTGGCGCCCGGCAATCCCTAATGGTTGGGGACCACTGATCTAATATACCATCTTGTTAGTCTTTAAAGTGCTACATAGTCCTGTATTTTGTTTTAACAAAACAAAGGCAGGTTATTCAGGTAATTGAAGGATGGTTAGATCATCATGAAAACATTGCCAGGTACTCCACTTAAAAGATGTGTGTGGGGGGGAAAGTGTTGTGCTGCAGGGATCTGCATTTAGATCACTTCTGTTAAACTTCTCATAAATGTTCTTGAAAAAGGGGTAAACAGTGACTAATCCAAAACTGACTTCAAGGAGTTACAAAGGGATCTCACACTAAACTGGGTGATTGGGCAACACAAAGGCAGATGGAATTCAGTGTTGATAAACGCAAAGTAATGCACATGGAAAAATATAATCCTGACTATAGATACAAAAATAATGGGGTCTAAAATAGTTGTTACCTCTCATGAAAGAGATCTTGGAATCCTTGTGGCTAGTTCCTTGAAAACATCTGCTCAATGTGCAGTGGCAGTTTGAAACTAAAAAGCTAACCAAATATTGGGTATAATTAGGAAAGGAATAGATAGTAAGCCAAAATACTATATTGCTTCTATATAAAATTATTGTATTTCCACATCTTGAATACTGTATGCAGATCTGGTCATCCCATCTAAAAAAAGATATATTGGATTTGGAAAAGGTACAGAAGGGGCAACAGAAATGTTTAGGGGTAAGAAGCAGCTTCCACACGAGGAGAGATTAACAAGATTGGGACTCTACATCTTGGAAAATGACTGTAGGGTGGGGGGGGGGGGATATGTTAGAAGTCTAGAAAATCAGGAAAGATTTGTAAAAATAGAATAAGGAAATGTTATTCTTTTCTTCACTAACATAACACAAAAAAATGATTCAATTTACTGTATAGGCAGCAGATTTTAAAAAAACAAAATAGTTGACAGGGGAGATGGATCATGATGATTGCCTCTTTTGTTTATACCTTCTGAAGCACCTGGCATGGGCCACTGTCAGAAGACAGGATACAGGACTAGAAGGACCGTTGAAGATATGTTAAAAGTCCAGAAAATCATGAATGGCGTGGAAAAATAGAATAAGAAAATGTTATTAATTTGCTCACTAACATAACACAAGAAACTGACCCAATTAAATTTATAAGCAGCACATGTAAAACAAAATAAAGTATTTCTTCTCGGCCAACTTGTAGAGTTTTTGCCAGGAAATGGTGGAAAGGCCCAAACTGTAATAGGGCTCTAGTCAGAATAAAATAAGTTCAAGGAGGATAGGTCCCTCAATGGCTACTAGCCAGACTGGTCAGGGATAATATCCCTAGATTCTGTTTCCCAGAAGCTGGGAATGGGCAACAGGGGATGGATCATCTGATGATTGCCTCTTCTGTTTATTCCTCCTGACACACCTGGCATTGGCCAATGTTGGCAGACAGGACACTGGGCTAGAAGGACCTTTGGTCTGACCCAATGTGGCCCTTCAGGTTTTCTTATATATAACTGTAATGTATCTTCCCTCTGCTGTAACCCACCAGACCCCTCTTCCCTTCCAGAGCTGAGAGAGAGACCAGGAGTCCTGCCAGGGTCTCTCTCTCTCTCTACCCAGAGTTAATAACTAAGTAAAAATATACATTAGCCTTATAATGTTAACTAGTGTCCCTTAAGTGACTTGCCATAAGATATCAGAATATGTTAGTGTTAGAGCTGAGTGTGTCTAATATTTAATTTCCTTTCTTTTTATTTAGGAAATAGATACAGTGCTCCTGCTAACCGCTAAGTTGTCTGCCAAAAAAGCAGAGTTTTCCAGTGCCTTAGTAGCCCTGAGACAGAGATGAGGTGGAAGGGGGGAGGGTGGAAGGAATTGGTTTCTCTGCCCCCCTTCCCCCGCCATTTGGTGCTTGGCTTGCACTGAGCATGCTCAGTAACACTGCAGAAGCTGCTGTCCTCAGTCTACCTCCCCATGCTCTCACTCCCCCACCCTGCTCATAGCATGCATAGATCGCCCCCTCCCACCAAAATTTGAAATGGTGCCTCTGGATCTAGACAGTGCTTGGTCCTTCCGTGAGGACAGGGGACTGGACTCAATGACCTCTCCAAGTCCCTTCCATTCTAGTATTATATGATTTTACTGAGATAGCAGAATTTGGAATATATAAGAATCACTCCCTGTCAATGATTCCTCTAATCTTTTCCATCCATGGGTGGATTTTTTTCCACCCATGTGCGGAATAAATTCTTTTGTGCACCGAGACATGAATGTGTACCACAAGTGGAAACTTAACCTAATTGTGGGTGCTCTACTAATCAATTGGGCACAATTTGAATCTCCCCTGAACAGATGCACAAGTGCACAGTGTACAGGGAACACTGCACCTCACCCTAATCTCCCTAAACCAGAAGGCTCTGGAATGAGAGCTACTCTTCAGCAATCATTCACTTTGGTTCCCCACACATGCACACTGAATGCATATCAGGATCTGGGACTGAGAGCCTCTTCACACCATCAGATTTAATTTTGGCTCCCACACTAACTATTGAATTTGTTTTTAATGGATGAATTATTTTTGCTTTAGCTCCTCCAGATCGACTACTACAACCTGACAAAGTTCTATGGCACAGTGAAGATGGATACAATGATCTTTGGAGTGATTGAGTACTGTGAGAGAGGATCGTTGCGGGTAAATAACTGTGCAAGCCCCTCTTACCAGTTTGTATAACAAAATGCTAACTTGCCAGATGGCAGAGTCTTAGGGCAGGAGAAGGGAAAAGAGCCAAAGAGAAGTCAGTAATATTACTTTAATATTTACATGAAGTAATATCACTAATTTCTCTTCTGCTCCTTTCCCTTTTTCTGCTTGGAGTCAATCAACAGCAGGCATAAACTGACATTGCTTCTGAGTCAATGGAAAGACTATCTTTGACTTCAGTGGGCTTTGGATCACTTTCCTAATTAAAGAGTGCCATGACAGACAAGTCAGAATGTCTTGCTAGGCTTTGCCCAATGTCATCAACATATTCACAGAGTCTCATTTTTGCCACTGGAAACCACAGTGGATACAAGTTAGGTTCTCACTTTTTTGTAGTTGCCATGTAAGACAAAGATGTTCCATTCCTTAGCTTCCAAGTAAACCTATGTCATAATTTATGTAGAAAAACTTAAAAACAACGAATAGCCTAGTAGCACCTTAAAGACAAACAAAACACTTAGATGGTATCATGAGCTTTTGTGGGTGCAACCCACTTCTTTAGATGACTAGAGTATTAAAAGTCCAGATTCAAAAGTAAATAAGGGAAGTAGGGGGAAGGAAGAAAAAGAAAAAAAGGAGAAAAAAGACAGTGAAAGGTAATGTGGGAGCCAGCCAATATCCTTGTTCATTTCATTCTGATTAGAATCAAACTTGTAAATAAAGGTAAGTTCCAACCATTCCCTGTGTATTTGGCTTGTGGAATTGGCCTGAAACAACAGTGATCCATTAATGACTGCTGGGCAGGTTAACATGTTCTCCAACAGATTTTGGTGTGTTGCCTTTTCGGATATCTGATTTGTGTCCATTAATTCTTTCTCGTAGAAGCTGTCTAGTTTGGCCAATATACATGGCAATGGGGCATTGTTGGCATTTGATGGCATAGATCACATTAGTGGATGTGCAGTTAAATGAGCCCCTGATGTAGTGGCTGACGATGTTGGGTCCAGTGCTGAAATCAGTTGTGTAGATGTGTGGTCAGAGTTGGCACCAGGGCTGATTGCAGAGATGGGTTCCTGGATGATTATGATGGAGGTGTATTGGGTGGTTACTGAAAATAATTTGTACTTTATGTACTTTTTAAAACAGAGGGGTACCCCTTTTTAGTCATTGGCCAAAAGGCTGTTTGATTTAGAGCTTTGTTAACATTACACAGAGATGTCTGTTCCGGCTGTTTCCTTGCTATAGATTAGCCTTTCTTTGTGTCCTCCCAGGATGTCTTAAATGATAAAATCTCCTATCCAGATGGCACTTTCATGGATTGGGAATTTAAAATCTCTGTCATGTATGATATCGCCAAGGTAAGTGAATCAGTGGCACTGAAACATTTATGAATCTGTTCACATGCTATAAAACATACATAATGGGGAGCGATAGGTGAAAAGGCCTAACATAATATATGCTTTAGACTCCTGAGAGAAAAGGTGCTATCTATTGGCTAGAGAAGGGATTTAGGCACTTGAAGCCCTAGGTTTTATTCCAAGCTATGCTGCTGAATTATGGCGTATGGTGTTAGGCAATGGTAGAATCACACCATCTTGTATCAAAACCAACAGAATTGAGTTTGTTTTTAAATTAAACACTGTAGTTAATGTTTTAAAGAATGGTAAAACTTACTGCTAGGTGAAACCATTTCAGGAAGTAAGAGCAAATTAGAGAGTGAAGAAATTAATCCTACACCAAAATCAAGGCTGATTTTAAGAACCTTCACTATGTATTTGCATATTTTGGACGGTGGCCAGTTGAGCTGGATAGTAAAAAAGGCTTGTTTTTTTAACAATTTTATATTTGTTTTATTTTTAGTGAAATGGGGCCCAAGAATTCCACACAGAGATAAAGATGATTTATGCCCTTACCTTTCTTACTTCTCTATAAAAATCATATTCCCATTCCTACCCAGTCCTCCCATTTCCCTACATGCCTCAGGTCAGATGGGGTCTCAATGATGAATGCATTTGCTATGTCTGTTTCAATGTGATAATGACAATCTCACTTTTTATTAAAATCTTCTTAATCCAAATTGTCACAGTTTGTTGGTCATGTTAATAACCATTTCACATTCAGTTAACCTTCAGCATTAAGAATTATTTTAAATATTGTGGATGTGTTCCCTTCTCTTCTGGAATCTTACAAACAAGTTTTCTTAATCTTTGGCAGTTAATCTTCATAGGACTCTCATCCAGGCACTGACCAAGGCTGAGCCTGCTGAGAGTATCAGAGCTGATGAGATCATACACGGAGATAGAGTGAATACTGATTCCAGTGAAGTCATTTGCAAACTTCTCACTAACTTCAGTGGGTTAAGGATTTCCCAGACAAGCTGCCAGCCACTGCACTGTTTGTAAATGGGATATGGAGCCCAAGGGTAAAAGGAGTATGAGGCCCTTTCTATGGAATATCACCTGTTGTTATTTGAACCAGTCAAGATGATTCAGACAAATTCTCTGAAGAGTCCTCCAAAATACATGACCTCTACCTGTGAAATCTGCTTTCTGCTTCCCCTACTCTTTAGCTGACCCTGAAGAGAACTGGTGGAGGGGCTGATACCTTTAGCAGCTCATTGTTTCTGGACAAGAAGCTAGTACTATCTTCATAGCTGCAGATGAAAAGAGCATGAAGCAGCTGCTGTCCCTATAGTAGGCCCTGGCAGTGTGTAGAGGACAGTGCAGGCTCTACCAGCAGAAGCAGTTTTAAGCCAGTGCCCGCTGCTTCTGCAGACCTGTGACAAGTTCAAAGAGTGGCATCTTCTTCGACACAGATCATAGGACCCCAGGACTGGTGTGTCTGTATTGTGTACTAGCTGCAAGTGACCAAAAAGGCCTGACAAAAACCCTGATACAAAGGGATTGTGGTAACTGAGTCTTATGGGAACATGTGCCCATGTTGCTATTGCAAGGTTGTTGCTTGTTAATCAAGAGGGTGTTGTTAAATACACCAAAGAAAACTGCAGCTGAATACAATATTTTTTACTCTATCAGAAAAATAGCCTGGTTGAAAGGGCTTGGCCACAATTAAAGCTAAAGGATTGAAGACTCAAAAATGTCATGGGGCTATATTTTAAAAGGTATTGAGGTGCCTAAAGATGCAGAGAGGCATTTACTGGGATTTTTAAAGGTGCCAAGCCATCTAACTCCTATTGATATGTCCTTAAGAAGTGATGCAGAAATACAAGCCTCACTGAAAGTCAATGGAATTTGTGCCCCTAACTCACTCATGCAATTTTGAAAATCCCAGCCAGGTGCGTAACCATGCATTCTGCTTTCAAATCTGCTTCCCTAGTCAAAAGGGTGGTAGTGAAAGAGAAAGTTTTATCATACACACCAACTCCCCAACTTGAAGGCAAGGGATTTCTGTTACACGTAGACTATAGTATTATCAGACCCTCTCATAAGAGGCCAAAACTGGTAAGGAGTTTTCTGCTCTAGTGGGTTTGCTCTTTGGGTTGGTGTCAGCAGGAGTGTATAGGAGATGCAGTAGCAGAAGGCGGGCCTTGAAGCAGGGCTGCATGGGTGTATCAGCAATTGTTTTCTTTCAGCACACATTACTACATAATCCCACAGGTTCAAGCATGATATATGTATGCATAGGGTAATGAGTTCCAACCACTGCTGTTTCTGTCCCAGCTGTGTCACAAGACTTCCAGACTCTTCCTCTGCTGTAAGCAAAACACAGATCTCTTTTGTGAACAAGCAGCATGTCACACCCTGTGATTATGATCACACAATTTGTATAATCCAGATTCATGATTATAATCTATTATCCTTGAGGATGACCTTTGCATGTGTGTTTAAAGTTATGGAGACAAATTCAGAGGGGAACTTAAACTGGTGTCATATACACCTTCTTCTAACCTCCTCAGCATACAGATTGTACTTTATATATAATGGGCTAGAAGGGAGTCTTGGGAAGAAAAAATCACTATTAAGAAACTGTAAATATGTGTAAATTGTGCACCATCTACTTAAACTTACACCTACCTACTGGTTGTTTCTCCTGCTATACCACTCTTTCAGCTTTCTTGACATACAAGATACACCATCTTTGACTCCCCTTCACTAAGTGGGCCAAATTCACAAGTATTGAATAAAGGGGTGAAATTACATGTCTGCAAGTATGTGTCAGAGAAAAAGATTCAGAAAGTCTGAGTCTAAAAACACCTGAATTAGCATAACCTGCATGCTGAGGGCACTGGAAGATTGATCTCTGAAGTTAGCCTACAGGTTGCAAGTACTATGTATTGACTCATGTGTAGAGAGTCATCATTTGTAAGATCAGAAAGGATCTTTATGATCATTTAAGAAGGCCTCTTGTGGCCATAGAATGTCATCCAGTAATCTTTGCATTGCTCCATCAGCTGCCCTCTACTTTGGAGAATCAAATCTACTCAAGTACTACTGACCAAGTCCCACTTGTAGATTGATATTTACAGCAAGGATACAATCTTAACACTTTTATCAGTTAATGAGGATTTTTCATTTATCTACCGTCATCATTCTTTACAAAATAAAAAACATTTCCCCAGCCACATTTTTAGGGTTGTGAAATACTTATACAAGACTGTAACCTTTATTAAAAGCACTATAAAAGCAGTTGTTGCAAATTCAATGAACTTCAGTGGGAGGAAATACATTTCCTCAAACTCAGCAGATCTAGTACCATCAAGGAGCAAATCTCATTATCACATAGTGTTAGCTGAAAAGAAGGATAGGTTTGTTAAGGCACTGGCCTGGAATTCTAGAGACCTAGCTTCATTTCCGAGATGTATCAAAGACATCTAATTTAACCTTGGAAAATCCCCTTTAGTAAAATAATTCCCTGTCATGCATGGATATAGTGAGGATAAAATTCTTATTAGTTGTGATATGCTCAATTCTATGTGGAGGAGGGTCATGTAAGTACCTAGATAGATTTTATGATGAACCATCAAATTCTTACTAATTCTGGTACAATCGAGTCACACACATACAGACTCTCTCTCTCTCTCATATCAATCACAGGGAATGTCCTACCTGCACTCAAGCAAAACTGAGGTCCATGGCCGCCTCAAGTCCACAAACTGTGTAGTGGACAGCCGCATGGTGGTGAAGATCACTGATTTTGGCTGCAATTCCATTCTTCCTCCAAGGAGAGGTATGCCAAAATAGTCACAATCCCAGCTCTTGTTGTCTCTTTCCTACCTGTGGAATAAGATAGTTGGACTATTAGGCCTTATTACAGAATGTGGGAAAACAGTCTTAATTGAAAGCAATATGTATGTTTCTATGCAAAAGTACTCTTATTGGTTTGTCTAACACTAAAATGGTGTTGAAGGTTAGATTTTCTTAATCCACTGAGACTTTTTAATGTTTATTCTCTAGAAACTACATGATGTTCTTTGATCTATTATGCATTAGATGGGCTGGGTACAGAGAAAAGAATGCATGACATGTAATACAACTTTATTTGGTATAGCATTTTTCATACAAACTGTGTCTGAAAACATTTTACTGAGTTAAATAATACAATCACAGAGCGAAGTAATGGCAGAAGGAAAAAGGAAGCAAGTAGTTAAAAGAAGAGAGAATTTTCAACTGATATTAGAAAAGCATGGGGAGTTTGTGGGAGGGTGGGATAGGAAGGTTGTTCAGATGGTACGAACTGCAGGGAAAGGCTCTCTTACAGCATGTGGCAGGGTGGCTCCAGCTAAAGTGTCCCCCTGTGGCAGACTCAGCATATCTAGTTCAGCTATCTGTTTCCTCTGGTCCAGTCATAAAAGAAATACAGTCTCTCTCAATGTCCAAGTCAAAAGCCCTCTTCTAGGCATGGGGGATGGAGTGGGGATAGCTCAGTGGTTTGAGCATTGGCCTGCTAAACCCAGGGTTGTGAGGCCTATCCTTAAGGGGGCCATTTAGGGATCTGGGGCAAATCTGTCAGGGATGGTATTTAGTCCTGCTGTGAGGGCAAGGGACTAGACTCAATGACTTCTCAAGGTTCCTTCCAGTTCTATGAGATGGTATATCTCTGTATGTTATATTGTAATGTATTCATGTACACATTGAGTAATCTGCATAACCTTTATGATAAAACCGTTCTCTGGAAATCCCAAGTGACAGCAGGTATAAACAGAGCAATTTTTCATGTGCTCTTCAGTGATGTCATTTCCAGGTTACCCACCCACAAATTAATCACCAGTGTTTCACGGTTCCTTTGCCCTTGCTCCACTTTCCAGGCCATGTGTTGGAGAGTTATCAAAGTTGCTTTTCTCCCACAACTCTGGTACCAGTGTTCTATTTCCCAGTCCTTTCTGCCTGTGAGTCCTAACCTGCTTAAGGGACATCCTTCCAGATTCAACCCTCTTGTTTCTGGATTCAGCTTCCTGCAGCCCTCCATTCAGACCTGGTATAAGAAGGCTCCCCACAGTGTTCCAGTTTCCCTGGCCTCCTTGCTTGTGAGTCCTACCTCAGATCCTGGGATCCTAGGATTCACACTCCAACATCAGCCCACTTGTTTCATTCTCAGCTTTCCCTGACCAAATTGATTCTTCCTTTTTATCCTGGGGTGTTGCACAAGCTCTTCTGCAACTTGGCAGGGGTCCCTAGCTCTGGCCAATGTTCACTAACAACTTCTGGTCTTCCAAACAGCCCTTGGTTCCAGCTCCCATCAGCATCTTCCCTCGCTCCATCCCGTTTCCTGTAGCTCTCTCCCAGTATCTCTTGCCAGCTCTCCTCTGCTCTACTCTGTCTCCAACAACTCTTCTCTGCTGCTCCTATCTATTTCTTGGTATCTCCTTTCTTTTCCAGGCAGCACTCACCTGTCCTTTCTGTCTTTACTAGCTGCCCCTCTGAAACCCAATGTAGAGACAACTGATCAGTTATAGTACACTGGACTTTGCTTCTCCTCAAAGGAGACAGTCACTCTGACAGGCCTACAGTGATGAGATTATGTGACTGGTCAGAAAAGAGGCTAGGTGATATTACTGATCACAAAATATCACCATCATATTATTGATCATAAGACATACCCAGGTGGACTGCATGAAATATCATTATATCTTGTGATGTACTATGATATAATTCAAACATTAACATGTCATTTTATGCTTTTAATTCTCTAAAGAGATCCTTAATATATGATATTAGATGGAATTCCAGTAAATTATAGCTTTCACTGTTTTTTCCTCACATTTTTTCTGTCTGATAATAATCACAAGAGTATTTCTCTATAAATAAGCATTCCTTTCTTCTCCCCACCTATCTTCTCTTCCCACTTGATCTTTGAGTAAAGATATAAACCTGAAATTGTGACACTAGAATCACGTGATTGTATCATATCTATGATGAGTGGTTAAAAGAGAACCTAGGGGTGGAATGGCAAGAAAAGGTTCTTAGATTTACACACAAACATTTGCAGTAATAGAGATAAGAATGTGGAAAATTATTGGGTAGGAAAGTGCACAGAATGTACACTCCTCCTGCTTAGGTCTTTATCACTCTCAGATTTCATATTTATATTCATTTTATTCACATTATTGGTAACAAAAATTATTAGAGGTATGGAATGGCTTTCAGATGAGGAGCAACTAATAAGATTGGGACTTTTCAGCTTGGAAAAGAGACAACTAGGGCGCAAATGATAGAGATCTTTAAGATCATGACTGGTGAGGAGAAAGCAAATAAGGAAGTGTTCTTTACTCCTTCTCATAACACTAGAACTAGGGATAATCAATGGAAATTAATAGGCAGCAGATTGGTGAACAGGTGGAACTCCTTGCCAGAGGATGTTGTGAAGGCCAAGATTATAACAGGGTTAAAAAAAATTAGATACATTAATAGAGGATAGGTCCATCAATTGCTATTAGCCAGGATGGGCAGGAAATCAGGGATGGTATCCTTAATCTTTTTTTCACAGAAGCTGAGAATGGGAAACGGGGGTACATGTTGGCCTCAATTGTAGTATTGTGTCTGGTTGTGGGCACCACATTTCAAGAAAGATGTGGAGAAATTGGAGAAGGTCCAGAGAAGAGCAACAAGACTGATTAAAAGTCTAGAGAACATGACCTATGAGGGAAGACCGAAGAAATTGGGCTTGTTTAGTTTAGAAAAGAGAAGACTGAGAGGGGACATGATAGAGGTTTTCAGGTACCTAAAAGAGTGTTACAAAGAGGAGGGAGGAAAAACTATTCTCCTTGGCCTCTAAGGATAGGACAAGAAGCAATGGGCTTAAATTGCAGCAAGAGAAGTTTAAGTTGGACATTAGGAAAAACTTTCTAACTTTCAGGGTGGTTAAGCACTGGAATAAATTGCCTAGGGAGGTTGTGGAATCTCCATCTCTGGAGATATTTAAGAGCAGGTGAGATAGACATCTATCAGGGATGATCTAGACCAGTGTTTCTGAAAGTGTACCACAGAAACACTTTCAGAAACACTTTAACTGGCCACCCTGGTTTGTTTATGTACCAGCACTGTGGCCACGGAGCCTTGTGACTCCCATTGGCTCCGTTTCATCCTTTTCAGCCAAAAGGAGCTGCGGGAAGCAGGCAGGCAACTGGACTCGATGACCTCTCAAAGTCCCTTCCAGTTCTATGATTCTATGTTCTGTTAATTCCTTCTGGGGCATCTGGCATTGGTCACTGTCGGAAAACAGGATACTGGGCTAGATGGACATTTGGCCTGAGCCAGTATGGCAGTTCTTATATTCCTATTTTTATATTAGTAACAGGTTTGTCTTCGGTCTCTGGTAGCTCAGGGGGAAAAGTTGTTACAAGCAGACTGAAAATTACTAAGTGTTAGACATCATCCCTTTAAACAAAGTTATTGTATCTCAACAGGGGGATGTATGCATTGTGGTGGCTATGTTGCAGCTAATAGAATGACTTTGCTTTACATTATGATACAGTATCAACATGTGGTGATAGGGTGCCACAACAGAATAACACCACAATGACTAAATATCATGGTGACTGGTATATAAGAAATACATATGCATGTTGTTATATAGCCCCAGATGTTACTACACAGTGATGTTGTCAGCCTCAAAAACAATTGGGGATTATTTTCATGGTTCATGGAATTTAAGTCCAACCAGGACCTTTTGGCCCTCTAGTCAGATCTTCTTCACAACATAGACCACAGAACCTCATCAAGTAATTCCTGCATCTAGCCCAACAACTGAGCATATCTGTTAGTCAGTTATCCAGTGTGTATTGAAGTTGGCCCTTCTACACAACACCTGATCTAATATCTAAAAAATACCAACCTCTTGGGGGGATGGGGATAACAATAGTAAAAAGAGAATATTAAAACAACATGAAGGGGATGAGGTTTAGAAGAAGCTCACAAAAATCAATTTTGTCACACTGTCTGTACCTCTTCTGTCTGCTCAGATCTGTGGACAGCTCCTGAACACCTTCGTCACGCTGATGTGTCTCAGAAAGGTGATGTGTACAGCTATGGAATCATTGCACAGGAGATCATCCTTCGCAGGGAGACCTTCTACACTAACTTCTGTCGGGACCATAAAGGTAGGAGAGTAAACACTATCATCTCTCTTACACTACAACCACAGCGTTTGGGTGCTATGGCTGTGACTGTCACATATTCCACAACTTTTAGTGAAAAACACCATCTCTGTTAAGAGTGTAAGCTGCTATTTCTCTACCTGGGCAATGAATGAAGAGTCCAGTAGCAGTGACACAGTGGAGCAATTGCTGTTTTCTTTTAAGTTAAAATATTTATTGTTTTTCCTTTCCTTCTGTCCTCCTTGCAACATTACATAATCCAACATGTCACAATTCAGCACTACCAACATCAACAACAAAACCAACAATAAGGGCAAAATAAATCCAATGACATGAAATAGGAGTGCTTGGTGTTTATAAGTGGGCTAGCTAGGCATTCCTTATGACATTTCACAGAGCTTACAACTAATGCATCAGGAGAAGAAAATTTTCTTCTCCATTTCATCCATGAAATCACATTTCATGGTACTATTCTGAATAGTTGACAGTCTGGCAAATTCTAGTTTCCTTGGCTCAGAAACCTAATCAGATCTTTTGTGCTGCAGGGAATTTTCAACATACTTCAGAAACAAGATTAATTATATGTGCACCAAACTGGCTGCTATTTTAGAAAACAGATCCATGCCTTGAAGGGTATTTTAGGAAGTTTTGGTAGTTCTGGTGTCACTGGATGAACATCAACTTGTGATTTTTTGAGCTGAAGACTCATACTTCTCATAGCTAGTAAAAACAAGCAGAGAGGTTCTGAATCCTTTGATCCTGAAGATGAATAATCCCAGATTGTGTGTTTCAGAGAGTTAGCTGTGTTAGGTTGTAGCTGGAAAAACTTAAAAAACAACCAATAGTCTTGCAGCACCTTAGAGACTAACAAAAAATGTAGATGATGGGCACAACCCACTTCTTCAGGTGAATAGAGTTAAGTTTTCTGTGCTCATATTTTTGTCAGGTAGCTGGAGCTTTAGGCATGAATTTTGTATACACTGTGCAAATGATGAAACAGTAAGACAATGCAACTTTAAACCAGAACACCATTAAAATTCTGTTGAGGCCTGCTGGGGCTTCATCTTCAGAGGGAATTAAAAGCAACATTTTCAAAACTGCCTCAGTGACACAAACTTTAGTCCTAGGCAGTTCTGAAAATGTACTGTTAATCCTGTTTCCATCTAATTGTGCACAATGCATGATCCTTCCTCATATTATAAAACACAACTTTTAGATCTCTGCCTGATTTGTAAAAAAACTTTGCAAGAAGCTTTGTAGGCCAATGAGATAATTGTGTGAGATTTACATGGAAGGCTATGCTAATAAAAGGCGCTCAATGGACAAACTTAACCCTAAAACTTCTTGTTTCAAAGAAGCTATCAAAGAAGTTTTTTTTATTGGAAAGCTAGCATCATATTGGTCCTGAAATGGACACATTTTGTTTGTATGATGTAAATCCTATAATGCCACACCACCATAATCCATCTATCATTATAATTATAATAACCACAAATACCTAAGAATTTAAGATTTCCCACACTCCATACCAATAACAAGTTCAGACTCCTCTTCTACCTTTGAGTCATGCTGCCAAACCCTCCCTGTGTGTGTTTGAACAAGTAGTACAGCAACATGTCAGCCTCCCTATTAGCTCTTTCCTAATAAACATTTTAAAATAATTCCTGGGGTAACCTCATAATGCTCCCTGACCAGACATATAATCTTTATACTCTGAGAAACACAGCATCTCAAATTACTAACTCAATATGAATGAACATCTGAGAAAGCTCACTTGGCGAGGTGGGGACATTTCAGATTTACTTATGGATTTCAGTTTGCCTAAAAATGGAAATCTTCACCAATTTTTGAAAGTTTACAGTGTTCTACTTAGTTAAAAGATAAGGAATCATTAACTAAATATATTACATTCATGGCATATTGGTCATCTTTAAAGCCCTGTCTGCCTAAGAGCACATGTGTGATAAATATCCTAATGGGTTTCTCACATTGTCTTTTGCCATGGCTACACCCTGTCCTGAGAGAGGCAATAAAATGGCTACTGCCCATTTGGGAAGATATCATGTCTGTGTTTGTCATGCACATATGCATTCCTGCTCCTTTCATTTCCCATGTGGCTTCAAGTCATTCTGTTCTGGCCTTGAGCCTTATAACTAGACACCCCACAAAGTTCAGATCCAGAAAAAGTGGGTGTCAAAATCCATGCTTTTTCTTTGGGCCCTTCTCTATTTATAAAACTATTTTGGCATATTGAATTAACCTAGAAATTAACCTCTTATTTTTTAAATATTGTACTTTTTTTTTTCATTAGAGAAACTTTGCAGAGTGGAGAGTAGCAAAGAAGTTAGACCCTTCCGCCCAGACCTGATCCTAGAGACAGCAGGAGAAAGAGAGCTGGAAGTAAGCCTACACAAAAGAAAAGAGGAAATGCTTCCATCCAGGCCAGAGATGTCTGTGGTGGGAGGATGAAGACTATATACACTGAATGGTCCAATGCTCTGGTCTCTCAAAAAGAAAAAAAAAGTTCATAATTAAAATCAATGCAGTGAAATGTATTTTACTGGATTTTTTTCCTCCTCACTCCAAGGCCCACAACATAGCATTTCTTTCGTCTGCAAGTGGTGACTTTTGATAACTACAACATGTATGAAAGGTGGTTCTTTCTGAATTCACATGGTGTACAGTGGCATGCATTTGCCAATCCCCTGGAAAAGAAAACAAATAACAACAAATCAGAGGCTATTTCCTGCACATTTAGAATTTTTTAAAATTCTGTTAATTTTTTGATGGGACATATGGAACAAAGGAGACCAGTGTTCTCTTTTAGCTGTGCCACAGCACAGCTTCATAGGAGATTAATCAGCCCCATCCAGTCAGTCAGCTTGCACTGAGCCCTGAGCATCTGACTGGGCCAGGCTGACTAATCACCTGTGAGGCTGTGCTGCCAGTCAGCTTAGAGCAGTGGTCACCAACCAGTAGATCGGGATCTACTGGTAGATCTTGGAGCCTTTAACAAGTGATCCTGACTGGTTTGGCCGGGAGGCTATCAAATGCAAGCACTTCATCTGCCCCTCTAAGCACTGCTGTGCTGCTCCTGTCCTCTACCTTGGAGGTGCCCCTCACCCCTTGGAGTCTCCTGTTTGCTGTGCAGGACACAGGAAGAAGAGGAAGAGGGGTGCTGATGTCAGGGTGTCCCTCCACCCTGTACTACTTCTCCACCGAGCAGAGGGGGGCAGGGATGAAGGGATTTTGCTGGCTGCTTTTGGGAGTGGTGCAGGGCCAGAGTAGGAGTGGCTCAGAAGCCACCTGTGGTAAGTGGTGCCCAGCTGGAGCCCACATTCCGAACCCCATCCCCAGTCCTGAATCCCTCCTGCATCCCAAACCACTGCCCCAGCCTGCAAAAGTGAGTGAGGATTGGGGAGGGAGGATGGAGTGGTCAGGGGCGGGGTCTTGGAGAAGGGGCAGGAAGGAGGCGGGGCAAGAGTGTTTGGGTTTGAGGTAGATCCTAGATTGCACTTAAATTCAAAAAGTAATCTCATGCTTAAAAAGGTTGGAGACCACTGGCTTAGAGGGAACACTGAAGGAGACACCGTTTAATTTTAAGGAACGTGTATGTTTAGTATGGCACAGTGTCTGTTGGTCTTGACCAGATGAATCAAGCGGAAGAAAGATATTTTACTTTTGTCTGAAGCATCAGCTGTTAAGTCAGTTCTACTGGTGGAATAACTAGACTAAGTTATTGATCATCTGATTCTACCTGATAAGAACCCAGATTCCACTCATGGATTTTGAAAGGAAGATCCAGTGTGACAAATCCTGAATTCCTAAGTGGAATGATTTATGAGGATCTATGTAACTATTTGGAAAAGAGTTACACTTTAAAACAGTAGTACAGTATTAATTTCTATATTACAGTGGCATGTCTTTTAGAATGTGATATTATTAAGCCACGATGATCATTAAAGGAGTCTGAAAATCAGTCTTTAAACAAGAATGGATATCTCTGAGGATTGGTAATAGCATAACAATTTTATTCTGAGTCACCAATTCCAGCCAGGACCCACGCTCAGGGAATCAGGGATGGAATTACTAAGACTTTCACCTCTAGGTCAATAACTACAATGTGGTACCATGTTGAGGGATTGGATCCTTTAACTTGGCTTTCATTTATGGACCACAGATTCAAAATCTATTCAGGTTAGTCATCATTACTGAATGTTGGTATCGTCTGATGACCAGTAGCTAATGTGAAATGGATGTTACTGTAAAGTGCCTATAATGAATTCCATGGTCACAGATTAGTAACAGTTGGTTGCATTTTAATGAGTCACTGGCCAAGAAAGATGGGAGAGGAATTCTGTACTGACTAGTGAACAGATCCTCATTTTATTGTTTAACACCATTATACTTCTTTGCAAATGTTCACCTGATTTCTCCTGGGTTGTACATTCTCAGGTATATATGCTTGTGAAAAGTTGCTGGGAAGAAGACCCAGAAAAAAGGCCTGACTTTAAGAAAATTGAGAGCACTCTGGGTAAAATATTCAGGTAAGCACTATGTTTCAAACTCCCAGCTACTTGGAAGCAGATAGTTGTAGGTGGATGTTGTGATGCTGGCATGACTCTGTCAGTGGAAAAAACCAAGCTTACTGACTGGGGTGCTTTCTCATGCTTTGACAGAAGGGCAGGTGTGTTAGAGAGATTTTCACCTAGAGCCTGAATTATTACATTGTGTAAGGAGGGACTACTCAAGTATCAGGTAGTGGGTCATGATGTCCAGGTTTCAGGAAATTAATGGAGATGGCTATTGAATTAATGGATTCAGATGACCACAAAGTGAGATAATTAAAAAGATCAGGTTACTCAGAGTAAGATAATTATAGGGTTTGGATGAAATTAGGTCATTATTCGTAAAATACAGAGATGGAAAAGTCCCATTCAATTATCCAGTCCTTTTATATAGCCATTATAGGATTGTTCCCTGCCATACTTTTTTCTAATATAGTTATTTAAAAGTCCCAAACAATGGGTTTTCAGAGACTATTTAACAATTTTTACACCTATCCCTATACACCTAAATCTGTTCCACCACTCCCATGCTTATATTTTTGTTGCTGTTCTCTAAACATCTTCCAGATTGTCATTCTTGTTCTAATAATGTGGTGTTCATAACTGAACATAATGTTCCAGATATGGCTACTCCAAAGAGGTGCAGAAAAATAGCTAATTCACCTGCAAGGGCATAGAGGAGCACACAGTTCTGACCTACAGCTGCAGAGGCAGCAGCATTACAGGGTGGCTTACCTCTTGGGAGGGCAGTTGGTTCTACTACCACCATAACATGGATGTTTTGCTTGGGGAAAAGGCAGTTTTAAAATCCAGCCAGGACTGTCAGAATGTGAATGATTGGATCTTCCAGACATTTTGGCTTCATCCACTACACAGGCTGCATCCACTAGCTCTGGACCCCAAGTGAAGGAGAGATTGTGACTGGCTTGTATATCATCTATGCTTCTGGCAATTGTCTATTGATGGGAGTCTTCAAACTTGGTCCCATCAATGGAAGCCAGCAGATCTCAGTGAGTGAATGTAACCGACAGCCTGTTACTTCCCTGCTTGGTGATAAGATGCCATTGCAAAGGCAGCACAAAATTGCACTGGATTTTTTGATACTATATCCCACTGTAAACTCCTATCTAATTTGCTGCCTCTTATCCCCTCTACCTGCTCCTCAGAATTCTTCCTGTCTGTGGAACTCTCTCCCATTGAATATTTGTGTCTTGGGTTATTTCATATGATCTGAAACTGTGGAGATTAGCAGGACCAGGAGATCTGGGGCTCAGAAAATTAGCAAGACGGGTGACCTGGGTTGGCCACAGGCCTTTTTGCCTTAAGAATAAGCTCTTTGCTAAGTGGTGAAATTATGAGCTTTGAGCAGTTATTCTAGCTACAATTAAGCCACATGCTGTAGCTCATGTTTGCCTTTGTCCTGCCAATATGCTTTGTTCATCCTTTTCCCAACTACTGTTCCCAGTAACTACCACAGTCAGACCAATGAAAGCTACATGGATACTTTGATCCGGCGTCTGCAGTTGTATTCCCGGAACTTAGAGCACCTGGTAGAGGAGAGGACAGAGCTATACAAGGCAGAAAGGGACAGAGCAGACAGGCTTAACTTCATGCTGCTCCCACGGTGAGTGTTGACAAACAGAGGTTTCCATTTAGTAGGAAGCATTCAATATTAACTGAGAGGCCTACTGGTGCGTAATGCATCAGACTTGTGGGAGGCTCCAACCACAGTGAGAACAAAGACATGAATAACACTTGCTCCAAAGATAAAATTATCTAAATTATTCTGTCAAATATAACAAGTGATTAAAAGCAGAATTTGGAGCTGTAGAACTGAGGTCCTGACTTTGTAAACTGACTAAAGATCCCATGTCTTTACCATTTAGTCTTTGCTAACTGATAACACACATTAGGACACTCCTCTTGAGATGATGGATTTGGTATGGTTCTGCAGGGCCGTTATTAAAAATACCGTTTTGCCTGAAGACCATAATAGTCATGGCCTGGTTTAACATCCACACCTTTGCCTTTCACTATTTGATCATCCAGAGGACCAGTTATGACATGGTCTTCATTAAAGCAGTGTTCCAATCAGTGAATGACTCTCACTATCACCTGAACTTGGGCATGTGAGTCACCTGATTAGAATACACATGAACAAGCATGCGAAGAAGAAAAAATGGCTATTCACCTTTTCATAACTGTTGTTCTTTGAGATGTGGTCTTCATGTCCATTCCAATACCCTCCTTCCTACCCCTCTGTTAGAGTGGCCAGCAAGAAGAAACCGAGAAGGTGGGGTCAGCAAAGGTCTATATTGGATGACATGAAGGCGCAACTCTTTGGGGTGCCTAGGCCAACCCTATGTCTAGCTGCTAGGTGGAAAATCTTCCTGCTACCATATACATGTGCTTGCACACACTTGATTAAAATGGACATGAACAACACATCTGGAAGAACAACAATTAAGAAAAGGTGAGGTTTTTTTTCTCTCAGATGCAGGCAGGCCTCACCACTGTTGTTCATACTTTTGTCACCTTGAGCCTAGAATAGATTAACAAACTCTTGATATCACTTGGAAACTGAAGTTGGTGCAGAATTCACCTGCCTGCTTATTGAGAGAAATTTACACTAAGGCCGTGTCTTCACTTACCAATCCAGAGATCGATCTTCTGGTGTTCGATTTAGCTGCCTAGTTAAGACCCACTAAATTGAACCCTGAAGGCGGTTCCAGACAGCACCAGTACTGCTTCAGTCGCAAGGAGTAAGGGAAGCTGATGGGAGAATTTGCTCCCATTGGCCTCCCCCTGTGATGACAGTGCCAAGATCATCTTTAGGTAAGCCAACTCCAGCTACGTATTTTACCTGGCTGGACTTGTGTACCTTAACTTAACCTTCCACGTCTAGTGTGGACCTTGCCTCAGAGCACATGCTAGTGCTCTAGGATCTGCATAGGTTTGCCTGTTGTTATCCAGGTGGAATTGAAGGTGTTGAGTTTTATCTATAAAGTACTAAATAGTTCTGACTTGGTTTCCTATGAGACCGTCTCTCTCCCCAAACTATACTGCTGAAATTGTGGTCAACAGAAGACCCTGATACAAAAGAAATGGGTCACATTCTGTGTGAAGCCTGATCTGCTCTGCATTTTGCTTCTCACTTGGTCTGACAGATCAGCTAACTTCCCAGAAATAAATCCACACTCCTGAATGACATAGTCTGATGACTTAATTCTCAGTGTTGACACAGCAGTGTTGATGAGAGAATACCATTGTTTGAAGAAATGGCATTTCTTCAGCAACAGAAAATCCCCATCAGTTGGTGGAAGCTGCATCTATGCTACAGGGTGGGTTATGCTGGTATAGATATGGCTATTTAACTATGCTGGTATATTCTCCATAGTTTAGTCATACCCCAGTTTGTTATCTGTAAAATGTGTTTGAGTATAAATAGATTATAATTGTTGCAAGGCATTTCCGATTCTAAATTTGTCTTGCAATAGATGAGCACTTTCTAGGTTATGCATGTCTCACCATGACCAGTAACATACTGATCTATTTGAATGCTAATCATGTTTAAGAGGGTTGTTTGCTTAGAACTGGCTAAACCAGTGCTCCTCAATGTATCTAGGGGTACATCTATACAGCACGCTTATTTCTAAAGAAGTTATTTCAGATTTTTTTTTCCAAAATAGCTTATTTCAAAATAGCACGTTTACACTACAGGGAAGCTTCAAAATTAGTCTGAGGCAGGCTTCTCTAATGTGGACATGCTACCTCGAATTAGAGCCCCAGGAGGCACTGGAGAGTAATTACACTGAATGGCCCTGAAGAGGAGCTATTTTGAAATAGCAGCAGTGGAGCATCCACATTACTGCTATTCCAAAATAGCTATTTCAAAAGAGGCGTTATTCCTCGTGGAATGAGATTTACAGATTTCTAAATAAGCCGTCTGTTATTTTGAAATTATTTCAAAATAAAGGAATTAGGGTATGTCTACACTAAAGCGCTAATTTGAACTAACTTAGTTCGAATTAGTTAATTCGAACTAAGCTAATTCAAACTAACGGATCCAGACTAAAAAACTAGTTCGAATTAGCATTTTGCTAATTCGAACTAGCATGTCCACATTAAGTGGACCCTGAACCGCGGTTAAGGATGGCCGGAAGCAGTGCCGGCAGGGCATCAGATGAGGACTTTGAGTGTGGAGCTGCTGCCTCAGGCTAGCTAAGGGCTGCGCTTAAAGGGTCCCGACCCCCACCCCGGACAGACAGTTCTCAGGGGTACCCCGCTTGCAAAGCAGTCCTGGCTTGGAGTGCCCTGAGTGCCCACACTGGGCACATCACAGCACTCAGCCATTAGACCGGCTGCACTTGCTGCAGGCTGCCATCTGGGGAGAGGGGGCAATTGGGGGGCTGCAGGAGAGCTTCCACCCCCAGAAGCCCACAGAGCCAGCCCAGTCCTCCCCATCGGGGGCTCGTACCCCATTCCTCTCTCACCTCCTTCCACTTACCCTTCCCTCGCCCCCCTTCCTGATGTACAAAATAAAGAAAACGTGTGGTCAAAAATAGAATCTCTCTTTATTGAACAAAACTGGGAAGGAGGTGGGAGAGGGGAAAAGGAGGTGGGAGAGGGGAAGAGAGAGGGTGGGAGAGGGGAAGAGAGAGGGTGGGAGAGGGGAGGGCAACTAAAATGATCAGAGGTTTGGAACAGGTCCCATATGAAGAGAGGCTAAAGAGACTGGGACTTTTCAGTTTAGAAAAGAGGAGACCGAATTAACTTTGTAGTGTAGACATACCCTTACTGTGTAGACACTTGCATTGTTATTTCAAAATAACGTCTGTTATTCTGGAATAATGCTGCTGTGTAGGTGCAACGTAGGTGTCACATCTGAAAGGCATTTAGGACTGATGCCAGAGGGAGACCTATAGGTGCAATAGAGGACTAAACAGTCTGGAGATCATTTGAAACATCTATTTTGCACTAACTCCCCAGGTGGACACTTTTATTTTGCCCTGTGTGTTTTAGCTTAACATATTTCCAAGGCCCTGGGATATGTAATTGAGAACTGAAACAGGAGCAGGAATGTAGGGAGACAGAATAGTGAATCAATGAGGAATTTGGCCAGGACACCAAGCCAAACACCTCCGCTGTGTGTATATTGGCACCCTTTTCCGGAAAAGGGATGCTAATGAGACAAGTCAGAATTGCAAATGCCGCGGGGGGTTTAAATATCCCCCGCGGCATTTGCATGAACATGGCTGCCATTTTTTTCCGGCTCGGGGCTTTGCCGGAGAAAAGCGCCAGTCTAGACGGGATCTTTGGGAAAATAAACCCTTTTCCAGAAGACCCCTTATTCCTGATTTTAAGAGGAATAAGGGATCTTCCGGAAAAGGCTTTATTTTCCAAAAGATCCCGTCTAGACTGGTGCTTTTCTCCGGCAAAGCCCCAAGCCGGAAAAAAGCGGCAGCCATGTTCATGCAAATGCCGCGGGGGATATTTAAATCCCCCGCGGCATTTGCAATTCCGACTTGTCTCATTAGCATCCCTTTTCTGGAAAAGGGTGCCAATGTAGACACAGCCCTCAGTATTGTCAAGAGTGAGATGTACAGAGAAAGTATGTGCGCCAAAGAGCACTGAAAAATAGATTAAATTTCCAAAGCTGTTAAATACTCACTAGACAGATTGGAACTAAGGAGAACGAAGTATGGCTATGTGTACACAGCCCTGCAGTTGGGTCTATGAATGTGTGAACTGAAGCGCACTCCAGTGTACTGTGTTGTAACTTCTCCATATGGACATTGTAAGTGTGAATTAACTACTTCACATTAACATAGTCCTCTTTCAAAAGCACTAAGTTAGTACAAACTAGGTACCTTTTAGATTGCATACATACAAGTGAGTTATAGCGCAGCACACAAATGTGTGCTGCAATTCACATCCCTTGTAGTTTAAGGAGTGGTTCCATATAGACAGGTCATGGGGCTCTTGGCTTTAGTGTTCACAGTTCCAATCTAGAGCCTTGATAGCAGGTCTTGGGATGAGGCTGCCTGCCTGATACAGTCTGGTCTCTGGATTTTCTCAGAATCTCAGTTATGAATAAGGTAGCACAGAGATGCATAGTGTTTTGCAAAAATATAAGAAAAGTCTCTTCCCCAAGTAGTTTACAATCTAAATAAGAGCTCCTCAGCTATAAGGCTCTTGTAACCAGAAATCCTAGCATGTCCAACTTTCCAAGTACTGGTTGAATTCAGCACCAAAATGTTGGTTTGTTTATTTACCAAACCTCTATTTCTGGAACTCTTCCTCCCCTGTCAGCTCTAGAAGGTTGGGTTGTCCTCTAAAGCACAAGGTATACTTATTTGCATTTCCCTTCCACCTTTCCTCACAGGCCAGTGGTAAAATCTTTGAAGGAGACTGGGCGGGTAGAGCCAGAGCTGTTTGAAGCAGTCACCATCTACTTCAGTGACATTGTCGGCTTCACCACACTGTGCCAATACAGCACTCCTATGGAAGTGGTGGACATGCTCAATGACATCTATAAGAACTTTGACCATATTCTTGACCATCACGATGTTTACAAGGTGAATAGAGCCTCACTTACATTGAAATAATCATCAGGTTACATAGAACATCACAGACTGGGTAATAGGGAATAGAGTTTGGTACAAAGGCTCAAAAACGTGATGCTAAGTAAAGAAAAAGGAGAGAAGTACAGGCCGAGATTATTTCTCCCTAATGTGTGTAGCAATCTGTAAATGGTTTCTGATGCTAAGTGGTCACAGATTCATTACCTAGAATGCTGTGTACTGAGCATTTCACTAACAGAAAGATGTCATCTAATTTGGTAATCCTGTACTGCCAAGAGATGACATAAGGGGCCTTTTCCATCTCCAATTTATAGGTATCTTCCAATAACTGGGAATGGTAACAGCTAACCATGTTTTTACAGGTGGAGACCATTGGTGATGCGTATATGGTGGTGAGTGGCTTGCCAAAGAGAAATGGCAACCGCCATGCAGTGGACATCTCTATGATGGCATTGGATATCCTTAGTTTCATGGGATCCTTTGAATTACGGCATCTTCCAGGCCTGCCTGTTTGGATTCGCATAGGGATTCACTCTGGTATGGGGTCATGGCATATGAACATGAATGATGTAGCTATTCTATCTAGATAAAAAAGTAACCTCTAGTTAGAAGTGCTCATGCTTCACTGTTCATAAATTGATTCTCTGTGAGGATGGTGATTTAGCATGACACACAACTGGCCCAAAGCCCTGTGACTAGCCTTCCTCGAAAGGATCACATATAAAAAACCATTGATGGAGGAAGGGCAGTGTAATTTAATAGACCACTGGCTTGCTCCAATATCATTTAACAATCCAATCTGTGTGAGGTTGGTAGCTGAGCAAACCAGCCTCTATAGTTACTTATGAGATTGAGTTGGTGACATTATACCCTTCTGAGCCCTTAGTTCTGGTCTACATTATTTTGAAATAACTCCCCTTATTCTGAAATAACAAGCGGAGTATCCACACTACCAAGCCTATTATTTTGAAATAATAATGCCTGAGGAATAGTTTCCATGAGGAATAATGCTTATTTCAAAATAGTTATTTTGAAAGGGTATGTCTACACTACCCCGCTAGTTCGAACTAGCGGGGTAATGTATGCATACCGAACTTGCTAATGAAGCCCGGGATTTGAATTTCCCGGGCTTCATTAGCATAAAGCCGGCGCCGCCATTTTTAAAAGCCGGCTAGTGCGAACCCCGTGCCGCACGGCTACACGCAGCGGCACGGGGTTCGCACTAGCGGCTTTTAAAAATGGCGGCGCCGGCTTTATGCTAATGAAGTCCGGGAAATTCAAATCCCGGGCTTCATTTGCAAGTTCGGTATGCATACATTACCCCGCTAGTTCGAACTAGCGGGGTAGTGTAGACATACCCAAATAGCGGTAGTGTGGATGCCCAACTGCTGCTATTTTGAAATAACAACTCCCCAGAGTCATTCAAAGTTATTACTCCCCAGTGCTTCCTGGGGCTCTAAGATGAGTTAGAGGACTTTAAGGGAGCCTGCTTTGGACTAATTTCAAGGCTTCCTTGTCATGCGGATATGCTATTTTGAAATAGTTATTTTGGGAGTTTTATTTCAAAATAAGTTAATTTAAAATAATTTCCTACTGTAGACATGTTCTTAGAGACCACCCCCTCACCCTGCACATACATTGAGAAGCAGGATTATATTAGATGCTTTTGAGGCAAATGTTCTCATCTGGCTCATGTGAAAACCAGTTTTTGGTTTAATTTATTAAAGGGGCTTTGTAGATAATCCAAAGATCCTAAATTCTCAGGGAAACTTTATCTTTCTGTATTTGCTTTTTTCACTACTCTGTTGTTTATGTCCATCAGTGGAGAAGGGATATAACAACTAATTTCCTTAGGAAGACCCTCATGACGTCAGCAGAAACTTCTCCATAATGAAGTTAATTCTCTCTATCCCCTGGTTCCTGAGCTGACACTCGGAGCAGGTTTACACTTACTGGGAGATTGGCACCACAGTGATCAATCCCCAAGAACTCAATTTATCAGGTCTAGTAAAGACCTACTAAATCGACTGCTGATCATACTCTCATCAACTCTGTTAGTTCACTTGAATGAGACAAATAAGGGAAGTTGGCGGCAGAGTTTCTCACATCAGCATCCCTGCAGGGGAGACCCCACAGCAACTTGATTTAAGGTATGTCGACTCCAGATACTCTATCCATGTAGCTGGAGCTGCATACCTTAGTCAACATTATCCCATAATACATACACTATGTCAATACTTATGCATTTGTATGTATATAGAAATATGTTCAAATATTATGAATAGTCTCTTAATATATTTAATACATTTTATATTTTACAAGGTGAACAGAGACTGGTCTGGTCCACACTTGGATGTTAGATCTCCAGATGGTGTGGAAAGTGATATAGATTGTGCTTTCAATCTGTGCTGAATCCAGTGCCCCTGCTCTGCTGCTTGAAGTGCTGTCTTCCAGATGAGACCATCCACTCTGCATAACCCCCATAGCAATGAGGGCACCATACTAATTCCTAAGCTTCGGTTTCTTTCAGGCATGTCTGATATCTCAAAGACTTCTCTGAATCTCCAAGGAATAACAAGAATGTCTTTTCCTCTACCCTGTTTCCTGCTTTCAGGGCCATGTGCTGCTGGTGTGGTTGGAATTAAGATGCCGCGTTACTGTCTGTTTGGTGACACGGTTAATACAGCTTCCAGGATGGAATCCACGGGTTTACGTAAGAATTGAAGCCCACCTGTCTATGTAGTCTGGCAGTAGGCTAGATGTACACTCAAATACAGTGTCCCTTCTCTAGCCAAGAAATACTTCATCATCAAAGTATCGAAGTTTAAAGATAGAAAAGACCTATTAAATCATATTGTCAATTCCTCCACTCCGTCCTGAATAACACAAGCCTATCCCTAGTTCTTGCTTGCTAGTTGATGAAGGTGCTAACTGTCTGGCTGGCTGGGTTCCTGTAGAATTGATTTTAATACCACTGAGATTAAAGTAATTGCATGTATTATATAATTGATTTATATGGGTATGTCTACACTACAGCACTAATTCGAACTAACTTAGTTAATTCGAACTAAGCTAATTCGAATTAGCGCATCTAGACTTAAAAACTAGTTCGAATTAGCATTTTGCTAATTCGAACTAGCATGTCCACACTGAGTGGACCCTGAACAGAGGTTAAGGATGGCCGGAAGCAGTGCCGGCAGGGCATCAGATTAGGACTTAGAGCGTGGAGCTGCTGCCTCAGGCTAGCCGAGGGCTGTGCTTAAAGGAACCTGACCCCCACCCCGGACAGACAGTTCTCAGGGGTTCTCAGTCCTGCTCACACTCGGCACATCCCAGCACTCGGCCATCAGCCCGGCTGACCTTGCCGCAGGCTGCCATCCGGGGGGGGGGGTCAATCAAGGGGCTTCAGGAGAGTTTCCACCCCGAGGAGCCCGCAGAGCCAGCCCAGTCCTCCCCATCGGGGACTTGTACCCCATTCCTCCCTCACCTCCTTCCACTTACCCCTCCCTAGCCCCCCCTTCCTGATGTACAAAATAAAGGACACATGTGTTCAAAAATAGAAGCTCTCTTTATAGAACAAAACTTGGGGAGACTGGGAAAAGAAGGTGGGAGGGGGAAGAGAAAGGGTGGGAGAGGGGAGGGCAACTAAAATGGTCAGGGGTTGGAACAGGTCCCATATGAAGAGAGGCTAAAGAGACTGGGACTTTTCAGCTTAGAAAAGAGGAGACCGAGGGGGGATATGATAGAGGTCTATAAAAGCATGAGTGGTGTGGAGCGGGTGCATAAAGAAAAGTTCTTCATTAGTTCCCATAATAGAAGGACTAAAGGACACCAAATGAAATGAATGGGTAGCAGGCTTCAAACTAACAACAGAAAGTTCTTCTTCACAAAGCAAAGAGTCAACCTGTGGAATTCCTTGCTGCAGGAGGCTGTGAAGGCTAGAACTAGAATAGAGTTTAAAGAGAAGTTAGATAAAGTCATGGAGGTTGGGTCCATGGAGTGCTATTAGCCAGGGGGTAGGAATGGTGTCCCTGGCCTCTGTTTGTAGAAGGCTGGAGATGGATGGCACGAGACAAATGGCTTGGTCATTGTCTTCGGTCCATCCCCTCCCGGGTACCTAGTGTTGGCCGCTGTCAGCAGACAGGCTACTGGGCTAGGTGGACCTTTAGTCTGATCCAGTACGGCCATTGTAAGCTCAGGGTCGGGGGTCTCAGTGGACCACCTTGATTTTCATGCCAACCTGCTCCTGGGTGGCCAGGCTGGAAGCTATCCTGCCCTAGACGGCCACTTTCCTGTGCCTAGTGCGGAGGTCATGGATGAGGTCCACGATGTCTGCACTAGACCAGGTGGGCGCCCGCTTCTTGCGGACCTGGGCAGGCTCCCGGGAGCCACCAACCTGGTCCCGGGAAGAGGCGGAGGGCTGGGTGGCAGCGGGTGGTTGGCTCGAGCCGTGCCAGGTGCAGGGTCTGCTGGCTGGGTGCTGACAGGCTTGCACCTGGCATGGGCACCGTGGCCAGCCCGTGCCCCTTTAAGGGCTCCGGGGCCGGGAGGGGGGCAGAAGAGTTTCCCTGGTGGTGCCCAGAGTGGCCACCAGGGAAACCTGGGGAGGGCTAGCCTCCCACTAGTTCGAATTAAGTGGCTACACAGCCCTTAATTCGAACTAGTTAATTCGAGCTAGGCGTTAGTCCTCGTAGAATGAGGTTTACCTAGTTCGAATTAAGCGCTCCGCTGGTTCGAACTTAATTCGAACTAGCGGTTTGTATGTGTAGCGCCTATCAAAGTTAATTCGAACTAACTTCTGTTAGTTTGAATTAACTTTGTAGTGTAGACATACGCTATCAGAGTGCTTAGTGACTTAGACAGGCATCAGTGTTCCTTCTAATCTTTTTCATCCATGTGTGGACTTTTTTCTGTCCACATGAGGACTACATTTTTATATGCACAGAGGCATGTGCGAATGTTCACCACCAGTAGAAGCAAAAACCTAGCTGTGAGTGCTCTGTTAATCAGCTGAGAGGCATTTGAATCTACCCTGAGCAACCACACAAGCACACAGCTTACAGGGAACACTGATAGTCATTTTTATTATATTAAATATAAATAAATAAGAAGGAGTCCTGTGGCACCTTAAACACTAACAGATATATTTAAGCATAAACTTTTGTGGGTAAAAAACACTTGGTCAGATGCATGATGTGGAAATCCGTACATCTGATGGTGTTTTTTATACACAAAAGCTTATGCCCAAATACATTTGTTAGTGTTTAAGGTGCCACAGGACTCCTCGTTGTTTTTACAGAAACAGACTAATATACCTACCCCTCTGAGATTTATAAATATCCCATAGTCTGATAGTTTTGCCATTAGGAATGTTTCTTGAGAGCCAGCCTAAAATTTCTTCCCTTTGCTCAATTTCTTCCCATTCCTTCCTCTTCTTGATATTTACTCCTTCCAAATACTGCTATCACTTCTATCCTGAGATATTGGTTGGTACAGGTGTAGTTGTTTTAGTCTTTCTTATATAATGCTTTGTGATGGAGTAGTTCTTTCTGGGTTTAACAATATATGAGTAGCTTCCATGTCATTTGAATCACAGAGTTGGTCCTAAGACATCAAAGACAACTAGATAAACCTCTCTAAGCACAGATTTGCACAGAAAATGAAAACATTCATACATTAAGTTTCTGAACTGAGCATTTCTGGTTACTTTTAGCTTTACGGATTCATGTAAGTGGGTCTACTATTGCCATCTTGAAGAGGACAGACTGCCATTTCCAGTATAAACAGAGAGGAGAGACTTACCTGAAGGTAACGTTCATTATGTCTACAAACACACTTGAGATGTTTGCCTATTTTAGACAAACATCTAGGAGCAAGAGAGACATATTTGTTGGTTGTTCAGTCACAGGGTGACGGAGACATCCCTCTAGATTTAATGTAGTAGTTGAAAAAGCATCTGAAACATAAGTAAAGGAAATATAGATATGTGTAAAGTATTGTAGATGAAACCTATCACTGGTAATAAAAATTTGAAGAGTGGGTAGTGGTGAATGGGCTTAGTGGTAGAGTGCTATTAAGTTGCTCACCTTTGTTGTGATACATTATTTGTTTCAATTTATAAGATTTGATAGGTGTCTGTCCTATGCTCTGGTATCTGTTACATACAGTAAGCAAGAACAATACATCAATCATATAATACACTATCACATAAAGTATATAAATCATATAGTTTGCCTAACTAATCCTTAAACTGTGCTTCTCTCCTGTCTATCATATTAGGGCAAAGGAACAGAAATTACATACTGGCTGACAGGAGTGAAGGACCGGCAGTATAATCTCCCAACACCTCCTTCTGTGTAAGATGTTCTTTATATATAACAAGGGAGAAAAAAGCTCTCAGCCTTTGCACTTGAGCCTTCACCATTCATTCAGATTTTCACTTTTCCCCCTGAAATTTTTTTATTTACAATACTTTTTGGTATTCCTTGGACTCATGAAAAGGACACAGCAATATATGTGCATATGGACACACTATCATTAGTTCTGGAATTTCTTATATGCTTAAATACTTTGGGGGATCAGGGTTTTAGGTGGGAGACATTCAAGGAAAATTCACCAGAATGGGATGTTGATTTAGTAAGTGCAGGGTTCAAATTGGGGGAAAACAGTGGTGGTATTCACCCAAGTTTATCGCCAGTCCAAGCTCCACTTACTTTTAACACTAAAAGGAGATGCTGGTCACAATCGATTGTGCAGATTTCATGTTATTTCCCTTCTTTATTCTTGTATGCTTTGATCAGTAGTGAAATAGTTAATAATATTAAATTGTCATTACTAATCTTCAGACCCAATTCCAAACTGAGATGAATGAGAACTGTGCATATCTCTTAATTACCCTTTTATGTTGTTTGCAGACTCAGGACCTCTTTTTTTATATTTGGTTCTAATTTTGAAAGTTACTTTCACAGGCATAAGGTCTAGATAGTTTTTTAAAACTTCTAAAGAAAACTTGTTTTGGGGGTATAAGAGAGGCATTACAGGCAAAAATACTTGATCGATGTCCTGGTTTAATCAGACCCAGTTAGGTAACAGTCTTCCTTTGAAGTAACACTGAGTCAGTTTCGGAAGAAAAGAGTTGTGATGACACTGAAGTGCTGCTTTTCAGAGTTTGCAAACTAAGTTCTGGACAACTTGTGGTAATTTCAAATGTACTTTGCACAATACAAAGGGCATCAGTTACTCTGACATGATAAAAATCAAGTCTGGCTGATAACATTTTTCCAAACAATTTCAGTGGGATATGGAGTTTTTCTTCACTGCCTATCCTAACCCAGATACCAATGGACTGAGGGACAATTCCCACCTATGTGCATATCCACTTGTCACAGCTAACTCTGTAAAACTTCCCATGGGTGATGTACTCAAACACTTATTCCCTACTACTTACCTAAAAGCTTGCACACCTAAGTCTGGGTCAATGCAGGTTATTTACAGTATGTACCTTGTCACTTTTTAAGTAAGACTTCTAATTTTTTATAATCCAAGGTATGACCCCAAATGTACAGAGCCATTCTTCTAAACCTTTGTAATGCTACTTTTTATTTCAAACATTAGCTTTAATTTAAAAAAATGAAATAGCTGCCACAATCCTCATCAGGAGTGACTGTTGCAGTACAGATCCCATACTACACATGGTAGTTTGTAAAAAATATTGGGATATTTTGGGGGTGTAAAATTTTATTAATTATTATTTTAATTGCAAATTTTTGTGAGAATTAGGTCATGTCCCATTGCACAAGTTTAACATTTTGCCCATTCATTCCTGTCTACCTGAAGAAGGAGGGGTGGTTTTTGCCAGGGTCTTTCCAGATCAGAGAGTATCCAGTTTTCTGGATAGTATATAATACCAAAAACTCTTGAGAGATTTGTTATGCAAATATTTATCTGTGGGATGAACAAGTAATACTCGTAGTCTGTTTTCTTCAGTACATTTTTTTTTCTAATTAGGCACTTTTTTATCATAAATAAATTTTAAAAAGAGAAATAGAAAGTATTAGCTTTAGGGGTTTGGAACTCAGTTTGTCGGTGTGTTCAAAGGTATCTCTCAGACCTGACTAGTTGCTATTGGTGGTGGTATTTATGTGTTCACTCCATGATATGCACCACTGCCAGTCTGATATATATATGGGAATTTTTTAATTATTCAAAATGGAAAATACCTGTGAAAATTATACATGTCCCATGAATTTCTGGCAGGGAGACAATTCTAAGAATACGGACATTATTTTGAGAGATCCCTGCTGCTGAATATTACAGGTACTTGAAACTAGGTCTAGTCATAGAGAGAGAGCCATAGTCCATTTTAGCTAAGTTTGTGAATCTAGTTCAGAGGCTTTTCTCCTCTTCATTTTAAGAGCATTCACAGACTCCACAGGTGGGAGATTGTGATGCAAAACAAACTTCCTTGGCAGAGAGAGTATCTCATATTGTCAGGGACAGTCACAAGTAGATCCTGAGTTGGATTTATATGTTCACTTGGAATTTATTCTGCTAACAATCTGTCTGCAAGAATGGTACGATAAAATTGTCTAAAAACACTTTGGGAACTGAGGATCATAGTACCTGTATTACATGAGTCACTGATATCTTTCTTCTCCTGCTATTTCCAGGGAGAATCAGCAGCGGTTGCAGGATGACTTAGCAGGGATGATAACAAAGTCTCTGGAGAAAAGACAAATTGAAGAGGTCTTGGTGCGTGAGCCTTCCCGGGTGGCCAGCTACCGAAAAGGCACCTTAGAATACCTGCAGTTGGCCACTACAGAAAACTCCAGCACCTATTTGTAAAACTGGATGTCTAGTGTAACATAAAAAACAGCTAATCCTCATACAGGCCATAGAAGATACTACAGAGACTGGAGACTGACATTCTCAGGGAAAGCTAGAGGGGAAAACAAGATCGTTTTCTTTTTGGGAAATGTCTCTATCATCTGCCTTTTTATCAGTGGATGGGATAGACCCTTTGCTGTATTGCCAAAATGTAGTTGCCTCCATGCTTGCTGCATCTTCCCAGTCACCTAGTGGTCATGCACATGCACCCATGCCCATGCACATCTATCTTGCTTTGGGGGAAAAGAAAATATGTATTTGAGACTGAAATATATTGTCTTATAGTTTTAAATGTGATCAGCTGTTCAATGACCCATTTCCCAAAGTTTTCTCTGTGGATTCTTAATGTATCATGATTTTAAACTTAGCGTTTCTCTTGTAATTTTTTATTTGGAAATAATGCAGTTTAATATATTTAAAATTATATGTAGATATGGACCAGCAATTTTGTTTCTTTTGTAATTTCCTCGCTATATATTTTCAAGTGTTTTGTTTAGTCAGATTTATCTAGCTCAAGAAATGGTGTTTGCCACTGTTTCTCTAAGGAGATTACTCAAATGTATGGATGGTTTCTGAAGCGTATTTGAATCTCTTGGGTCTGCAGAATTAATCTTGCAAAAATTGGCTCTGCCATAGTATTTCTTTACTTCTGCTTCTGGCCCCAAAACCAGAAGCACATAGACCACTGCAATATTTAAAAATACAATGTAACGGAAGATAGCATAACTTAAAGAGTTTCATTTCATCTTTTTTGTTTTGGATTTTGTTTGGATTTTATCTGAGTTGGCTCAATCAGATGCTAAAATGAACACTTGATATTAATTATATACTTTAGCAAAGAGCCAAACCACAGTTGTGTAACAGAGGAGACAACTGGGATTTCACTGAAGAAATAATCACTCGCAAGCAACATTTTGCACTTTCTTTGCATACGTGTCTTTCAAACTCTTCTTCATGGACTTGTAAATGACCTGTATGAATGACCAGTGGTAAAGTACTGGTCAATATTTAAACAGTGAAACTTACTGTTCAACTGTCATTAATTCTAGCACTCTCTTTTGTATGTTTTCCAAAAGCTTTTTTGACTGAGGATTTGTCTAGGGATGTAAGGGGGTAGCTGACTAGTCAACTACCCAATAAGTTGTATCAGGTAGTCGAGTCGACTACTCGCATTCCCCTCCTCTTGCTGCCTCTGTATCTGAGGTAGTGGGAGGGAACAGGAGCCAGTGCTGGGGGAAGCCAGCTTAAAAGCCGGTTCCCTCCAGCACCATCTCTGTGCTGCTGCCCGTTCTCCCTCCCCCCATCACATTACTGAATTTGAGGGAAGCAGCCAGATCACTGCTGCACCCATGGGAGGGGAGTTGGCCCCAAAAGTGGTATAAAGGGGGCCATGTGAGGTGTTGAGTAGAAGCTTACTGTCTGCTGATTCTATATATGCTATTCATGTAATTGTATAGTGTCTGTGTGTGAAGTTATAAGCATGTACTTTGTATGAGTACTGAATGTTTATATGTGGTTGAGCAATGGGCAGAGCTCGGCCTATGGACATGCTAATTAGCGAGGCTCTGTGGAACAATAGCCCTCAATAGGCCAAGGATACACCTCAAGAATGGGGACTGACATCTAAGGGCTACCAACAGGGAACACGGATAGACCGCTGGCCAAGTGACCTGCTGCAGCCAAGAAGAGATTAAGAAGGAGCTATAAATATGCCATGTGACCGACTCTATCTTGGTACTCAGCTCAGCCCTTCATCTCAGAGGCAGCAATGCAGAGATCAAAGAGCCGAAAGGAGCTGTGGAAACCATCCTGATGCTGGATGTTCACCAAAGACTTTTAAGCCAGCAGTTATAACATCTCTGCTGCGAGCCTGCATCGAGAACTGGGAGATTTGATGCATGTAACATATGATACCTTAACAACCTTACTCTCATGTTTTTCTTTCTCGTAGTAATAAACCTTTAGAGTTTAGATTCTAAAGGATTGGCTCAGCATGGTTTGTGGGTAAAGTCCAGAGGGTAAATTGACCTGGGATCTGTGGCTAGTTTCTTGGAACCGGACAGGACTTGTTCGGGGAAGGTGAGATTGGGCTCTAAAACCTCTCACCTGTGTATGAGGCCCGGGGCCATCTGGGGCACGGATATTGCTGGGGCGTTGGAGGGGTCTTGCTTGTGAGGCTTCAGGCAGGCAGCTGAAGCGCTCTGTGGGACTGATTGTGGCCTATTAGGAAAGGTCTCCAGTCTGGGGGCTGTAAGGAGCCCCGAATTTGAGCAATTCGCCCTGAGTGGATGCCCTCAGCTGTGCCCAGACCTGGCCCAGTCAGTTACATCCCCCTCCCCCGATAGGGGCTCTAGTGATGGCGGAGATGTGTGGCACCATGGAGATGGTGCTGTGGGGAACTGGCTTTTAATCTAGCTCCCCACAGCACCAGGTCCTGCTTTCCTCCCTTGCTGCCACTATCAGAAGCAGCAGGGGAGGCAGCAGCTGCTGCCACGAAGAAGCCCCTGTCTGTGGGGGGTCCCCCTGCACACAGGGCCCAGCTGTGAGCAGGGGCTTCTTTGCGGCAGTAGCCACTGTGTGTGGGAGGTCCCAACTTCTGCTAGGACCTCCATGCAGAGGTGCTGCTGCCAGCTGGCCAGGTAGCCTGGCTCAGTCCTGGCTCACGCCTGGTGCAGCTCTGCAATTTAAAAGCCTCCACCTGCCCCTGTCTCCTCCGTCCTCTACTACATTTTAAATTGCAGAGCTGCAGTGGGGTTTGATCCTGCACCCAGTGTGAGCCGGGACTGGTCCAGGCTGCCTGCCCACCCAGTTCCTACTACACTTTAAATGCATAGCCGCTGTAGGGTCTGCATTTAAAATTTAGTAGGTGCCAGAGGGGCCTGGCTCTGTCTCAGTTCACGCTGGTTCAGGACCAAACCCTGCTTCAGCTCTGCAACTTAAAACACAGTAGGAGCTGGAGCGTGGGGGACAGGTTGCCTGGCTCCTACTGCCTTTTAAATTGCAGAGCCACAGCAGGGTTTGGTCCCACACCCAGCACAAGCTGAGACCGAGCTAGGGTGCCTATTGACTAATCGAGTAGTCGATAGAATTTTTATCAACTGCTCGATTGGTTAAATACCCTCCTCTTAACATCCCTAGTTTTGTCTACGCTGCCAATTGAGTGACAAAACTTTTAGTGTTCACAGGTGCTTTAAAAAAAACCCAAATAACAAAAGTTTTGCTATGGCAAGTGCTAGTGTACATGGATGGCAGGTTTGCACAATTTTTGTTGGTGCCCAGAATAGGTCAAAGTCCCACTCTCTTACAACTGACTAACTCTGGGAGGGGGTTTGGGTGTGAGAGGAGTGCAGATACTGGAAAGGAGTTTTGGGGCTGGGTGCAAGCTCTGGGCTGGGCAAGGAGTTGGGATGCAGGGGGCCAGGCTCTGGGAGGGAGTTTAGCACCTCAGTATATTATATAAGATATGGTATGTCTATACTACCCTCCTAGTTCGAACTAGGAGGGTAATGTAGGCATACCGCACTTGCAAATGAAGCCCGGGATTTGAATTTCCCGGGCTTCATTTGCATAAGCGGGGAGCCGCCATTTTTAAAACACCGCTGGTTCGAACCTCGTGCAGCGCGGCTACACGGGGCACGAACTAGGTAGTTCGAACTAGGCTTCCTAGTTCGAACTACCGTTACTCCTCATTTCACGAGGAGTAACGGTAGTTCGAACTAGGAAACCTAGTTCGAACTACCTAGTTCGTGCCCCGTGTAGCCGCGCTGCACGGGGTTCAAACCAGCGGTGTTTTAAAAATGGCGGCTCCCCGCTTATGCAAATGAAGCCCGGGAAATTCAAATCCCGGGCTTCATTTGCAAGTGCGGTATGCCTACATTACCCTCCTAATTCGAATTAGGAGGGTAGTGTAGACATACCCATAGAGAGGAGATGCAGTGTCCAAGCATTGGCAGTCTAGGAATTGATACACTTGGCCTTTTAAGAACACAGCCCCATGATGACATGCAGCATCCTCTGAGAGGGGAAATAAGAAAGTCTCTCTGCACACACATCCCAGTCCCGATCTTTACAAACACAGTAGATGTTTCATCCCATCAGGGTACCTGTTATCCCCTCTTCACCGTCCTGTGTGGGGGTTTTACTCCTGCATGCAGTCTGGCACTTTTAGTGACACAACCTTGTTGAGATGGCTGTGTTAAAAGCTGTGTAGTACTGTAGACAAAGCCTTAAGCCTTGTTTACACTACCAAGTTTTGTCACAAAAAACCTGCCTTTTGGAATCAAAACAGAGGGAGTGTACACATTGCAATGTAGCTTTTGTTGGGGAAAATGCCCAGTTTTGGCAAGAAAAAATGTCCACCTCCGCAGAAGACACTTTTTCTTTTCCCCTTCCTTTATTGCTGTTTGTTTTGTTGCCAGAACTGTCTGCCAGGATTCCACAATGCATGCCCTAATAGTTCTGTTCAGTGTTTTGATCTTTGCTGCCCTGCAGACATGGTGTACTTATCCTAAACGGGAAGACACTGCCTTCCCAAACCTCCAGCCTGGCCTTGCCCACACTCCACCCCCAGAGCACCTACTGTAGGTATTCTGGGGGCGGAGTGTTGCTGCCCCGGTGTCCACCCTCCCCCTGCTCCACGGCCAGGTAGGATGGGGCCACACGCTGCCTGTCCACCCTGTGCTCTTGGGCATGCGCGCGCACCCACCCACCCTCCTCGTGATGATGGGGGCCAGGGAGGTGGCTTGGCTCCCATGGGGACAGGGCCTCAGCAGAAGGGGCGAAGTTGGGGTGGGGCTGGAGACTTGCCTCCCTCAGCCCTGCCTTCACCCACTGCCCATGCCTGCAGACATGCATTCCTCTCCTTTCAAAGCTCTGGGAAATATCTGACACCTGAGTGTGCTTTTTTGCTTGGGGAACATGCAAATTAAATCATTGGAATGCTTCTATTCTGCACTAGGAACATTGTGGCAGGCAGATGCCAGGATGAAGGTGAGGGAAAGACTGTTGTGCTGTTTTCACATTCCTCAGGTGGAGAGCTCACAGAGCTACTGGTGAAGCCACTCACTGAAGAGGCTGTGGGAGAACTTGGAGGGAATCCTAAGATGCTTTGTGCCCTGGACCTCCATGAGTCCATGACCAGTCCTACTCTCTGATTTATTTTGAGAGACCCCCTGAAACCAGCCTATGGCCACACAAGGAAGGGGCAAGCCCAGGCTGAGAACCACTGTATAAACCAAACAAGGTGGTGGTGGGAGGGGGGAAGACGGGGATAAAGACTTAGGAGAGATCTCGGTTCATTTCCCAGGTCACAAGCTTCGTCTATCATCTTGGGGGAGCCAATTAACCTTGCACCTGTAAACTGGGAGTAGCCCTCCCCCCCCCCCCCAATCGCGTGAGGAGGCCAGGTCCGCTGCCAAGGGCCATTGGGCCAGGAGTGTGAGCAGCAGCTGTTGGGTGGCGGCTCTGGTACTGTTGCCGGGCTTGCACAGATGGATTTTGCAGGGAGTCAGTGGGGGACGGCAGCGCCCGCCCAGCCCCGGTGTTTGGCGGGAAATGCTGCCCAGGCCGACCCGGGAGCGTCCAGGTGTCGCTGCCGCCCGCCCCCTCTATGGCGGCGCAGTGTCCCAGGGACAAACCCCGCGGCCAGGCACAGCCCGGCCGGGAGGGCGGCCCCGGGAGTCTGCAGCCGCAGCCTCTCCCCCAGCCTGGGCGTGAGCCGGGCCCGGGAGGAGGCGGGGGCAGCGGCGGGACCTGACCTGAGCTTTCCCAAACTTCCCCAAGTCCCGCAGCCGCCCGGCCGGGAGTCTCGGGGAGCAGCATGGCCCGGCTCCGCGACGCAGGCTGCTGCTGGGGGCTCGTCCTCCTGTGGGCGGCGGCGGCGGCCCGAGCAGGTGAGAGGGGCAGACGGACGGACAGAGCGCGGCCCCCTAACGACCGACAGACACCGCCGCTGCCCCGGGGGGGACTGACAGACTGAGCCTCTCGGGGAGGGACAGGCGTGCACAAGCCCTCGGGGGACGGACGGAGACCGGGGCCCCGACACTCTGCAGTCCCCGCTGCGTCGGGCGGGCGGGAAGCCCCTGGTGTGAGAGACAGAGCCCCTCAGGCTCCCCTGGCCCCCCTCAGAGCAGCGTGGCCTTGCCGGGTAAAGAGCTGATCTGTTCCCTGCACTGCTTGGCTGAGCTCGTCCCTCCGGGTCTCCCCGAAGAGTCACGTTGTATCAGAAAAGCAGCTAGGGAGATCCAGTGGCATTGCATATTTAGGTGCCCATATTGTCTGTGCATAGCTATCATACCCAGCGGAGGACAGTGGCCATAGGCAGGGAGTATTATAGTATAACATCTGCTTGAGAGAGCCGTGTTAATCAGTAACGTTAAAAACAATGAGTGGTCCTATGACACTTTAGAAACTAACCGAAATATATATAGACTCATGAGCTTCTATAGGCAAAACCCACTTCCTTCTGATGAATTAGACTTCATCTGATGAAGTGGGTTTTGCACCTTTGTAATTGTAATGAATTTTCAAGTAGCTTCAACCCTTTCCTGCTGCTTGCAGAGTTACTGTTCTTAAACATATTCTTATTTTTGGATAACAGTAGTAATTAAGAATAAACCCTTTATAGTGGAAGCAAATGCAAATTCAGCGATTGAATTGTGCACCAGATCCATTCTCTAGTAAGCAGATAACTGTGACCCTGGCTGCCTACAAGGATCAGCTTTCAGAGGTTTGTCTGTTTCACCAAAAACAAAAAGGTCCAGTGACACCTTAAAGACTAACATTATTATTATGGCATAAGCTTTCCTGAATTGCAGCTCACTTCATCGATGCATGAAATGAAACTGAATTGGCATAGAATCCTGGGTCTGGCCAGGATAAGAATGTTTGAGGCAGACTGCACACAAACTTCCCCTTGGCCAAGCCCTTCAGTTCTGGTAGGAACTAATGATAGTCAATTGGTAGACAAAAACAGATGCAGCATTATTTTGGAACCAGCTCATTCCCTGCAGTAAAGAGTCCATTCAGATTTTGTGCCTGTGTGTGTAGCCATGTATTTAGTAAAATGAATAGGAGAAAAGACACACACACATTATTTTTAAAAAACACCAACAAATTATTTAGGTGCCCATATTTTCTTGTGTATAGCTTATCATATGCAGCAGGGGATATTGTTTGTAGGCAAGAAGTATTATAATATAGCATGACATATCCTACAATGTTACAGTTTATAATTTTAAAGATTTGTGGGTGTATAACAAATATTGTCCTAGAAGGCAAATGATACATATATTAAAGATCTGGTGTTTTGTGTCTGTATATTAACATATTGCCTCTTGTTTGTTGCCTTTACTGTGATCAGTGGGAAAATATCAGCGTATTTTAAAAAAATCTTATCTATATTACAAAAAAGAGAAGAGATTCTGCACAGAACTGCTTTTCATTTTATATTTGCATAAGAAATTTGTAGCCAGAGTTGTAAGGTTAAAATTAGGTTAATTTAATAACTACAGCTGCTATTGCACTTTTAAATTCCTTCCTGGATTGCTTTGATTTTTCTGCTTTCTGTTTATTCTGTCTGCTATCCCACACCTTGGTAACTTCAAAGCTAGGGTTGAATTTAACTGATATGTATGTATTTGATGGTCTGCATTTTTCTGTGGAACTGGAGCTTCTATTTAAATAAATTATTTTTCCCACCTATTTTATTTGAGAAACCTTGTAGATATGAATGAATGCTTTGGGTCTAATTATGTGCAGCTTTTCTCCAAATTTCAGTTGTGTTGACGTACCCCTCAAACTTATCTCGAGAAACCCTAAAGGTACTCGTACCACTGATTGAGAAACACTGGTCTACACTGTAGCTTTACAGTTCTGTAACTTGCTATGCTTGGGGGTTGTTTTTTTTCATACCCCTGACTGGGGCTATGTCTACACTAAGGGGCTTTATCAGAAAAAGGTACACAAATTGCGCTTTGCAATTTGTGTACCTTTTTCCGATAGTTTTTTTGGAAGAGGTTTTTCCAAAATTTGGCCCTTGTGGGGGGAGGAAGGCAGGGCTTCCAAAAGAGCGTGTCTGCTGTTCCGCAAAAAAAAGTGGAAGAGCAGACGTGTTCCCTGGACGCAGTGGAGTTTTTCTGGGATACCAGAGGTATCCCGGAAAAAACCTGTAGTCTAGACATAGCCTGAGAAAGTTACAGCGTAGTTGTCAGTAGTAGACAAGCCCTTAGTGATGAGAACAGCAGGGAATATTCAACAATTGGAAGGAAGAAGGAAAGAGAAACTAAAGGGGAAAGACTGTAAGAGAAGGTAGAGAGAGACTAATGGAAAATAGCATAGAGGACAGTGAAAGAAAGTCCATGGCAATGGAGAGATACAGAGGAAGGAATTAGGGGAAAAAGATCATCAAACAGAAAATAATGTCAAAAGTTCAAATTCATAAGAAGTGGTCTGACATTGCCCACAGAACAGGAATAATAGAAATACAAAGGAGTACCGGGCAAGAATCCTACCTACTTTTCTTAGCTCTTGCTTGGGATCCCAGCACATGTTTTTCAGGAGTGTTTTAAATTTGTTTCTGGTCACAGAACATTTAAAAATTCAAGAAAGTTTTGCTATATAATGGATGAGAGTTCAATTTTGTAGGGGAGGTGGCGATGGATAGAGTGGTGAGGCTGTCCTAACTTATCTCAGAGACCTCTTTTTCAAATTGTAACTGTGGTGACAGGAATATGTATTATTACATCTGTTGGATTCATGAGAACACTAACAAGAAAGATACGAAAACTCAAAAAGAAACTTGCAATATGGAAAAAGTGTTTCAGTCCATATCTGGCTCTCTGAATAGCATTGTTTTGAAGTGTAGGCAGTGATGGGAAGATTACGGAGTAGTTAGTAGAGCTGGTTCAGTTGTTGTTCGAACAGTAAATATAGACTTTTTTTTTAAAAAAAGGTAACTTGTCTAAATAGAACATGGATTTTTTTAAAATAAATTGGTTCACTATTCAATATATCTTGAAGTAATATGAAAACATTTCATTCCGCAATTGGGCTGCTGTTTATAGGAAGTATTCAATTGACTACTCTGTGTTTTAAATTAATTATTTAAATTTCTGATTAACTATGTCATCTAAATCACTTTTGTTCCCTTTTATAGGTGACAACCATTTCTAACAACATTTTATACAAACAAAACATAACTGTTATACAGGACTGCAGAGAGCCATTTAAATTAAAGTGTGTGGGAGCTTCTTAGGCATTCCCCCATCCTCAAGAGCCTGACTCCCCTGGTCCAGGAACCCTTGTACCCATTTCTATCAAATTTGAGTGTGTGGATTTGAGGTCTGGTGCATGGAGTCGCAGTACCACTTAAATCTGTCCTTGCCAAAAAATTGGTCACACCACGGCCTGGGTACTTCCAGTTCCACAGCCTGTGCTTATATGTATGTTTGTGAAAATCACGTATGGACAATTTAAAATGCAATACATAATTCACATTGTGTTTGAATACTTCCCCCTTACATCTTCCCAACATTTGCACATATCAGGTAACTATCTTCAGATAATGGTAAGTATGGTGAGATGAAATATCTTGCTTTGACCTGATTGCTTGGGGAAAATAAACCTAAATTTGGGCTGATAGTTAAGTATTCCTACTGGAAAAAGGAAAACCCAAGTAGCATCGAGTCACATAAAACAGAAGGCATTGTCCTTAGACTTGTTTCTTACCTTGGAAAGGATTAGTTTTCTTCTCTAGTATATGTGCAATATAAAGAAATCTGTTTTTAAAAAAGTACCAGAGATTTAACTTTTGATATATTTTCAATCTTAAATGTACTTCCAAATGAGTGTAAACTTCCTATTTTTGAGGCGGGGGATAGTACAAGCAGTATCAAAATACAAGTTAAAAAAAACTGGAAAAACACCATAAGTTCCTCCTGTGGTTGAACTGAAATATTAATCTTGACATCTAAATATTTTGCAATGTGTTTGGCTGAAAATGAAAGAAGTACAAATTGGTACAAGTTCTGCATTTGTGGGTACCAAGTACTGCAGAAATAATTTTCACAGAAATGGTAGTGATAGTGTTGTATAATTAATTATTTGTATTAGTCCATCTAATACTTCCCAGTCATATTAACTGTGTGTATTTTTTGTAATTTAAAATATGCTGTTTAGCATATTCAAACATTTGAAGAATACACCCAACACCTACTTACTACCCTAAGGACTAAGCCTGCTAACTTGGCCAAATAGTATTATCACTCCTTCAAAGTTGCATCTCCTACAGCAAGGGCCTTAAACTCAGTTTAATTTACCTTAAGGCCAGTGCCAGACCTCAAACCCTTCTAGCGAGCAAGCGGGCACCTTACTCTGGCAGGACTCTGGGAGATGTCTCGGTGCATTTCTCCGCATGACTCCCAGCCCCACCTGCCACCCCCAAAAGATGGTACTTAGTCCTGCTGTGAAGGCAAGGGACTGGACTGGACTTGATGACCTTTCAAGGGCCCTTCTAGTTCTAGGAAACAGGCATCTCCATTCATTAAGCTACATTAAGGATGTTAATTCCTGATATCTGGTTAATTGTGTAGTCTACACAATGAGTTGAGTCTACACAATGAGTTGAGAAGGGCTGCTCTTTAGAGTCACAGGGGGGTAGCTCCTGGTCCCGGCTCATGCCAGCTCCCGGAGCTACCTGCGGGTGTGGCTCTGCATTTTAAATGTAGTAAGAGCTGCCGGGCTCTTACTACATTAAAATGCAGACACACAGCATCCCGGAGCAACATGAGCTGGGACTCCTCGGTCCCAGCTTGTGCTGAGTCCAGCAGCCTGTTTGTGGCAGCCAGCCCTGTCCACCGTGAACAAGGGCTGCTCTGGCAGCAGCCCTTGTTTGTGACAGCAAGGCCTGGCCATGGACAGGGGCTGCTGCTTGAGCAGCTCCTGCGTGCAGCCAGCCAGGGCCACCATAAACAGGGGCTGTTTGGTGGCAACAGCTCCTGTCTGAGGGGGGGAGAGGGGGAGGGCAGCTCCCCTCTGGGACCCCTGTAGACAGGGGTTGCTTTGCAGCCACCTCCCCATCCCTCCTCCCTGCCTCTGATATAGGCAGCAGTGGGGGAGGGGCAGGCGGCACTGCGGAGATGGTGCCGGGGCAGAACTGGCTTTTTCTCATAGAGGCAGCAAGCAGGGGAGAGAGTAGTCGATACTCCACTCGACTATCCAATAAGCTTATGCTTATTGAGTAGTCAACTAGTCAACTCCTTGCTAACATCCCTAACCTTCATGCTGCTGCCCGCAAGTCCCTGTGGCCTGGGGGAGGTGTGTGCATAGGTGTAAGCTGTGAAACTATTAACTAGCTTTGTTAAAATGACTAGATATCAGTGATGCCAACTCTCCTGATTTGATTGCAAGCCTCCTGATCGCTGTGTTTTTTTTTTTTTCTTTTCTGGAAAGCCCCAGCCATGTTGTTAGAATTAAGCCAGGTCCGGGAACTTTACTACCTGATACCTCCTGCACGGCTATCAACTGTGATCGCTCTGACTTAGTAGATTATACTTGTTTGCTGATACATTGCTGGTATTGGAAGAGAATCCCAGCTTTCTTTTTCTTTTTTTTCTTTTTAAAAGGAAGCCTTTAGGTCTCATGGTTCTAGAGAATAGCTAGAAAATATGCCCCAGGTTCATCCAGAGTCCTCAAACAACAGATGCCAAATAAAAAGATCCCCAAGTGTAATTTTTAATCTATGGTTTCTAGAAGCCATTTTCTTCTTTTCAGTGGAGGAGGGGGCTGATTAATGAGTTTTGAACTCTTAGGGTTGTCACTATAGTACATGCAAGATGATAGTATCACCTCCTGTGTCCAGGAGCCTAGACAAAGACCAGGATCATACAAAAGACATGAAACTGAGTCCTTACCCTGTAGGGATGTTAAAATGCTGATAATTGGGTAAATGTGTAACCACTGAAAATCTCAGAGGTTACATGTACCTGCAGCACAGTGTGGCAGCTGGCTCCTCTGGAGCTAGTGTGCACTGGAAGCCTGCTTTTAAGCTGGCACCTGGTGCATACCAGTTCTTGCCTGCTGGCCTGCTCTTAGGGAACCAGCTGCCATCCTGTGCTGCTGCCTCTGATAAAGAGGCAATGGGGCAGGGCAGCAGCCAGCTTGCCGGGAGACGGTGCACCCCATGAACCAGCTTTTAAGCCAGCTCTCAGTGCACGCCAGATCCCACCCACAGCCTCACTCCTGAGGAGCTGCCTTTGATACAGAACAAGAGTCAATAAACAGGCATACAAACCAGATTCTCTTGAAAACAGATAATGGAACAGGTCCATTATAGAGGTGTCCTAGTATCTCCATTACTACTCTGGGATTCCAGTTATAAGTCTGATTTCCCAAAACATATCCATTTTGAAAGTCACAACCCAGGAATGAGAAATTTCTCAAGACTGTTTTACGCTGTATATCTCCAACATGACTTGGCCTACATACTCCAAATGCTTTCACTTATTTTTGTTGGCCTTGCTGAAGAGTAGACTCTTTCATTGGTTTGGGTTGGGGTTTTTTTGTTTTTTTTTGCGAGATGGAGGAGAGAAAGAGTAAAGTGTTTGTATGATTGTGTCTACATGCTCTGTGTTTGGGTAGGTGGGACAGGTTAACTAGGGGCTTTTAAGAATAAGGATACAAAGAGGAGGAAGTGAAAAATTGGGAGGAGGGTCTGAGAGGACGGATTACTGGGAGTCAGAACCAGGTTTTACCTTTTTTTTTTTTTTTTTTTTTTTTTTTAAGGCAAAACAGCAAACAGTTGGTTTAAGTAAGAGAACATCTTACAATGTTACTAAATTAATACTTCTGTGTGAGAACAATAATTAACTTCCCCAGTTGTCCTGCTTGCTTCCTATTTAGTCACTAAGTTAAGGTGGGAATAGAGCATTTGATGTCCTCTCAGACCCTCCTCCCAGTTTTCTACCCTTGTTTTCTCATCCTTCCTTACCCTTTACTCCCAAATGCTCAGTGTTGCAAACTAAGTTTGCAGAGATTATTTGTAACTCTTTTCAGCACTACCTGTTTACCAACCTTATGAAAACAACCTTTGTTTTCAGAGTCGTTCAGCCCTAGTGAGTCTCACATGATTTCAGTTCCTCCTAAACCTGGGTAGAGAGATATTGTGCATGAATAGATAACTAAAAAGTTTTAAGCTTTCTTTTTTGTAATATGTGTCCAAGTCTTTCATGTCTCAAAATAAGGATATTAAGAAGCGGGTAGTTAACTAATCGTGTAGCCAATACAATTTGTATCCACTATATGATTAGTTGATAAGGAGAGGTGCGAGCCGGAGCGAACCCTGCTGCAGCTCTGCATTTTAAATGTAGTAGGAGCTGGGTGCGCAGGCATTTAAACTGCAGAGCAGCAGCAGGGCTAGGTCCTAGTCTCAGTGTGAACTGGGTCTGAGCAGTCCTGGCTCATGCTGAGTCCCGGACTGCTGTGCCTCTGTCTCCCCTGTCCCCCTCCTCCCCGCACTGTAGAGATGGTGCTGGGGAGAATCGGCTTTTATGCCAGCTCCCCCCCAGCACCAGCTTCTGCTCCCTCTCTCACCTGATACAGAGGCAGCAAACGGGGGAGGGGAGAGAGTAGTTGAGTAGCGACTTGACTACCTGACTAGTCACTTACATCCCAAGTCCCAGTGCATCCATGCATTATCCTCTAACTCCATCCACAACAAGCAACACCTTTTAAAATAGTGATGGGAAACCTAAGGCCTGGGGCCTGATTTCAGCCCTTGGCTTGTCTGGATCCAGCCTCTGAGGATCAGGGTCTCCCTCAGCATTGGAGAACCTGCGTTGACATTCCAGCCTCCCCCCACCACCACACACACATCCAACACCCCACCACAAGGCTGGAGCATACAAAATTTAGCCTAAGCCACCTTAGGTTCTGGTGTGGTGCAAGGGGAAGTGGGGAGTATCTTTTTCCTTTCTTCTCAGCTGGAGGCCATGTCAGTGAGGGTTCGTTTTGGTGGTTATTCTTTAACATTGCAATGAATCACAAAATTAACCGTGATTGTGTTAATTGATTGACTGTCCTAATTATTTGTGATTATCAACATTGTATTTTTCACTGTAAATTGGCACATGAATTGTCATACTCATTGAAGGCAGACAGGAAGTTAAGTCAGAAGACAGTTCAGTAATCATTAAAATTTAAAAAAGCCTTATTTTTAAGATAACCTCATAATTTTGTAGGTTCTTTACTACTAATTTTTTTTTTTAAATACTATGCAGGTATCTTGATGGGCTGTGAATGGAGACCTGATGTAACCAGGTCATTGAGGGATGAAGTATTAAGATTGGGATTTACAGAAGTTCTCAACACTGGTCTTTTGCCATTGATTTCCAGTTAGAGCAGTTGAATTGGTAGAATAAGTGAACAGGGACAGGTCTCCATAGAACAGCACCATGATGTGCTCTTGGCATGTTTTCCTGTATTCCGTTCAATTGAGTTTCTGTGTTGCCTTCACCTTCAGTCTTTGATCCAGCAAATTAGAATAATCCCGTCTATACTTGACTAATACATAGATTGCTGGGGTCACATATTCAAAAGGAAAGTGTCTGATTATCTAAGTGCTACATCCAACTTCCCACAAAAATTAGCTCTTTTAGCCTTGTGACTTGAAGAAACAGTAGTGAGAAACATCCATATATATCTGTGCAAAGCATGAGTGTACACGAGTTGAAAATTAGTCTAATTTACCTGCATTACTGTCTTAGTTGAATGTGATTTTCAAAATGCTATAGAAAATAAGCTTTGTGGGTTTTTTCTGTGATTATCTAGAAAAGCAAGATAAATCTAAATTTATAGGGAGCCACTGTCATAATAGCTTGGGTTTACCTGCTTTAATATGAGATGCTGAACGTCTATCAAGTAGTTCCTTCACTATTAGTTGCACAAGGGAACTGTTTTAAAATAACCATTGGCAATCTTTTTGAATCTTAGCTGGAAATCAAGACTGATGATGCTGATGACACTCTGTTTGTAAATTGAGTTCAGTATCTCTCTTTGTAGGATTTCTTCTGAGTCAGGTACGGAAGCATCTTTTCTTTATTTGAACTCAACTTCGGCTGATGCTATGCATTGAAAAGACCGTGGACATAGTTTCCTGCAAGTGATATAGCACATGGTCTCTAGCTTTTTACAGGGCTAGTGTTAACAGACTGAGCAGTTAATGTAGTATGTTTCTCTCTTGTCAAAGAAGAGTGCTTTGCTATAGTGTAAAGTTGGTTAACTTTAATTGAACGAGTTGTATGTGATGCTTTTGTTGTTGTTTTTTTAAATTCAGTAATTATTTTCACATGTGCCAGAATTTAAGTCCTGGAATCTGAGGATGTGCACAGGTCAAATCTGGACAGGAAGCATCTGTACCTGCTTCTCCACAGCTCTCGCCTACTAATTAGCTTAACTTAGATCTGTCTTTCCGGGGCCATCTCTAGGTCTGAGTAGGTAGCCTGTTTTTTTTTTTTTTTTTTGGTCCCAACCAGCCTGTCCAGTTATCTGTTACTTAAGTCAGCAAATAGGCATCTGCTGAGAAGTGTTCCCTCTAAACTGCCTGGTAGCACAGCTTCACAGGTGATTAACCAGCCAGCCCCTCCCTCTCCCTCCCTCAGTCAGTTAGCTCTGTGCATGGAACCCTGAGCTCTTGAATGGGTGGGGCTGATTAATCACCAGTGAAGCTGTGCAGGAGGGAACACTATTGCTGATAATTATTCTAAATCATTAGATCTAGATTTGGTTGGCTGCATGAACTTCACTAGCAGTTGTCTGATCCATCTAGTTCTCAGCGACGGATAGGGTCTCTAAGTGTAGCAAGGTCCCCACACTTCTTGTCGTTGGTGAGATGTAGTATAATGTTTTAACTTTCTCCTCCTTGGTTTTTGTTTGCAGAAATCCGCTATGCAACTGTATATTGGATGAAAACTGAGAAAACTTTCCAGGTCAAAGACATATTGGACAGGAATGGCAATGCCTATGGCTTTTACAATGACACCGTACAATCAACAGGGTGGGGAATTCTGGAGATCAGAGCAGGATATGGGAGTCAGTCCATAGGCAATGAAGGCCTCATGTATGCAGCTGGCTTTTTGGAGGGTTATCTCACTGCTTCGTGAGTACCTATGTAATGGAATTTCAGTGCATGATATTGCCATCTATTTCTTCCAGTCTCTTTTCTCCCTGTCTGTTTTGACACCATATCTAAGTTTACTGTAAGTGTGATAGTTCAAGTATGTTACAATATTAATACTTACCTCCTTTCATCCAAATATTTCAAAATCTCTCAACAGCTTGGAGGGAGGGGCTTAATATTTATCTATTTTCTTAATGAGGAATTGAACCACAGAGATTAAGTAATTTGAATACAATTCAGCAATTGGAATGCAACCTAGGAATCCTGCCTCACATTTCCCCCAGCAAGATCACAGATGGATGAATTAGTCACTATTGAAAAATAGTTCTTATTCCTTTTCTTTCCCTGCTCAAATGCTGAAAGAAGCCTACCTGACATAAGGCAGTTGTTCTTCCTTAGGACCGGTGTGTAAATCTTCCATGCTGAAATCTGAAAACAAATAAAGACAAGTTGTACTTTGTTCCCCATCTAACTGTCTGCCAGCTGCCACATTTACCTGGTCTTTGGAAGGTCTGTTCTCCCAAAGCCAGCATTGCCTGAATTCTCTCCCACCAGAGATAAGTCTCTTTATGCCCTTGTTCTCTCCCTTTTTGCACGCAACTCTGACCACTTTTGATGCATGCAGCTTAACAACAGCTTTTAGGATTCTTCTCTTTTTTGATAACAGGAAGTGGAAAACATAATAATCTGTTCCAAGATGCTGAAGGCTTTGCTTGCCTCAAACACTACTCTGCTGTTAGGCATCAGGCTACAGCAAAACTATCTAAATAAACAGGCATACTCTATTTCAATAAGGAGCACCTAGGCCCTCCCTGGCTACGTCTAGACTGGCATGATTTTCCGGAAATGCTTTTAACGGAAAAGTTTTCCATTAAAAGCATTTTCTGAAAAGTATGTCTAGATTGGCACGGACGCTTTTCCGCAAAAGCACATTTTGCGGAAAAGCGTCCGTGGCCAATCTAGACGCGCTTTTGCGCAAAAAAGCCCCAATTGTCATTTTCGCGATCGGGGCTTTTTTGTGCAAAACAAATCTCAGCTGTCTACACTGGCCATTTTGCGCAATAGTTTTGTGCAAAAGGGACTTTTGCCTGAATGGAAGCAGCATAGTATTTCCACAAGAAGCACTGATTTCTTACAGTAGGAAGTCAGTGCTTTTGCGGAAATTCAAGCGGCAAGTGTTGACAGCTGGCAAGTTTTTCCGGTAAAGCGGCTGATTTTCCGGAAAAACTGGCCAGTCTAGACACAGCCCCTATGTTTCAGAAAACCAGTAAAGCATTTTATGGTGAAATAAACTCAGAGGTGCTGATGCTGTTTTATTATATCTTATCATTTACCATATAGATTAAGAAAGTATGTGTGCTACTGTACTTTTTTAAACTTCTTTAACTTCTTATAAACAAAATGACTTTCAAATAAAGAAGACTCACCACTTCATCCCCTCTCCCCCATGGCTGTTCCTATGTTCATGTTAGTACCCTGGACACTGATTAACATGAATGGACACCTTTTTTAGCATTGTGCCCAAAAACTGTGCATTGCCTGGTGAAATGTATGGGTAGGTAGGAACCGGGTAAGAAGTTTATTTTATAGTTGCTTTTATATTTTCAAAATTCACACAGTTCAAATTTGGTGGGCACTGCCTATTAAATTTTACTATTAACTAATTGTATTCAGACCAGGATGCAATCAGCCATTGCTTGGTCCAAAAATGACTCTGAGATCTTTAAAAAATCCTTTTAAAATAAATGGTCTTAGAATTATTGGCTCGTTTTTAAAAGCAGGTATCTGAAGTTAGGCACCTAAATTCATATGTGGACAGCTAAATAAATGTCCTGACTTTTGATCTGAGGAAGTGGGTCTGGCCCACGAAAGCTCATCACCTATTAAACCATCTTGTTAGTCTTTAAAGTGCTACACAGTCCTGTTATTTGTTTCAGCTGCACCAGACTAACATGGCTACATTTCTACCACTGACTTTCAGAGGCACTGACATAGTTACAGGGCTGGCTGCATCTCAGATCCCCTCTCTGAGTGTACCTCCACAGGCAATAATCCTCATTTCCTTACCTCTGCCGGGAGGGAATCCTGCAATGCTCAGTTTGACTGGGTCCTGAGTTACAGTACCAGTGGATTAGCTGAATTTAGCTCTGCAAACCCAACTGGTTTTGGGTCCTCTCATACTTTCTTCTAGTGACAGAGAAATAAAATTGAGATGCGTGTTAGTCCTCCCTTTGCACAGCCTATTACAGAGCAGCTCCAAATCCATCACACTGAGCTCTTATGTTTCTCATTTATTTCAATGGGATATGATTAGGGATGTTAAGGACTAGTTGATTTCACCCCCCGCTGCCTCTGTCTGATAGAGGCAGCGAAGGGGGCAGAAGAGGGGGTACTTTAAAACGGCAGCGCCGCACAGCTGAGCCTGGGATCAGCTGTGTGGCACTGTCCCTTTGAAATGCTGCCTTGGCGTTTGAAAGGGACAGTGCCACACAGCTGAGCCGCCGCGCGTGGAGCGCAGGGTCAGCTGGGGGCTCCCCAGCTGATCCCAGGCTCCAGCATGGCATTTCACATTGCTGGGGACTCTTCTACATTTCAAAGCTGGCATGCTGCATGGCTCTGGGCTGCACACAGAGTTCCGCATTCCTCCTTTGGGGCTCTTGTACATTTCAAAGGAGAAATGCGAAGTGCCTATCGACTAGTTGATGGAAATTCCATCGACTACTCAACTAGTAAATTAACTGCTACTTAACATTCTTAAACAATGATAGGCCCCAGAGAGCAACCTTTAAACCTGAAATATGATTGGTCAGATGTCAATCTGGTATGAGGTCATCCAGTCAGTGAAGCTCCTGTTGATTTTACAGAGGTAAATTGTAGGGATGTAAAAGACTAGTTGAATAGTTGACTACCTGTAGTTTAGGTGACTACTCACATTCCCACCCTTTTCCTGCCTCTGATATAGAGGCAGCAAGGGGTGGGGGAGCAGGAGCCAGTGATGGGGGATGCTGGCTTAAAAAACGACGCTTACTACATTTAAAAGACAGAAGTATAGTGGGGGTAGTGAGCACCCCCCGCAATCGAGTAGTGGATGGAAATTCCATTGACTACTTGATTAGCTGATTATCCACAATTTAACATGGCTAGTAAATTGAAGCTCTTCTTTGGAGTGCACCTTGAGATTCTAAGTCCATTTTCATGATTCCCTACCTTTTGTCCTAGGTAGAATAAAAAAAACTTTAACTTAATCTGATGACCTGATCATTGCTTGAGTATGACACCATTATAAAGCATGAAGGACTTAGGACATTATATATTGCAAGGCAATTAAAAAAGAATCACTGGAATCCCTGAACTTCTTACTCTCTTGTGCCTGATGTGTGCAAGGAGGCCGGGCCTCTCTGAGAGCTACTAGTCTCTGATTCTGCACTGGCTTGGTCCTGGCATCACTGAGAGCAGCCTAGAGATGCCACTGGTGCAAGGTCTGCTCTGTGTTGCTGAATGTTTACTGGGTGTGACAGAGCCATCTGTCCGGGCTGATTGAAACTCTTTGATTACCTGCCCTGCCCTTAGTGAAGCAACCAGGGAGCTGCTCTAACCTGCATTATCTGGCTGTCATCCCCAAGGGACTATCTGCTGCTAAAGATCACTTGAGTCTATTGCACTCTGGCAACTCCATTTCCCTGTCCCCAACATGTCCTTTCTGGTCTTGATGCTAGGAGGAAGCACTTTATGAGTGGCTCGGCTTAGCTCTGCTCACTCAGGATACCAGCAAAGCTCCTGGCAATTCCCATCCATTCCTTTTCCTCAAAATTGTAAGGCCCAAGAGAATCTTTGGTGCTCTGGAAGTGTGCAGGCTCCATTATTCCTTCTCTAAATATACATTTTTGCATAGATATTTAGCTCCTCTTTTTTGAGAAATCAACTAACCAAGTGTTTCTAAGTAAAACACTGTTAAATGTCAGTTGAGTTTTTCATAAGCTATCAAATCAACATTCACTGGAATGATCCTCCTCCAGTAACTATCTGTGTCATACTTTCAGTTAATGTGCTAGGAGGTCCAAGATGCTACCTATTATATTCTCAATAACAAATGTGTCATTACAGGGATACTTTAATCTCACCCTCTCATCTTTTTCCACTGTAAGGTGTTTGAGTGGGTGTTGAGCAATGCCATTTGTTCTCTGGAAAGTCTGTCCTTATTACAGTCATCATGGCTTGTCTTGCACCAGAGAAGCAAGACTAATACTGTGATAAAGAAACAGCTGACTTGCAAAGTGTGCTGCTTATCTGCTACTATTCATTAAATAAGAATTGATGGGAAAATAACATGACACTTATTCTTTCAGACATATGTATGACCATGCTTCAAACCTGTATCCACAACTAATTAAGGATCCCACTATTCTGACCAAAGTTCGGCAGTTTATGGGGTATGTACTAAGTTACTAGAGATGTGAATCTTGCGTTCATGCTTAGAAATAAAAGAATGATGGAATCTTTAGGTCTTTCCGCATAGTTTGTGTGCTAAAGAGGAGGCATAGGCTCCTTCTGTTATACTACAATAAGAAAAAGTAGTACAAACAGGCATTAAGAAGGGAATATGCCCTGTTCCCCATTCTGTTCCTTCAGAGGCATATGAACTAGCACTACAGACAGGTATAATTAATGCCAACTAACTCACAAGCTTATTGTATTCAATAACTTTATGGACAAGCTTGTGTTCTGAATACCATATTGGGCTATCTCTTGGCACCTGTAATTTTTCCCTATATTTGTCCCACTGTAGGCATTTGTATAGTTTATATTGTATAAGGCCAAGTATATTATATATTAGTTACTGAGTTCTGGGACCGCTCATAAGTGGGAGAATCAGGAGTGATTTTATTCAAGTCAATGGAGTTACACTAGTAGAAATTAGGTACAAATGGGAAGAGAATCCGTCCCTAAATGGGAAGCTCAACGTTTGGCCTACATTATTTATTTCCTTACGTTTATGTGTTGATGTAAGTTCTATTTTCTTTCTTTGACTACAAATACTTCTGCCAAATCTCAGCCATTTCTGTGAGCCATTTCTGCCTTTTGTCCATTTTTTTGCCAGGAAGCGATGGTTCCACCAGTAGCTTGCTTTTAGTAGTTCTGGATCTCACACTAGGACTTGTGCTTGTGGCTCATGCTATTATTGATGCACTGATACTTCCCATAAAGTATCATATTAAAGGCAGTTTTGGTCCAACAACAGAAATTAGGCATCTCAATGCTTCCATACTGCTCCTCTAGCCTCCAGCCCATCTTTCCTCTCTGAAAAAAATAGTGGGCAGTCACCATGCCCTGGTAAACATTCCTGTGAGGTTCTGTGCTATATCCCCAAAGAGACTCAGCGCAGCAGGCGTAACCCATGGAGATGGATGAGAGTTAAAAATGGCTTTGTCACAATTCATAGGCCAGATTATGGATTGTTATGGGGATACATCAACCTTTGCTGGGCTGCCTTAAAAACCTTTATTCAGTACAGAAAACTTGTAGCCCTGAGAGTTATAACTATGCCCCCAAATGTTCCCATGATGCACACTATTCCTCATCCTGTGGAAGGAAGAATGAGAGCATCGTAGAGCCATTTATGTCAGTCCTACTTTGCAACAGGCACTGGGGAAATTCAGCTGTAGCCATTTTACACTCTTCTATGCTTGCCAGGTAAAGGGTCTGAAGCAGGGGCCAGAATCTGGTTGGGCCTGTTTTAACAAAAGTAGCTTTTAATCCAAACTATGTCTCTAGGAGAGAGGCAACTGTTGCTGCGTATCACTGTGGTGATTACGTTTGCCCATTGTTAAACCACTCAATTGTTGAATCATAGAACACTAGAACTGGAAGGGACCTTGAAAGATCATCAAGTCCAGTCCCCTGCTCTCACAGCAGGACCCAGTACCATTGAGATAATCAGTGATGGAGATTCCACAGTCTCCCTAGGCAATTTATTCCAGTACTTAACCACCCTGACAGTTAGGAAGCTTTTCCTAATGTCCAACCTAAACCTCCCTTGCGGCAATTTAAGCCCATTGCTGCTTGTCCTATCATCAGAGGCCAAGGAGAACAATTTTTCTCCCTCCTCCTTGTAACACCCTGAAATGCTATCAATCTTCCCTTTTTCATGCTAAACAAAGCCACTTCTTTCAGTTTTCCCTCATAGGTCACCTTTTCTAGATCTTTAATTATTTTTGTTGCTCTTCTCTGGACCTTCTCCAGTTTCTTCACATCTTTCCTGAAATGTGGTGCCCAGAACTGGACACAATACTCCAGTAGAGGCCTAATCAGCACAGAATAGAGTGGGAGAATGCATCCTAGAATGAAGTTTGGGGTTTTTTTGCATCAGTGTCACACTGTTGACTCATTTAGCTTTTGGGTGATGGTGTAAAGTGTTGGTCTTTATAGAATACACAAAATGTGAACTGTGCTCTGTAAAACCAAATTTCTTCCTGTGTAGGAAGCAGGATCAATGGACCAGACAACAAATAAAAAATAATAAGGATGACCCCTTTTGGAGACATGCTGGCTATATTATTGCACAGCTGGATGGACTGTACCTGGGTGCCCTAGAATGGGCTAAGCAGCAAAAACAAACAGTAAGATTGATGAAGCTCTCTAAGTTGTTCTAAAATGAGGAGGGGAAGGATGGGGTAATTCAGAGTTAAAGATGTAAAAGATATTTAAAGGCAAGAGTCTCTGCCTACCTATTCAGCATACAAAGCTTCTGTTATCAATAGTGGATGTTCTATACGGCATATGTAACAAATCTTCAATGCAGATCAGAAAAGTGTTCCCTAAAACTAATTTGCACCTTTTCCACTTGAATGCTGGTTGGGTTGAGAATAATTTTTGAAAACACTCTCAGACTAGAAGGCCACATTATTAATTGGTTTGTGGACAAATAATACTTGGGTGTTCAAATTGGCAGGAATATTGTGAATAAAAAGCTAGAAAGTCACTAATGGATTCATCTTTATTTTCCAAGGATGCTTTAAAAAAGCCCTTTGAAGCCCTGACATTTTTTTAAATATTCTATTTTAGTGTATATTTGACTGTATTACTGCAGAGTGGGGTTTGAGTCATATCATAATTTGTACTTGAAGTATCATTGCCACAATCCAGATCAGCAGCTAATGTAAATCAGTGTTGCTCCATGAACTTCAGCAGTTACGATAATTTACAGTGGCTGAGGATCTATCCCAAAATGTCTAAAGCATTTCACACAGTAAAGGCAATGATTTGAGTTCCTGAAAATGACCTTTCAGTCATTGTGATATGGATGGTGAGCTAAAAAGCAGTAACGTTTAAATGTGTGTGTGTGTGTGTGAGAGAGAGAGAGAGAGAGAGAGTGAGAGAGAGTGTGTTGCTTTCGGCCTTTATTGCAGGGGAGCCCAGGCTGTGAAAGAGAATAGGGCCATGTCCATTCAGAATAATGTAGAGAGGGACTTCCTTGTAAGCAAGAACTGTTGAGATTGTGTTAAGATGGCTTGACAAGAGTACACAAAATTTCATACTATAACACTGGCATTTAGCTACTTGTAATCCCAGCATTCTTTTGATTTAGGGTGAAAGAAAGACTAACTGGTGAAAGAAACACTAACTGGTAGTAACAGCTGAAGTTGCTCCCTCGGTCACATCTCCATCCAAAAATAAATGTTATGGTCTCTTTGTCTCCAAGCCCCTGAGTATCTTTGAAGTCCACTTCCTGAATGTAATTGGAGATCTGTTGGATCTTATTCCTGCATTATTCACGAATTCAGCCGTGGGTTGGCACAAGGGTGACCCAACAGGCCATGGGAGAGATCATTGGAATATGGGTCACTGCTCTGCTCTGATCAAGGTGAGGGCAACCTTTCTCATAACTTCGATCTCCTGAGTAGAATTATATGATGATCATGTTGCTGTAACTCTCGTTTATATTTCAGAAGCATGCAGGGCCTCAGTCAGGACCCCATCGTTCTGGACACTTACAGACACATCAATCTTGATTCCATTTTGTTGTAACTGATACTGTATATAGATAAGTTTTCTAACATTCTAGTTCTTGCTTTTGTATCTTGTTTCTGTTGTATTTTGTCTTTCATGTGTGTCTGAACTGAAGTAATCTACTATCTGAAGATGGCTAAAAGCCATGTTGGAGAGACAGAAAAGACGTTCTCATGACTTTTTAAAAGGTGTACAAAACACCTCAGAATGGAGGATCCTGGGATTCTGCAGTGTGCTACCTTTGAAAGGGGCAGCATTTGATTTTCCAGAGCTAGTCTCTTGTCCATTGGTCTGGTAGTGATCAGGAAGGCTGTCTAGGAAGCATTTTTAGCTGTCTGGGAGGAGGATTCTACAAAAGACATGAAACTGAGTCCTCACCCTATCACCCTCATGTCCTCATGCTGGGATCTTGCCTTCTCTCCACCCCCTCTCCCACTAAGATCAGCACCCTCGCACTTAAATCCTGCCTGCTGTCCCTCTAACATCCATGTCTTTACCCTGGGATCCCCCACCATTGCCTGGGGTAACCGAAAATGAAACTCACCAGCTCCATCTTGCTGGCCTCAGAAGTGCAGCAGAGGATAGCTTCCCTGGCTGAACGGTGTCCTCAGTGGCCATGACCATGGGGGCTGCTGGGAGCCATGCGTGTGAGTGAATCCTTAGACATCAGCCTTTCCCTTCACCTCGGGCTGGCAGCCACACGGGCCCGATTAAATAACTTCTCAAAATATTTCACAGGCCGGATTGGGGAAGTGCTCAGGCTGCCCTAGGCTGGGAGTTTGAGACTCCTGATTTATGGGATACTCCTTTTTACTGCAGGGAATGTTCCATCTTAGCAGCCTTAGCTGAATTTGGAGAAGAGTCAGATATTTACTTATTGTAACTGGTTCCTGGGTGAATATTGGATATTAGAGCTGAATCAATATTTAGAAAGACCCTTCTGTCAATACACATTTAAATTTTTAAACAAATTTGCTTTTCCTGATAAAGTCCCTTGTTTTTGCCTAGTGTGCTTTCTATTTAACTAGTTCACCTAGAGGAACATTCACAAAACCAGCATATTTTCAGCTAATATTGAGGAATATTTGCAGAAAGCAAATTTTGCATTTGCAAACAGTCACCTGACCATTCCCAGAAATGTCAGTGACTAATTTTTAAGGGCTGTAGTTAGCTGCCATAGGGTAGCTTTTCCCAGCTGATCTCTGTAAATTGCCCTTAGCGGTTCCACCAAGGTTGGCAATAAATTCTTTTTAAAGGCAAACAACTGGGAGAGGTCCACAGGTGAGCAGTGCTTCCCCTGCTTATGTCTCTCTGAGTGAGGTTGTGTCTACACTGCAGGGAAAAGTTGGTAAAGATACGCAAATTGTGAACCACAATTTGCGTATTTTTTCCACTTTTTTTTCCTGAAAGAGGCTTTTCTGAAATTTGGCACGTCTACACTGCGCCATATTTTGGAAAAATCTCCTCTTTTGGAACATCCTTTATTCCTCTCAAAAAGAACATGTCCGCTTTTTTGGAAACTGTTCCGAAAAAGCAGACTCATTCCTTGGACGCGGCAGAGCTCAGCCTAGACATAGCCTGAGGGAAGAGTCGGGTTGTATAGCATGCGTTTCCCCAGAACTTAATTTAGGGTGACTGTCAGAGAAGAGCCTTGTCCCAGTCTATACTGTAATACTCCTGATCCCAGGCCCTTAAAGAAACAGTAACCTGGATCTTCCCAGACACTAACCACTTTTTCTCTCTCAGCACCTACCTCTGTCATTTCCTAGGCCCTCACCTGCTCCAGATTTCCTGCTCTCTCAGAAGTTCCCTCTCTGATTTTAAAAGGCCAGTATGTTCCATTACAAGAACAGATTCAAATGTAACAGTCTGATAATTCTTGAACAAAGCCAAAATCCATTGAATTGGTTATTTGTAACAAACTGTTCTGCCAGCTCTACTAGTGTAGAGTGTTACAAGGATTAGGATTATTCACTGTTCAGCTTCTGTTTTCTAGGTTCTCCCTGGATATGAGAACATCTATTTTGCTCATTCCAGCTGGTTCACATATGCAGCTACATTGAGAATATATAAACACTGGGACTTCAACATTACTGATCCAAAGACTGTGACTGGTCGTATGTCATTCAGCAGTTACCCAGGTACCTGGGGTGTGAATAGGAAATCCCATGCACAGTGTTCATAAATGCATTCATGTCCAAATGTGCCTTCACATCTCACTGACTCTTGTGTGTGGACTTTTCTATAGGACACTGTTACTGTAGGCACCGAGACTGACTTATTTTAGAAGCCAACAGAGAAAAAATTTCTTCCAGATTTACTGTTTTGAATGTGTCCTTAAAAAAATGTCTGACTTGGGGTTCTGAGGAATACTTGTTAAACATTCTGCAGTCCCCTAGCAGAATTATGGTTCCTTTTAAAAGAGCTTGAATTCTGCTTGCTTACATCAGCATTGCTGATCTGTCCCCCACCCTGTCTAAGATTAGCATGTCTTTAGTGCAGTGGTTCTCAAAGTGGGGTCTGCAGACCACTAGTGGTCCGCGGATGCCTTGCAGATGGTCTGTGGTTCCAGCTAACCTCCTCCTCCCCCGCTCCCTGCCTTAGGGATCCCATACTGGTGATCCAGCCTTGTGCCCTGCCCCACGAGGTTGGAGTGCCAGTGCCAGCTTCCTGCTGTGTGGTGTCAGTGTGTGAGTGAGTGGAGAGAGAGGTCCGTGGACGTGCTGCCTAGAGGCTTTCTCTGCTGTTTGTATTGACTGGATTCCAGCCAGTGGTAGCAGCAGGAGAGCACATTAGACAGTGCCTGGGAGTGATGGGGCGGGGGGGAGGGATGGGGCGTGAAGACAGGTAAGTGCCCCCCTTCCCTTCATGCCCAGACCCTGTACCCCACCCCCCTCACACATACTCCAACTGTGACCCTGCATCCCCATCCTGCTCCTGCACCCTCCCTTCAGGCCAGACACCCTGTCCCCACTGTGCTCCTGCACTCTCCCTGCTGGTCAGACACCCTACTTCCAACCTGCTCCTGCACCCAACCTCCAACCCAGACCTGGCACTCTCACCCCCTCCAGCACCTCACCTCATGCCCAGATCCTTCATCCTCATCTTATTCACTGGCAGCCCTGTCCCACACACTGACCCTCTCATTTTGCCCCCTCCCCAGGCTGAGCTCTAGGAGGGAGCGGGGGTTTCCACGAAGTCCACTAACCACAGAATCCCAGAAGAATTAATCCGGCCAATGGGAAGCCTTGAACCTTACTCCTCCCTGTTCCCTCTCCATGGGGCTGAAGAATGAGGTGTCTCAGTTGGGGGCCACCGTTGGAGGTAGTGAGAATTGGGGGTTTTGGGAGGGTTTTTTTTGCTTCTCACTTGTGTGGTCCTCGACTGATTTTTCTGTGGGTCAGTGGCCCTGACCCAAAAAAGGTTCCTCATCCCTGCCATAAATACAATGTTGAAACCTTTTGGCTGTGTCTAGACTGGCAAGTTTTTCCGCAAAATCATCTGCTTTTGCAGAAAAACTTGACAGCTGTCTACACTGGTCGCTTGAATTTCCGCAAAAGCACTGACGATCTCATGTAAGATTGTCAGTGTTTTTGCGGAAATACTATGCTGCTCCCGTTTGGGCAAAAGTATTTTTCCGAAAAACTTTTGCGCAAAAGGGCCAGTGTAGACAGCAGAGATTTGTTTTCCGCAAAAAAGCCCCGATCGCGAAAATGGCGATTGGGGCTTTTTTGCGGAAAAGCGCGTCTAGATTGGCCATGGACACTTTTCCGCAAAAAGTGCTTTGCGGAAAAGTGTCCTGCCAATCTAGACGCGCTTTTCCGAAAATGCTTTTAATGGAAAACTTTTCCGTTAAAAGCATTTCCGGAAAATTATGCCAGTGTAGACGTAGCCATTGTGTTGAACATAAATTAATATTTTACTTTATTTAAAATGAAGTTTGGTAAACTAACATGAGAGAAAGTTCAAGTGCTTAGTCTGTTTTAATAATTTCAGTTAATATTTCCTTTCTTACTGGTTAAATTAAACCATTTTTCCTAGCTAGAGCACTAGTAAAATGGCCTGGGCTTGCTTAATGGCAAGTTTCCATTAGCAGCTGGTGATCCACAGAAAGGTTTGCATTGAGCCAGGTGGGCCACAGACCAAAAGGTTTGAGAACCACTGGTGTAATACAGGAGTGGGCAAAGATTTTTTTCCTGAGGGCCATATTGTCTTCAGAAATGGTATGAAGGGATAGGTAGGGAAAGCCGGGGGAGGTTGTACCAGCCCAAACCACCAGGCATCCCTACCCCCCATCTAGCCCTGTCATCTTCCCACCTCCTGACTGGGATCCTTTGCAGCCACTCACCCCTACCTAGCCCACCTGCTCCCTGCTCTCCCAGGACCCACAGCCCCCACCAAACTGCCCACCTGCTTCCCACTCACAGACTGCAGAAACCTGGGAAACAGTGATCATGAGATGGTAGATTTCAAGATCCTGACAAAGGGAAGAAAGGAGAGTAGCAAAATACACACTGGACTTCAGAAAAGCAAACTTGGACTCCCTTAGAGAACTGATGGGCAGGATTCCCTGAGATGCTAACACGAAGGGGAAAGGAGGCCAGGAGAGCAGGCAGTATTTTTAAAGAAGCCTTATTAAAGGTACAGGAAGAAACCATCCTGTGCAGTAAGAAAAGCAAATATAGTAGGTGACCAGATTGGCTTACTGGGGAAATCCTTGGTGAGCTTAAACACAAAAAGGAAGCTTACAAGGAGAAGAAACTTGGACAGATGACTAGGGAGAAGTATAAATATATTGCTTGAAAATGCAGGAGAGCTATCAGAAAGGCAAAAGCAAAATTAGAATTGCATCTAGCAAGGGATGTGAAGGGTAACGAGAGGTTTCTACAGGCATGTTAGCAATAAGAGGGTGATCAGAGAGGGTGTGGGGCCCTTACTGGATGAGGGAATTAACCTAGTGACAGATGATGTGGGAAAAGCTGAAATACTCAATGCTTTTTTTGCATCTGTCTTCACAGGCAAGGTCAGCTCCCAGACTACTGTACTAGGCAATGCATTATGGGAAGGAGGTGGGCAGCCCTCAGTGGAGAAAGAACAGGTTAGGAACTATTTAGATAAGCTAAACATACACAAATCCATGGGTCCGGATTTAATGCATCTGAGGGTACTGAGAGAGTTGGCAAATATAATTGCAGAGCCTTTGGCCATTATCTTTGAAAACTCGTGGAGATCGGGAGAGGTCTCAGATGATTGGAAAAAGGCAAATGTAGTGCCCATCTTTAAAAAAAGGGAAGAAGCTGTTGGGAATAATCTCCGGACACACTGGGTGTTGGTGAAAACAAGCAGAGGATTTATTGGTTCACACAGCGCTGGTGGAGTGCGGGCCAGGTAGTTAGCCCAGAGCACACTAACTTAACCAAAACATACATTAGATTATATAGGTAGCAGATGGACGGAGGAGAAGTGATTTGATAGGTCTAGCAGCGGAAGTGAGATATGCACATAAGCCAATGGTCTAAGACAGTTACACAGCATCTCCGCCCATTGCCAATTAAACATGTTATCACTAATACAGGTAGTTATTCCTAACAAGCTAAATGTGCCAACATAAACAGGATGGCAGCCCCCAGAATGAATATGTTGCTGTAAGCTTGTTAGCCAAACTTGTGATGTCTAAGTGGGACAGACAACTCCATCCCCATCCTGCCACAGTCCTTGAGATTCAAGCTCATTAATCTGAAAACACAAGAGACAGCGAAACCTGTGCAGCCTGACTGATACCAGCCAGGCCTTATCAAAATGAGAGAGGCCCCTTTGGAATGTAGTTGCCATGGGAATCAGGGTCATAGTAACTGTTGAACTGTTTTACTTCCCAAGCTTGGCCTGATACTTTCACATTTGAGTTGGTCAGTTCTCATACCATGGACTGCTTTAATTTACCCTACAAGGACAATCCAGAGAACTACAGACCAGTCAGCCTTACCTCAGTCCCTGGAAAAATCATGGAGGGGATCCTCAATGAATCCATTTTGAAGCACTTGGAAGAGGGGAAAGTGATCGGGAATAGTCAACATAGATTCACAAAGGGGAAGTCGTGCCTGACCAATCTGATTAGCTCCTATGATGAGGTCACTGGCTCTGTGGATATGGGAAAGTCAGTGGATGTGATATACCTTGATTTTAGCAAAGCTTTTGATACGGTCTCCCACAATGTTCTTGCCAGCAAGTTAAGGAAGTATGGATTGGATAAATGGACTGTAAAATGGATAGAAAGCTGGCTAGACTGTCAGGCCCGACTCAGTGATTAATGGCTCGATGTCAGGTCAGTGGTTGGTTTCTAGCGGAGTGCCCCAAGGATCGGTTCCAAGGTCGGTTTTGTTCAACATCTTTATTAATGACCTGAATGAGGGGATGGATTGCACCCTCTGCAAGTTTGCAGATGACACTAAGCTAGGGGGAGAGGTAGATACATTGGTGGGCAGGGATAGGATCCAGAGTGACCTAGGAAGATTAGAGGATTGGTCCAAAAGAAATATGATGAGGTTCAACAAGGACAAGTGTAGAGTCCTGCACTTGGGAGGGAAGAATCCCAAGCATTGTTACAGGCTGCAGACCGAATGGCTAAGTAGCAGTTTGGCAGAAAAGGACCTGGGGATTACAATGGATGAGAAGCTGGATATGAGTCAACAGTGTGCCCTCATAGCCAAGAAAGCAAATGGAATATTAGGTTACATTAGAAGGAACATTGCCAGCAGATCTAGAGAAGTGATTATTCCCCTTTATTTGGCTCTGATGAAGCCACATCTGGAGTATTGCATCCAGTTCTGGGCCCCCCGCTATAGAAAGGATGTGGACGCATTGGAGAGGGTCCAGCGGAGGGCAACCAAATTGATTAGGGGGCTGGAGCACATGACCTATGAGGAGAGGCTGAGGGATATGGGCTTATTTAGTCTGTAGACGAGAAGAGTGAGGAGGGATTTGACAGCAGTCTTCAGCTTCCTGAAGGGAAGTTCCAAAGAGAATGGAGAGGCGCTATTCTTAGTAGTGACGGATGGTAGAACACAGAGCAATGTACTCAGGTTAGGTACTAAGGGGAGATCAAGGTTGGATATTAGGAAAAACTATTTCACTAGGAGGGTGGTGAAACGCAGGAAGGGGTTATCTATGGAGGTGGTGGAATCTCCATCCCTAGAGGTTTTTAAGTCTCAGCTTGACAAAGCCCTGGCTGGGTTGATTTAGTTGGGATTGGCCCTGCTTTGGGCAGGGAGCTGGACTTCTGAAGTCTCTTCCAGCTTTATGATTCTATGATGCTGCAGCGGTGCTGCCTGGAGCTGGGGAGGGTGATGCTGCGGAAAGGGCGGGAGCAGAAGGGGCTGGAGGCTAGTTTCCCCTGTTTGATGCACTGCCTGGGAATTGGGCTGGTACCTCTTGACAAGGCAATCCCGACCTGGCTCTCCAGCAAGAACTCAGGGGCCGGACTGAAGTGTCCGATGGGCCAGATTGGCCTGCGGACCATAGTTTGCCCAGCTCTCATGTAGTGTCACATGTCACTGAAAGAGCAAGATACAGTGATTTCATCAGTTTGCACAAGGTGACAGTGAGGCTCACAGACTTGTTTTCCAAATGAAGAACTACAACCTAGATGCAGGCTTGGTGGCCATCCAGAGATACCTTGCAATAAGGAAAACTTCCAGTTCTACTGCTGCAAGTTATAGTAATGAGATGGAGCCCTGAAACTTTTGCTTATTTGATCTTTTGGGGTTTGCAGTAGAACCCACTGGTCACACGTCCTGGCTCCAAATGAAGATTGCAACCTTCTCCATGTTCGTGATCCACCTCAGAAGATCACTTTTTGCCCTGAGCCCACATAACGACTGATTTGAGCGAGCCAGCCAGCACTGTCCTGATAAAATGCAGTGTATTCTGCTTAGTTGCAATCCTGCTATTAGCAGCTTCTGATTAATGACGACATATTATCAGGAACCAGTGCCATCTCATTAACACCACTGTTAATGGGATATGGATATTAGCAATAGCATGCTGCTTTTACAGTTTTGGGGCAGGGGGGAAAGGATTATGTTTTCCAGGCTGCAGCCCAGAAGGAAGCAGGGGGATGTGCAAACCTGCCCGCGGCCAGGGCTTAACATGTCCTAGTCACTTCCTTTAGAGGCTACATCCTAGAAAACCTGCCTGCAGACAGGGACCCCACAAGAGCTAAAGGGTTGTTAGCTTCGGGGGAGATGGCTATGGACTGAGCAGAAGCAAGGAGAGAGAGACTAGCCCGGATGCGGGAGCTGCACAGGACCGCTCCCTGTCTCTCTGGGGGATTGCATGCACAGAAGGAAGCAATGGGACATACCAAGCTCTGACCACTGGAGAATGCAGGGAAAGGTGCCATGTAGCAACATGTGCTCCAGTGCTCCTACTCCCTATGGAAAGGCCCAGCATCCAGACTGCAACTCCCTTCCCACAGCACGGATGGGACTTGTCTTCCATGGCTGCACCCCTTGGACAGGTTTTCAGGGTCTGCAGCCATGGAAGACAAGTCCCGTCCGTGTTTCCTTCTCTGGCTGTCACTTTGCATCCCAGCCTTCTGCTTATTAGCAGCTACTGGATAATAGCAACTTTTTGCTGGCAACCCAGAAACAGAATCTACTATAAATTGAAAACCCAAGTCAACATAGTGTAAATATAAGTATTTAATTGACGTTTCTCAGAGAAGGTATTAAAGACATAAAACAGAGATCGACATCCTGCCAAGCCAACTCGGATACTTAGTTGACAAAGTAATTCTAGATTATATCTGGTCTACCTCATGACAGAAAAGTGTTTGGCTCTTCTACTTTCTAAAGCTGCTTCCTATCCTCTGTAAGGTCTTCAAGAAGTGATGTATCCTCCCAGGAGGAAAAAAACCCTCCCCATTTTGTGTACTATTTGACACCCTTTTCCTGCAACACAAGTCATGTTGCCCGGGATAGGTGATCTATACGAGTCACAATAATACTGTTTTTTAAATCTAGCACCCTCTTTTGAAGTCTGGAAAATAAGTTATTCATTAGATAACATTGTCACAGCATTTATTATGCTTTTGATTAAGAATCCTTTATTTATTTTGTGGTTAGGAATAGCTACAACCAGAGGGTTGTACATATCCTTGCTTATGCAGGCCAATCTGAGAAGTGGAGGGATGGGGGGAGGTAGCAAAGCACTTTCTATCTCTGAACCTCTAGAAGTTTCACAGGATACTGCCACAAAACATACATTTTATTGTCCATTTTGTCCCATCTGTTCCTCTTCACCTTTCTTGATTTATCAATTTCACATCAACAACAAATTTTCCTTGATGGTGCCATTTGGTGCAGCAAGCAGAGGAGCCTGAGCAGTAGTATTGTGACATCAGAGGTATCTCAGCCAGTTCTCTCTCACTCCTTTCAGTGTTCTTGACCATAACCCTAACCTTGCTGCCTGCAGGGGTTGGATTGGTCATTTCTTCCCTGGACACAGCCCATGTGGTGCTAAACACTGAGGAACATTGTGACCTCATGACAAACAGAGAAATGCCATTGAGTTGAGCGTAAGGCATGATTTTGCTGGGCTAATTAAGTTTTAAAGCCTAGCTGAAAACACAATGCTTTAGCCACTGGCTCACCCTTAAGGAGAATGCCACATGAATCTAAATATAGCAGATACAATTCAGAATTGTCCAGGATGGGACCTGATTTCTGCAGCTGCTGGGGGAAGCCATGCTACATGGACCATGGAGCCAAGTCTCAGGCAGAAACCAGAGTCTGGAGCTCCTTGGCCCCAGTGGATGTGGCACCCAACTTCTCTATCAAAAGAATAGACAGTCTGGCAAGAAATGGCTTCAGCAAGTAATTTCCAGTGTGCAGCTATGTTCAAGAATTCAAAAAAGGCCTTCAGTGTGAACAGAAAACAGCTTTATTGACAAAGATGACTTACATGATATGCCTGCTGCTTTTAGAAGGACTCCTGTTACTGGGATCCCCACTCAGATTGACGTGTTTCCCCCCCCCCCCGAAAGACATAATTGTTGCCATCTTTGAATAAGAAAAGGTACCATCCAAACTACAACACACAATACATGTAGCCAGCTGTCAAGTAGCCTATCAACCCTGTGGATTGAGTCAGCAATTTATTGATATCTGATCTTCTGTTTAAGCAAAGTAATAGAGAGCTATCTCCAGCGACACCTGTCTGCTACCCCTGTCTGCTGACAATAATCTTGGACTGTTCCTGGTCAGGACACGTTGCAGAGAAGCATTATTCATATCCCCATACTCATAAGTTCTGGCTAGAATGTGAGAGGCCTGGCGGGAACAGAGACATGAATGTTCCTGCTGGGGAGGAAGGTCTAGTTGGAGTGGGAACAAGTGCCCCGGTTGGGGATGGGCTGGAGTTGGGTTGAGGAGCCTGGCTGCAAGAGGGCCACAAACTCCTTCCCAATTCTTGCTCTTTCCCTAACTTGATATCTCCTCCTCATGCCTATATCCAGATTGACTCTGCTCCCCTGCTGCAGCTCTTTCTGAGGTCACTGTCTCCTCTTTATATTCTGAGTGATGACTAGAACATTCCCTGTAATTTTGGAATTCATGGGATGCAATAGTCAAAAGATATTGTGTTACATGCAGATAAATTGAGAAATGCCATCAAATTATGTACAAAGCCTCACTTTGCTCAGCAGTTAATAGTGCCATGATGAATGAGGCTCCAGATCCTGAAAGATTCAGTCTCTTACATAGCTTGGAGATAAGCTAAGTGGCTCCAGTCCAGAAGATGTAATCAGAAGTGCTTATGCTGGCTTTTATATAGAAGTGACAGAATTCATTTGAGAAGTTTGTTTGAGATATGCTGATAACAATGGGAGACTGGTTAACAGATGAAGTAGATGAATTGTACAGACAGGAAATAATTGACACACACAAAAAAAGGCAATTTCAGTTACATCAACCTCTCATGCATCTTTAAACATGGAGCAAAAACCAAGGATGAATGAATGGAACTCCAGTCATCTGCTGATTTCTCATTTTCACTTGTGCTTATTTCTGAGGGCCTTTCCCTCTGGTTGAACTTTCTCAGGTTATAGATATGCCCCAGGCCACACAAGCATGTGTAATTAGACTGGGCAAGGTTGGCAGATGGTATTTTATTGAAAAACAATTGGAGGACAAAAATCAGTGAAAATGAAAACCCAGGAAGAAATAATCCTTTCTGGCTTACCTGGATTTTCGCATTTTTGTAATTAAAAATTCCCCTTTGTAAATAACAGTCATTGTAGAATAAAATCACAAATTACAGATGTGACTTGCCTCGGTTGGGGAATCCAGCTGGCCAGACCATATGCTACAGAGAACCACACACAGTCTCCTGGAAACGTCTAAGATCCTTGAAAGACATGGTACCCTAAAAGATGGCTTGTTTGAGTCAGGACCATCAGGCCATTATGTCTTCAAGGAGAAACAGGAACTGGCCTTTGCACTCCCATGGTAGGGCTATTTCATTGCAAGACCTGTATATGGGTATCTAAGTCTTGTCTCCATGGAAGTTGAAATGAACATTCAATAAGCTGGAGTTATTTTAGAGCAAGCCTATGTGTGAACAGTTATTTCATAATAAGAATGTCCTAGTCCAATACAACTTAAATGGGTAAAATCTACTTTTATTCCAAGTGAGTATCCACACACAGGCTTGCTCCCAAAGTAACTCCAGGTGTTGATTACAACTAGTTTAGTTGTTTCAATTCCAATTTCCATGTATACAAATCCTAAGCATTTTGTACTTCCTCTCATCACTGTAGTATCCAAGTGTCTTCTGTGTAAAATACTAGCAATAGAGAAGTCTCTTCTCACTTCTTTTGGCATCTCTAGCTCTTCTCCCATATCTGTTCTTGGGATAGGTTTTATTTGTTGCAGACTTTTGGTTTTTGGAACTAACTACTCAGAACTTCAAGCCATGAGTGTTCCCTACCAGTTTTGTGTTTGCAGATACATGTTGCAGCTGCATGTTCAGACAACAATAGAATTCTGATTTATGAGGGGGGATAATGGCTTGAGCCTTCAAAATTGCTATTGCTCTATTGGAGCACATATAGCTGTTGCACGTTATGTGCCTTGATTGTTTGAGAGAGGCCCATCTTTTGGTTAAAGCATAGCAATGGGAGGCAGAGCTAGGGTCTGTTCCTAACTCTCCTGTGGATTTCTTGTGTGACCTTGACAAGGTTTTTTATGTGCGCTCAGGTCCTTATCTGAAATATGGGAATAATATTTACTAAATTTGGGCTGCATAGTATTAATTTAATGCATTTTACAAATAATGAAACTCTCCAATAGAAAATGCTGTAGAAGTAAAAAATAAAATGGCCTGCATAAAATTACCTGCAACCTGTCTGAATAATCATACTGAAAGGGATGCTACTCAGCTGTTTAGAAATGAACATTTTAGGGAGTTCTGTTTACTCTGAAAAGTTATGCGATTATAAATTGTATTTTAGGGGTATAAGTTTGTTTTTATGACTTCTTTTTAATCAGGGTAGCTCATTTAAAAAGTTCCCCTCTCCCAGCTTTCACAATTGCAGCCCCAAGAACTGCACTTTGGGATCTGAAATTCAAGGTATTTGTGATTTATGGATAGTCTGCAGATACTTGTGCAATCTCAGTATTATACTGGCTCTTTATAGCTCTGTACATCTTGTGGTGTGGAATCTGCAACTGGAATGCTAACAAAGGGATCCTGTTCAGTGTCCTGTGGCTGTATTATCTTTAATAGGCCGAAGTAAAAATTTGGAAATTTGTCAATAGTGACAACTAGAGAGGACTCTCAACAGACACAGCACAGAAACGATGTCTAAGATAGCACCATTTTTTACTTCATTTTTCAGAGTAGAACTAAACTTTAAAAGGTGGAGTTGGGAAGAGGATTTCCTGCTATAATTATTTAATCCCTGCTGGGCTGACTAATTATAAGAAATACCTCTTGCCCCAAAACTGAGAGATCTGAAGCTTGAACAGGTTGATGATGATCCCTTGAAAAAAGGAGTCACGTTATTTTAAATGGATCCTTTGTGTGCAGTTATATAACCATTACTATGGAAATAAGATTATTACTTATCCTCAAGTCTCTGCTGTGCCTTGATGGCTGTTTATCTAACAAAGCAAGTTAAGAGCCTACAAAGATAACAAGGAACTCTTCTGTTTTTCTTTAAAGGTTTTTTGATGTCTGTGGATGACTTTTACTTACTTGGCAGCGGCTTGGTAATGCTGCAGACCACAAACATTCTGTATAACCAAACTCTACTTGAACACGTGGTGCCTGAATCTCTCTTTTCTTGGCAAAGAGTCCGTATTGCCAATATGATGGCAGACAGTGGCAAAACCTGGGCACAAACCTTATTAAGGTACAACTCTGGTAAGTACATTTTCTATGACCCTCTGAACAGGGAAAACACTCCCTACTCTCCCCCCCCCCCCCCAGCTTTTCTAGGCAATAGTGAAAGATCTAACCTCCTCCTAATTGCACTCACAGGAACCTACAACAATCAATACATGGTCCTAGATATGAAGAAGGTGAAGCTGCAATATAGCCTGGATGATGGAGCGCTCTATATCATTGAGCAGATTCCAATGCTTGTAGAGTATTCTGATCAGACAAATGTTCTTCGTAAAGGTAATCACTGACTTGAGAGCTTTAGGGTTAGGAAAATTAAACCATTTGTTCAAGGTGGCAGGAATATTATTTTACATATGAGAAGGGTTTACATTGGAGTCTTAATGCATGTGTCCAAGTTGGGAAGCTTTTTGTGTAAACGTTTCCTAGCTCTCACCAACAGTAATTGCTTGTGAGCACCATGCTGTACCATATGTAACTGGCGCTAACCTGGTGCCTGTGCTGAAGGTAAGAATTGATGACTTGTTCTTTCCCTGACTTGGTTTTCTCCTGCATGGTTTCCCTCTGTACTGGAGTACTTTATTTTGTCCCTGAGGCAGGAGGCAGTGCTTTTGAATTAATGCTGAATTATTGTGACATTGAGAGTCATTTGGACTTTTTTGTGGTAGTCACCCCAAAGGGAAATGGGTTTAAAAGGGGGGGAAAAAGACTCTGATAGCCAGACTCAGTCTCTGAACTGAGCTTTCTTGGGGTTATGCCATCTAGCAAATACTTGCTGTCCAGAAGATGCCTTAAGCTTATAGCAAAACTAGTGACAGGTTGACTGAAAATGTCACCCACAGGTGTACTGAGAAATCATACTAACAGCCCAGTATCAGCAATCAGAGCACATTCACAAACATTTTCTAGACGCTTGGGTCTGAGTTCTGTCCACCGACTTCACTGTTTGTTTCTATGGTGCTGTTGCACAGCTGAAGATATGATGAGCTGGAGAACTGATGCGCAACTTTTTGGTGTGATGCTTATGAATAATCAGTAAAATTTCTTCACCCACCTTACATTTTTTGTACCATTTACCCACTGAAGCAGCTGACATAAGTGGTTTTTCTCCTTGAGATGTTCACTATTATCAAAATGGCATAATTGGGAAACAAATTGAGGCTTCGTTAATTCCTTCCGGTTAGGGGAGTTCATTTCAGAAAGTGAAGTTTGCCAACTAGCGAATCTGATGTTGGCCATTGTGGGCAGATGCTTCCCCCATATCCTCTCTGAGGATCTGAAACAGGGTTATTTACATGGCAGCTGGTTGTTCTTGCTGCTGAGTGGGTGGGCTTAGCATCACTACTTCAGTGGCTGTTCTGAGGGGGTAGAAATGAAGGTGCTTAATAGCTGATCTCAAGGGAGGTGGCAGGAGAGAGATCTTTAGCAAGATGGTTCCTCCTTCTCCTTGCTCTGAGAAGTTTGCGACGGACACTGAAGTGCAGTGCCGGCTGGGGATGCATCAGTGACTGGGACCAAACCATCTGCTCTGCCTGGTGGGTCCATGCCTTTCTTAGGCTGAACTGCAGCTGCTTTTGTGCAATTGCAGGTTTTTCTTGTCTTGGTATAGTCACTTTGCCAAGTCCCCATTTGTGAAGCCAGTTGCTCGCCCTTTATTATCCCCGCAGCCCATATTATTGATTATCTGTGGCTTTTCCTTGTCAAGTCTTTCTGTCATGTAACCAGAGTAAGGTGGTTCTCTGACTGTGCTTCTGTGTCTGGACCCCCTAGACTGCCCATTCACTTGCACCATGTATTCAAGACAAAATGGGGAGGCTAGATTCAGGCCTGGGTGTCATTTAAGCTGTTCCATTTGTTTCCAAGCCCTAAATCTTTCCTGACTTGTATTGTTGGGCTAAAATCAAGAAAACTACTGGCCTCATCCCCCACCTATAGCTGCTTCCCAGAACCTATTGTGACAGGGTCAGGCCAGAAAGTTATGGGAGAGTAGTAGAAGCAAAGTATATGAACCCTAGATTAAATAGGCAAACTAACAAAGGCTAATCCAGAACCAGCAGAAACTTGCCAGGATCAATCAGGCCAATTAAGACACTTGGAATCAATTAGGTGGTTTCCAGAATCAAGTAAGCCAGGCTAATCAGGTCACCTTACAGCCAATGTTGAAGTGTAGATGGGTTGAAAAGGGCTCCACTTCTGAGCTGAGGAGAGACAGTGCTGAGGAAGGTCTAGGAGGAGCAAGTGCGTACATATATTAGGAGAAAGAGCCTGCAGTAAGGAAGATGCTAGGGAGGGCCATGGGGATCATAGATGTCACACAGCTGTTGCTGGATACATTGCAGGCAGATGCGATCACAGGGTCTCTGGGCTGGCACCCAGAGTAGAGGGCAGGTCTGTGTTCCCACCCATTATCCAACTCTCTAGTCAGCACAGGAGAAGGACTAATTTTGGCAAAGAGATCTGTTCTGCCCAAATCGTTTGGAGGGGCAGCAGAAGCTATGCAGCTCGGTCTCCCCTCTTTCCCCCATGCTGGCCAATGATGACGCTGGCTCAATAAACGGCAAGCTGGTGCCCTAGAGAAAATATCTAAAATAAAGGCTGCAGTGAGCCTCTGAGGTGAGCAATCTGCCTGAAAGCACAGGACCCACCAAGAGGAGAAGCTTTGACAGCTTATCGATAGTCTGTATTTAGACATGACTTACCCTTCACTCCAGCATCTGCTGTCACTTCTCCCAGTAGCCTGTTCAAAACTGTCTGCTCTAAGCCTGGCACTAGCAGTTCCTTTTTAAGGTCTGGCCTGTGAATCTGGCTGCTGAGAGCCAAGCAAACAGAGTCCTGACTTGTCTCCAGGGGAGCAGGACATACTACCCCTCTGTTTAGCAGCTGTATGCATCTGATCTCAGTAGCTATCTTCCTGCCTATCTCCAGTGCTGCCAATTGGCTCCTTCCTTCAGGTAATTAGGGCTAGCAGTGGCGCTAGTCAAGAATGGGCCTGAAAAGTGATGGGTAGCATCAGAAGACATTGGGGAAGTCCTGATTCCATCCAAGCTGTTGGTCAATGACAGGCAGATAGAAAATATGCAGCGAGGACTAAAGAACTAAAAGGAAATCAGACAAGGAAGAGAAACAAGTCACAGCTAGTGCATTTACAAAAACTATCAACCCACAAACTGAAAATTTTGCAATAAACAGAACAACTTTGCATTTGAATGTTTCTCGTACCACATGTAGGAGATCTTAGGGAAGGGTAGAATAAGAGCCAAAAGATGTTTTCATTGCACAATTCAGGAGTAATTGGGAAAACTGCAAGTATGTAGTAGTTTGGTTTTTTTTTTAAATAGGAGTGGAAAAGAATGTTTCCTCTAATTTTTTCCATCCATGTGCAGATTGAATTTTGCACCAATATCAAGATAATATGCTATAGATATGGAAGAAAAATATTAAAATAAGGCATAATTAACAAGATGCACTGCTTAAGATATGTAATATGAAATCAAATAAAATTAATACTGCCATTGGAACATATGTTTTTATCATCCTTTCTAACAATTAAAGCTAGTAAACACACCAAATGTAATATATTTAAAACAGGTACATAAAGAAAGACAAGGTCGTTAAATAAAAGCATAAAAATATGCACCAGAGGCCTAATTTAATAATCTACTCCTCTTTACATAGACTACTACATCTTCATGGAAAGCTGCTCTCAAAAAATGAAGCACCTGCCAAAACACTACCATACTATGGATTTTTGTAGTTCACAGAACTATTGCTCTTGCCTGCATGTTATCTGCACACATAGCTCAGATTTAAGATGTTAAACAGATCTCTGAATCACTAGAAATAGTCATGATTTCATCATAAACACTAATACAATATTTTCTGATACTGGAAGGAGAGTAAAAGGCACTTACTGTGGCTTATACAATTTCTATGGGATATCAACTCAATTGAATACTTTACTCACAGAAAATAATAAAAATAAATAATAAAGCAACACAGAACAAACAAAATTGCAAACAAATGACAACAATGAAAATACAAAGGGAAGTAAAACATCAAGTGGTTGGCTACATGTATTTTAAATGGGCGTTTAGGACCCAGACACTGTGCAAATGCCACAGAGCCCTGCAGAAAAAGGGAAAGTTTTCCTGGTTTTACACAGTATTTCACTGGCTTAAAAAAAATCAGAGAAAGCTCATTAAGTTTTTACACATCCCTTAAGTAAATGGAGCTCCTTAACACACAGCTTCAGAGCTTACATTCCTGCTTCAAAGAGCTTGCAAATAAGGTCTTTATTTTACAAAGCATAAGTAGCAAGCACTATGTTTGGTGTTATGAGTCACTGAAGTACTCTGAAGAGTCAGAACTATACTAGACAACAAAGATCTGGCCTTAATGGTTTTCATACCTCTCTTGAAAAATTCAAAACCTAATGGGAATCACTTGCCTGGAATCCAAGTTCTAATTGCTCAGGAAGAGGCATCTCTCCTGGCCAGTGCCACTGTAGCCCCTGAGTGGAGATTTGGACACGACAGGTTAAAACCACAAGAGTTTGGATTCATTTTAAAAAACAAACCACTGTTACTCCAGCCAGAACATCTCTCCCCTCCCAGCCCCCAAACAGCCCAGCTGGGGTTGAAACAGAATCAGAATCTCCTCTGCCTGCCCTCCAGCACTGCTGGAGCTGGGACTTTTATTCTCTCCCAGCTCCCAGGCAGCTCAGTTGGGGATGAAATGAAGTTGGACTCTCCTCTGCCTGCCAGCTGCTGCTGCAGCTGGTGTGTTTCCCTGGCTGTTGCAAGCAGCCCAGTTGGTAGACCCCCAAACTTAGTCCCAACCCCATCTAACCCACTGATCCTCATGCACCCCTTTGCCCCCCCCCCATTCCTTATTTCACCCTTTTAGCTCACTTTCCACATCCTCTTGAGGGTCCAGGAGGCATCGAATTAGCAGAATCATAGCCAGGCCTGCGCAAGTCCACTAATTAGATGTGCAGTCCTTCATTTTCTTGTGTGGGTGCACGCCTGGGCACCCTGCAGGGAACTATGGTGGAAAATGAAATAAATTGTGAGGCTTAGACAACTTACAACTTTGAGAGAGTCTTTGAGTGTTACATGTTGGAATAAACATTTTACATTCCGTGTTATAGCAAGGCACCTCTTTTCCCTCGCCAGTCTTAACATTTCCCTTCCTTTGGTGATGGTGAGCCTGGGCTAATCCAAACAAAGGCTGAAACCTTTCCCTGCCTCCTGGATGGGGTGTCATCCTGTTTGCTTGTTCTGAGGGGGCGTGTCTGCTTCCCTATGGGAATAAACTGTCGCCTATCCTGCTGGAGAAGCTGCTTCCCTGCTGCTACTAGCCTGGTACAGGTTGAACCTCGCAAAGCCGGGACACTGGTCCAGCAACAACTGTGGTCTGGCAAAGCCACGGATGTTACTGGACCAAAGAGCCCCAGAACAATGCTGGGGCTGGGGAGCCCTGACTGGGCCAGGCAGCATCTGGGGAGCCCCTGGTCTGGCCGGGAACTCCCACCATCAATGGGGCCAGGTGGCAGCTGGGAGTTCCTGCCCCACCCAGGGAATCCCCAGTGTTGGTGGAGCCATGGGCTGGGTGGCCCTGACCAGGAATCCTGGCAAACTCCCTGTGGCAGCAGGATGAGGGTGACCGTGAAGTGGGGCTAGCGGAGGCAGGCAGCCCCAGCTGGGGAACCCACAGAACCCCCAGCAGCAGGGAGGGATGGCTGGGCAGCCCTGGCTGGGGAACCCCTGTTGGCAGCGGGGCTGAGGGCCCCGGGTGGCTCCAGCTGGGAACCACAAGGAACAACCTGTGGCAGTGGGACCACCAGCAGCCAAGTGGTCTCAGGAGACCTTGAGGCAGCAGGCGGACAGCAAAGTGGGGAGCCCCTGCCGGGCCAGCTTTAGCAGGGTTAGCAGCTGTGATCCCTCTGCTGTGCGGCAGCACAGCTTCACAGGTGATTAATCAGCCCCGCCCAGAGGCTCAGGACTCCATGCAGGGAGCTGACTGACTGGGTGGGGCTGATTAATCTCCCTTGAAGCCATGCTGCTGTGCAGCTTAGAGGAAACACTGGTCAGCAGGAGCGCAGGGAGCTCCAGGGAGGGGAGCCCCAGAGCAGGGTAGTCAGCAGGGGAGCACTGACCTCCCCTGGTCCATCAAACTCACTGGTCTGGGACAACTCGGCTACATCTAGACTGGCATGATTTTCCGCAAATGCTTTTAGCGGAAAATATTTTCCATTAAAAGCGTTTGCGGAAAAGAGCATCTAGATTGGCACAGATGCTTTTCTGCAAAAGCACTTTTTGCAGAAACGCGTCCGTGCCAATCTAGACGCAGTTTTGTGCAAGAAAGCCCCGATCGCCATTTTCCCCATCGGGGCTTTTTTGCGCAAAACAATACCGCGTTGTCTACCTTGGCCCTCTTGCGCAAAAGCATTTGTGCAAGAGGGCTTTTGCCCGAATGGGAGCAGCATAGTATTTCCGCAAGAACACCGACAATCTTACATGAGGCCCTGGAGGTTTTTCGCCTTCCTCTGTAGCATGGGGTACAGATCACAGCTAGAGGATTCTCTGCATCTTGGGGTCTTCAAAGTATTTGAAGGCTTCAATATCTGAGATATAGGTGAGAGGATTATTCTAGGAGGGGTGGGTGAGATTCTATGGCCTGCACTGTGCAGGGGGTCAGACTAGATGATCATAATGGTCCCTTCTGACCTTAAAGTCTATGAGTCTATGAGGTCGTCAGTGTTCTTGCGGAAATTCAAGCGGCCAGTGTAGACAGCTGGAAAGTTTTTTGGCAAAGGCAGCTGCTTTTGTGGAAAAACTTGCCAGTCCAGACACAGCCCTCAGGTCTGGAGAGTGCTGGACCAGGGAGATCCCACCTGTAACAGCTGCTCTTTTTCTCTTCTCTTCCTCTCACTGGAGGAGGGGTTTTAAAAGGTTGCAGGCAGCCCTTAATTGGATTCAGGTACCTCTAATTAACCTGAGGTAACCCCTTTTCAGTTTGTGGGATAAAGGACCTTTAACATTCTGGGGCTAACACATCTGCCTTCCACTACCCTCTTCAGCCATCTGGCCTGACTCTTACAGTGTTTTGATAACATGGTCATTTCCCGACTATCTGGACACACTTTGCAAATATTGGAGCAAGCACAGGACAAATCAAACATTTTCCTGAAATCTGAAATACATACACCACTTCTTCTCATCCCAAAGAACTTTTACAGTCATGGGAAGCATTATAACATTGCCTTTCATTTCTGTCTGTGGCTTGTTGCTCCATTAAGCCCAGCCTGGTCATGTTCCTGCATACTAATTCCCATCAAGTCAAAACGAGTCCTGTGGCACCTTGAGGACTAACAGATTTATTTGGGCATAAGATTTTGTGGGCAAAATTCCACTTTGTCAATCGCATCTGCCAAAGTGGGTTTTTACCCATGAAAGCTTATGCCCAAATAAATCTGTTAATCTTTAAAAGGTGCCACAGACTCAGGCTTGTTTTTGTGAATACAGACTAACACAGCTACCTTTGCCATACTTATCATCTAGTCGGGGGTCAGGCTCCGGGTCTGACTGACCATGGTTTTAGGCATCATTTTTCACGGCATCCTGTCATCTATTTGGCTTTTATGGTAGCAGAATCATTGTAATCTTTTTGTTTGAAGCCAAACTTGTACTGTCACTTCACATCCTGCGCCTGCTAACTTCTTCAGTTATCGTAATATCTTTCCATGGTACACTTGTCATTTGACACTTGTCATCTTCCAAAGAATGGTCATCTCTGTTGCCTCCAGCCTTCTGATGTCTGTTTCATTTAAAGCATCAGCTTCCAGGCCACAGAGTAATACTGCTAGTACATTGGTTTGATTCATTTTCATTTCGGAGCCAAAGAATTGTTTTATCAAATGCTTAATTTCATCAGCTTTGTTACGAAAGCACATGTCCTTTTAACCTCATCCTTGATGGAACTATTGGCACTGATCAATCTTGCTAGGTACTTGTTCTATGACTTCAATACTTCGGCATTTCAACACTTTATATAGTGTCACTTTTCCAAGCTACAATAAACGTCAAGATGATGAAGTGGCTGCCAGTCCGGATTGACTACACCAGTTTTTCAAGGTAGTAAAAAGTGTCAGACAATTCAAACAGGTCTGCTAGTTGTACAGTGTCATCTACAGGATCTTAACTTCCGATTACCCAGCATCAAGCCCTCCAATCTATCATTTTTAACATCCAGTTTAAGAACGTCATAAAAAGTGATGGTGATTCCATGCCCCTTGTCTAACACCCAACTTTGACTTTCATCACTTGCTTAATTTTCCACCAGTTTTTATGTCACTATAGTATAGGAATCTTTCTACATAACTGTTATAATTGAAGTAATTCTCTCTGGAACTGCATATGATTTGACTACTTTTCATAATGTTTCCCTCCAAACCAAATCAAATTTTTTCATGAAGTTGACGAAAAGAGCAAACAACTTTAACTCCATTCTCAACTTTTCTTTTTCCCATCAACTGTTGGAGAGTGTGGGGGATCAGTTCAGTTTTGACCTTAAATGAAGCTGCACTGTTCTTTTCATGCCTCTTCTATTATGCAAATTGGCAGGATCACCTTTCTTCAGGATTGGTAAAATTATTGTCTTCACTCACTCATCCAGTACTTTTTGCTCTTTGCTCCCACACCACTTTTATATATTTTTTTCTAATGCTTTGATAACACTTATTCCACCAGCCTTTAGCAGCTCTGCTGTTATATTATCTATTCCTGCAGTTTCCCCCGTTTTTAACTGCTTCATTGCTCTTTGTTTCTCTTTTAGATGGTGGCTCAGTGCTTTTATCCATTTTGCCCTGTTCATCTGGCATGTCTAAAATGCTTGCATCTGGAAAAATTACATGGTTAAGCACTTTCTCAAAATGCTCCTTCCATATTACCAGAAACTCTAAACTATTTCTTGTGGTTTCACTGGCAGCATTTCTTACCACTTGTGTCACTAGCTCAGTTGTGTTTCGTTACAACAACGTAGCCTTTTTGTAGATAGACAGGAACTCTGATTTCAAACCAGGGCAGATAGATCTCAGACCGGAGGGAGTGATGCTGAATGATCTAAGCTCATTTCACCTCTTTAGGCAAGTCTGTCTAGGACAGGGTGGGGAACCTATGTCCCATGAGGTTCATGACTTGCCCCCATCCCCAACTGTTTGTTCCCTGCTTTGGCACAGGATTCCTACCCCTTCCTTACTTCTGAGCTTGTTCAATGCTTTAGCATGTTTCTCAACTGTTCAGCATGCTGTTTGGATGCATCTATTTGGTGTGTGAAGTTGGCCACCTTTTCCTTTTAGGAATCATTTTTTTCTTTTACAAAAGCAGCTCAGGGTAGCTTCAAGATGTGCTTGCAGGAGACAGGTGTTACTGTGGATGAGTCGTCTGGCTGCATCTTCTGCTTCAGCAAGTCTTGAGGGTTCATAGGTGGTCAGCTTATGGGTACTATCTATAGGTGAACAGCTCAGATCTCCCCTCTTGTAAGTCTAGCCTGCAAATGACTCAAAATTGCTTTGTGGGATTAAGCCTCCAAAGTGGAAACCTGAGGCTTGGGACTCTGTTGATGCCATCTATCTGGCGGAATTATTTGTGAGTTAACTCACTGGCTTCTGTAGGTAGCTGACATGTTATGCTGCTGTTAGACTGGGTCTAGCTTATGTTCCCTCACTGGCATGGATAAGGCAACAGAAAAATTAAACATTTTTTTAAACGAGTGCATAGTTTGTTTGAACAAAACGGGTTGTCTCCCTTGCAGGATACTGGCCTTCTTACAACATCCCTTTCCATGAAACCATCTACAACCTTAGTGGGTATGCAGAATATGTTGAGAAATACGGCTTAGACTTTTCTTATGAATTGGCTCCCAGAGCAAAAATTTTCCGGCGGGACCAAGGGAAAGTGACTGACTTGGAGACCATGAAGTACATAATGAGATATAACAGTAAGAAGCTCATTTGTTTTCCATTACCTGATTTTTATTTATTGTTTATATTACAGTGTTGCTCTAGCAGCCCCAGTCATGGCTCAGGATCACGTTATGTTCAGTGCTGTATGAACAGAACAGAGACAGTCCCTGTTCTGAGGAGTTTACAATTTAGGTATGAGATTAAAAAAAGAAGGGAAATGATTTTCATGTCTTGAACTCCATTTGGGAACAAGGGAGGGCCTAGTCTAGCTAACCTTTCCAGAGAACATCTGAAACATCAACAGAACTAGGAGGCTTGCTAGGGCTTTCTAGGGAAAATTGTTCTTGGCTACAGCTAGAGCAAGGAAAGGATATTGCATCATTTTATGTACTAAGCAATGTGTCTATAATACTAACAGAGAGGAATTAGCATAACATCTTTAAAAAAAACCCTACTTTAACATTCCCCTCAGAAGGCGTGTCCTTCAATGCACAGTGCTTTGTCTTAATGCTATCAGGCTCTATCTTATTGGGTTTAACGGGAAAAAGTGGTTTAAATAAACCTCTAGTTATAGGTGACCTTAGCTGCTTTATTTTGATTCTCTTTTGCATGTAACATTGATTGCCACCTGTAATGTTTGGGAGGACTTTTGGCCAGGGTGAACTGGCAGTGATCTAAGGGAAAGGGCAACGGGACTCCCGATTTTCTGCTCCTTGCCATCTTGATCTTTTGTCAACATTATTTTGTAATTTTCTTTTTCTTCTGCTCTAGACTAAAATATTAAGACCAGAGTTGTTCACTCCCTTCTCTCTCCTGATCCCTCCCTGGTTCTCGTGTTGGCTTTCTTTCATTACATCTTCCTAGGGAGCGTTTGTAGCATCAGATTGCAGAGTATTCCATTCCGGACTCTGTGGGAGGAACTCTTATCCCTACTGTGGATGGCTGTGTGACCAGACTGACTTGATTTCTTTTCTCTTCCCCATTTATTTCCCAGACTACCTGAAGGACCCCTATGCCAGGCACAATCCGTGCAACACTATCTGCTGCCGGGAAGACCTGAACCCTTCTCTCCCAATGCCAGCAGGCTGCTATGACTCAAAGGTAAAGATCCCCTGGCTGGCCATACATACTGTCTGACTGAAGAGCTTCAGGTGGTAGAGGAGTTAGTCTGTTACAGAAAAAAACAACAAATGGTCTGGTAGCGCTTTATAGACTAGCAAAACATGTAGATGGTATCATGAGCTTTCATGGGCACAGCTGATGCAATTTGTATCGACTGCACGATTAGCTGATCAGGGGAGGTGCTCTGTCCCAGCTCACGCCAGTCCAGGGGCTACTGCAGTTTACATGTAGTAGGAGCTGTGTGTGCAGGCTAGTGTCAGTGCATTGGTCAGCATGGGACAGTTTGCAGAGGATTGTAGAGCTCTGCCTTGCCTGATACTTGACTCCCTCTGGTGGTGACTCAGCCCACAGGCTCCTCAATCTATACAGGCTCCTCAAGATATGGGGGGAAGCAGCTTCTGGGCCCACGTATGCCCAGCCGCAGAGAGCACCGCCTGGTCTGGAAAGCTGCGCTGGCTGCCACTGGCCCAGGGAACTGCCTGAGCTCACATGCAGCCGGTGGGGCCAGTTGGTTTTGCTTTCAGTCAGCCCGAGGCAAGGGTGGGTGATCTCAGCGCAAGGATGCAGATGCTAGTGGGGAGGACAGGCAGGACTCAGCGTGAGGGGGTGGATGGTAGTGGGGGGCAGAGGGGTGTCGGGGGGAGGACTCAGTTTCATATTTTTTGTAAGCTCCTAGACAGGGAGGAGACACTATCAACTTGCATGGACTGTATTACTCACCCCAAGAGTTCAAAACTCATGAAGCAGCGCCCCCCCCCATGCCCAAAAGGGGATGGCTTCACGGCCTATGCAGTCACCCAGCAGGCCAGAGACTTCGCAGCCACTGGAAGAGCAGTGCTCCCAATTAGTGGCTAACTCTGACCCCACCTGCTGAACTGAGGCTTGGGAGTCACCTGATTTGGAATGGATAGGAAAAAGCACTTGGAGAAAAAATGGCTACTCACTGTCTCATAACTGTTGTCCACGTCCATTCCAATACCCACCCTCCTGCCCCGCTGTTAGAGTAGCCGGCAAGAAGAGATGGTGGTGTGTCAGCTGGGATCTATATTGAGGGCCATGGGACGCAACTCCAGGAGTGCACAGGCTGACCCAACGGATGCTGCTATGGGAAGAATCTTCCAGCTACTGGGTGCATGGACGCAGCTGATTTCCTTTGCTCAGTTTCTTTCCCTTACTCCTGCATATACCCGCTTGGCCCAACCTGAGCAATGCCTCCCTCTCCATGGAATGTAAGTACTTCAAGTAGGATAGAGCAATGTATTCTCTAGCTGTAAAATCCTGCTCTGTCCTTCACAGGTGGCGGATTTCCATATGGCTTCGGTGTTTGCAGCCTGGGCTGTCAGCGGCCCAACTGTAGAGGATGGGCTTCCTGTGTTCAGCTGGAAACAATTCAATGGGACCAGGCATCAGGGTCTGCCAGAAGTCTACAACTTTGACTTCATCGCCATGAGGCCAATCCTATGAAACCGGTATCAGAGTTTCAGAAAAAGGGAAAATATTCATAAAACTTTCTCTTGCGCATAAAATAAAACATCCTGGAAGTCCCTGTGTTTGTGCCGTCACCCCTTTCTGCTTAACTAGCGTCCAGAGCTTTGTTCTGTGAAAGAACGGGCTTGACGGGGCACCATCTAATCAGTCCTATATGAACATAGTAACTACCATGGGTTAGTCACAAACGGCAGTTGAACAATGAGAATAATGACAAAACAGCAATGAAGGAGGACGTGCCTTTAGCAAATCACTTGTCATCTCTAGGCCTGAGTTTTTCCATCTGTAAAATTAGAATGATGCCTGCCTTTCCTTTGTTTCAGCTGAAGAAGTGGGTTGGGCTCACGAAAGCTCATGAGACCATCTCCTTTTTTTAGTCTCTAAGGTGCTACAGGACTAGTAATTGTTTTTTAATTTTTTTCCCTTTGTAAGGTACATCTGAGAGTCAGGGGTGAAAAGTCTATGCAAGAGTTGAATTGTCTTATTACACAGTAGAGGCAGAACATACCCACTTTGCACAGCTTGGATAGCACTGCTCTTAGGGGCTGGATGGAGTGCTTCCTTCTACAGTGCATTCTTGTCAGTAGTTGGTATTAAAGCACTTGTTGTCTCTCCTGGTAGAGAGGGAAAGAGCCAGATTGTTAAAAAGTATTTTGGTACCTAGCTATGCAGAAAGACACCTGGTGCGCTTTCCCCACCACACACCTAAGTATTTCTAAAAATCCAGCCATGGAGCCTGTGACACAGTCATGTGTGGAGGAAACCTTTGAATTCAAAGACTGTTTTGTGGCTGGGTTGGGGCTAGTCAATAAGGTGTGAGGACTAGGAATGTGAGGTATTTTCCTATCTACCCACAGGCATGTGACTGGGCAGCCAGAGACATGGGATTTGTTACAGCTCATCCACTGAATTGTTCATTGGACTTGTATGAATCACACACTCTGTCCAGTAGGTAAAATGTGGCATAGGAATGTCTCCCTTTGTGAGATACCTTAACATCTGTGAAGGAGCAGCCCTGTAGCTATTATTTCTTCTTTGAGTGCCGCTCCCTGTGTGTATTTGGCACATGGGTATCCAGGCGCATCATGTGCCTGAGTCTGGAAAACCTAGCAAGTAGGGTACATTGGTCGACAGCTGCTCCCTGAAGAGGAATCGGCTCAGCACAGTAAAGGAGAAGTGCAGACTGTCTGCCTCTCTAAGTTCCTCTCTACAGGAATCCTTTCTGCCTCAAGATATCTTTGCACCAGCTTTCTTATCCATAGTTTTAGTAGCCCCTTTATAGCTAGCATGGATTAGTTTTCCCTGTCCTTGGGAGGTTTGAGGTTTAAGAATCATGGCTCCTGTCCTTGCTCCTCAGTCAGCTGTGACCATGAGCATCATCTTTACTGCCTGGGGGAGGCACAGATCCCTGTCAAATGCAGGCTCTGCTGCTCCTTCCCTCTCCTGAGAGGGACAAGAGCTTAATCTAAAGAAGTACTTCATGGAGAAAGCCATGGGGCCTCAATCAGATCCAGGCTGGGGAGATTCCTCCCTGCACACCAGCTTCATCCCTTGAGTAGTGTCCCTCCAACCATGAACTCTGGAGCAGAGACTGATTGTCTCAGACTTCTCATGGGAGTAAGGGGCAGCTTGACAGGCACAAAGACAAATCCTCTTCCAGGTCTGCTCCAGAAGGAAAGGATCCCTCCCTGCCTCCTTCCAGCTCAGGTGAGTCATTGCACTCAGGGGCTACAGACTTAGGCCTCCTGACCAGAGAAGCAAGGGGCCCAGAAAATGACCCAAGGGTACCAACTCAGGGACCTCCTAGTTCTCTGGAGAGCTGGCATTTAGTGACACTGATCAAGAGCTCTGAATGGGACTATTTTGACACCAGAAGAGGAGTCCATGTTGAGGAGAAGGCGCAGGGGAGTCTTATCAGCACAGAGTCTCACTGACCTTCGTCATGGCTTGAAGTCGATGTCCAGGGTGAACCATTGCCTCCACAAAGGGTAGTGAGCCTAGACAGGGCTTCTTGACATGCTTGGAGGCATCCACCAACCAGACAAGATTACCCTTCCAGAGACCGCTGGTGCCTGGGGATCCTTCCTGCAACTGCATTCGAACTGGTGTTATTGGGGTCCACAGGATTCCTACCCTTAGTATCCTGTATCCACACAAGAGTCTCGCCAGTTCTCTTCTCGCAGGCAGTGGCAATTGGCTCCACTGAAGTAAACAGAGGAGAAAGCTGTTGAGCTGGACAAGCAAGTCATCCTGCTCACCCGATGGGGCCATCGCTCCATCTTCACTCTGCCTGCCCAGTAATCACAGGCACTACCTAGAGCTCTTACAGATGGTGGCAACTGAGCTTCATATCCCACTTGAGTAAGGTCATGGCCCATGGCATAAGCTCCCAGTAAATGAAGCTGTCATGGAACCACCCAGGCTGGTACGGCACATACCAGCCTCATGCTTTCCTACTCCCAAAAGAGCCGAGTGATACTTTGTCCCTGTGCAAGGGTCAGAATTTTTCTTCATCCCTCCAGCTCTAGCAGTATGTGCAGCCATGGAAGGATCAAGGCAACAGTGCCCCAAGACCTTGCAGCCAAAGGTGCTAAATGCTTTGACCTCCTGCGAAGGAAACTGTTCACATCCAACAGCTGTCAGTTTAGAATTTTTAACTACCAGGCCCGTTAGTTGAGTGAGGTGTGATTTTATGAATGACTCCAAGTTGTTGGATGATACAGATAAATGTACTCTGAACACAGAGTAAACTCATGACCCAAACTTCACTTCAAGCCGTAGTTGACATGGTCGATCCCATATCTAGCGCAAAGCAACTGCAATAATAAAGGGCTTCACTCTTGAGGGGTTCAGAACACTATTGAGGGCTTTCCCTTTGACAAAACTAATCACTTTAATGAAAGAACAGATGAGTCCACGTGCTGATTAAAAAACTCCAGGACAATTTCCTGGGTTCATGCAAACATCAGAAGTTGCAAAGACTGGGGCAGGGTTGGGGAACCTAAGGTCCAGGAACTGGATGTTGCCCCCAGCCCCTGAGGCTCAGGGCTCCCCCTCCCCAGCACTGGGGAGCCTGTGCTGGCACTCCAGCACCCCCCTCCACCACCCTACCATGGGGCTGGAGCCCACAAAATCTACTATGCTGGGCCTCCTCTAGGCTCTAGTGTATGAGGGGAATGTGGGAAGTTCCTTTCTCTTTCTCAGTCGGGGACTATGTCAGTGAGGGTGTGGGGTTTTGTTGTTTTGCTGCTTCTCACTTGTGCATGGCCCCCGATTGATTTTTCTGTGGGTCAGTGACCCCACACCCAAAAATGTTTCCCAAATCTGGGCCCTGAACTCCCATCCATCTTGATGTCAGCCACCCAACCTCATCCACCAGCTAAAGCTTATTTCTGAAAGGACATTGGAGAGTTGCACACCATCACTGATGCCATCCCCACCTCTTTCCAAAATCTTTGGTGGCCCTAACATACTTTGTGCACAACTGGAGGGCTACAACAATGGACAAGTAGCTACTAGACACCATCCACTTTAGCTAAACTACTGAGTTGTTTCTGCACCTCCCCAGAGCCCCTCATCAGAAACCACTCTTGCGAGAAGATCCTCCAGTAAGAGGTGTATTCCCTCCTCCAATGAAGGTTACACAGTATCAAGATAATTCTCAGTTCCCAAGGAAAAGGGAGGATGGCCATCCATTTTTTACTTGTCAGCTAAATACATTTGCAAATTAAAACTCCCCATGTCTAAATTGGCACCAGTAATTCCCTCCCTAGAAGAAGAAACATGATTCATGGCTCTTGACAGGAAAGTGCTTGTTTTCATGTGAGTATTTCCCTTTCCAACAGAAGATTTCACAGGAACACCCCTAGGTCTGAGCATTCCTATTCAGTCTGGCAACAGCACTCAGGGTCTTCAGAAAGGTCTTCTCATAACTCCAGCGAGGAACGGAAGTTTCACTCTCTTGACATCAAACAAGCTTTACAAAGAATGAAAAATAGCTTGTCTCTTTGTTGCCATAGAGCAGCAGTTGCCAACCGCCAGTCCATGGCCCAGTGCTGGGCCGTGAACTACTGACTGCCAGGCAGGGGCTGCTGTCGAGGTCGGGGCTGGGGTACACCACCCTGTGCCTCTCTTCCCGTCACGGCTGTTGGGAGAGGCGTGTTCTGCCCTGCCTTTCAGCCAATCAGCACCAGGCAGAGGCGGGGTCTCCTCCAGGACACAGAAGAGCAGTTCGCTGCGTGGTGGGAGGGCTGCACAGAGCCCGGCACAGCAGCCTTAGAGTTGCCGCAACCCAGGCAGCAGCGCTCAGCTGGCGGCTAGAGGTAGCGCAGGGCGAGGTGAGGGGGACCGGGCAGGCGCTGGAGGCGGGGCTAGTGCTGGGGAGATCTGGGGGTAGTGGGCTCTAATAAGTGAGGAGGTGGCACTGGGGGGGGGTGCTGAGGCCAGGGCTAGTACTGAAGAAGTCTAAGGGGTGGGGGGCTCAGAGGCAGGGGGCTGACACTGGGGGGCATTGGGGAACTCTAGGGGCGGGGTTAGTAGTGAGGGCTCTGGGGATGGGGCTGATACTGGGGACTGAGGGCTGGCACTGGGGAGGGTGCTGGGGGGGTTGGGTGCAGTGGGGCTCTGGAAACGAGGCTGGCACTGGGGGGTCTGGTGGTGGGGGGCTCTGAGGGCAGAGGGCTGGCACTGGGGTTTTGAGTGCAGGGGACTCTGGGGTCAGTGGCTGATGCTGGAGGGTGATGGTGCAGTGGGGGGTTCTAGGCATTAGGGCTGGCACTGGGGAGCTCGGGGCTGGAGTGCTGCCACAAATAGCCAGCTTCAGCTTTGGAAGCCATCTGGGGGCTGGGGCTTTTGGCAGCCCAGGAACATTTTATTTTAATATTTCTTATATGCATAATGAATATGCAAATATACACACAATGTTTCCGGTCCACCAAAAGTTTGTGAATGGGTTTGCCAGTCCACGGTATAAAGAAAGGTTGGGAGCCACTGCTCTAGAGGATGAGCACAGAACAAGCAACAGCAGCTCCGAGACACCTTAGGTAGATCTTGGTCTGCACCTCTGCTATCAGTGCATCTCCCTCCCCAGAGAGGGGTGAGAGCCCATTCCACTGGTGTACAGGCAACCCCAGCAGCATCACTTTGTGCTGGTCCTGTGTTCGTCATTCACGAGTCCATCCACAGGGCCACAAAGTATTAGGCTTTAGTCCATGCCTCTGCTGCAGACACAGCCCTGCAGTGCAATACACATCTATACTGCCTGCATCCTTGCTCCTCCCATTTCACTGGCATGCATACAGGGATCAGCCCTCAAAGGAGAAATGGAAGTGACTTACCTGTATTTGGAGGTTCTTTGAGAGGTCCAGTCCCTCTCTGTATTCCATTATCCTTGCTCCTTCCCATTTGCTTCAGAACAGGAGTGGATTTATGTTAGAGAAGAAATTGAAGAAGTGGTCGATCACACCTTCCCTTACTTTGGTGCTGAGCATGGGGGAACTCCAGGGTGCAGACACAATCCAATGGATACAGCTTGCAAGAGTTTCCCATCTGAGGCAGATGGTGTGCGTGTGTGTCTGTGTAGAATACAGAAACTCTAGGTAAGTAACCTTCATTTCTTATTTGTGCAGTAGTGCCTACATCCCCATTTATGGTCCAGGACTTCATTGCTCGGGCACACCCAACAAAAAGATCATTCTTGCCCCAAAGAGCTTACCATCCAAGCTAAGATGCTTTAAGCACTATTATTTATCCACATGAAGGTCTGTCCTCAAAGTTCCCTATGCCATCTAGTGCCGATGTACTAGAGCTCCTGATTCAGGTTTCATAGTACTGCAAGGAACCTTGAGGGGTCATCAAAAGGCCAGTCCCCTACACGCATGGCAGGACCAAGCACCATCTAGATCATCCCTGACACGTGTATCTAACCTGCTCTTCAATATCTCCCATGATGGAGATTCCACAACCTCACTTGGCAATTTATTCCAGTTTAGACCTCCCTTGCTGCAATTTAAGCACATTGCTTCTTGTTCTGTGCTCAGAGGTTAAGGAGAGTAATTTTTCTTCCTCCTCCTGGTAACACTCTTTTAGATACTGGAAAGCTGTCACCCAGTTTTTTCAGTTTTCCATCATAGGTCGTGTTTTCTACACCTTTAATATTTTTTGTTGCTATTCTCTGAACTTTTTCCCGTTTGTCCACATCTTTCCTGAAATGTGGCACCAGAGCTGGACACAATACTCCAGTTGAGGCCTAATCAGTACAGAGTAGAACAGAAGAATGACTTCTTGCTCACAACACTCCTGTTAATGAATCCCAAAATCATGTTTGCTTTTTTTGCAACAGCATCACACTGTTGACACATATTTAGTTTGTAGTCCACTATGACCCCTAGATCGCTTTCTGCAGTATTTCTTCCTAGTTTTGTGCCTATATGGTCTGACTAATTTGCTCCATCCCTTCCTTACAGTAAACTCCCCCCTCCCCCCAAAAGGCATAACTGACCTATTAGGACCAAGTTGTTGTGTGGCTGTAACATGATGTGAATTTAACTGAGGATAATAAACACATTGTGAGCATAGAAAGGAAGGGTTGCTTTCTCCAGGAGACTATGTACAACAAATAGTTGCACATGTACTGTGAGGAGGAATGATAGTCTAGAGCAAGGGAGATGTGGGGGTAGGAATGCAGGTAATGAACAATTTTATTCTTGAAATAAATGAACATAACAAAACAACATGACTATAAATTAGCCGTTTCTATTGCAACACGTTCAAATGAGGGCTTTGGCCCCACTGCCTGAACACCCTCTCTGGTGGAAAAAGCAGCAGAACTGGACTTTTCACTTGTAATTATTGAGCCTCCCAGCTGCTCTCTTATTTCACTTTGCATGGAATTTTGAATACAGTAATCACATCTTTGCCCTTGATGAAAGTAATGGTTTTGACATTTGGCTGGTATTACTTAAGTTCCATAAAAGCAATGTGTAGGTCCATCTGTTACACTTGTTGCTTCCACTGTATGTGTGAATAGAAGACAGTTCTACTTCATCTGTACAAACTGCCAAACGCTCCACTTACCTTTATTCCTTTTTTAATTTCTTTATTAACATAAATGTCTTTTAAAATGGTACCAGTTTTGAAATGAATCGATCCACTCAGAATGTAGTGGTCCAGGGGGTGGGGAGGGTAGAGTGATCACTTCTTCACTTACCATTTAGCTCTGTCCTTGTCTAATGCTCCACAACACACACTGGCAGGTGGCAGCATAGTCTCACTCGTGCACTCTGCGACGGGCGCAGTGGCAGCACTGTCCCTCCAGATGGCATGACTGTGCCTCACACAGTCTGTGTGTGTTTAATACGTCCCGATTCCAGATAGACTAGCCACAAAGGCAGGGACATGGGGCCCAGGCTGTTGAATAAGAAACCCGCAAGCCCCTCATGGCCTGTTACTTTGAGAGATTTTAAAGGATTAAAAATTGGGCTGGGATTCTATTTACTTTGGACTAATATGTAATTCAGGCTTGGCCAGAATCCCCTATGAGGCCTGGGGAAGTTACCTGCACCTGTTCCACCATGGCTAACTGAGGCTAACCCCGCTCATTCTCCTAGGTGCACAGAGGATCTAGCGACTGTTTTATAGAAGCTTTAGAGCTTGAAAAGAGCTGTCAGTACACAGTGTAATTCTAACGGTCCCACCAGAACACAAGCAGCAAAAAGCAACAGCGCAGCTAGTGACCAAGAAGTGCAGTTAATCCCATAGAGCGGTGAGGAGCCATTGGGAGCGTGAGAGGAAGTTGCATTTACTGGCATTAAGGCACCATCAGCCAGACAAGTATTTTCATGGCTGTGGACGAAAATCCTTGCTATACTCGTGGGAAGCAGCTCCAATGGACGTTGCCATCCTGAAGAAAAGGTACAGTTCAGGTCTCTTCTGTCTCTCTCTTGCCAGCCTCCTGGGAGTGTGGGGGAAGGGATGGGATAAGATACATACCTCTGCAATTTCAGGCCAGAGGAGTGTCAGCCACAGGTCTGGTAGGGCTAGCTCTTTTTTCCTTCCTCGTGTGTGTATTTTGGGAGAACGGAGTATGGATGGTGGGGCACAGGGAGGTGGGTGCTGTGTCACCTTCACCCATCATGTAAATTGCTGTACATTTGCTTGGTATCTCAGGGCTGGCTCTGACACAGACATCCAACATCAGGCCCTTGCATTCTGTCAGCCCTGGACGGATCCAATTGGTTGTGATGGTGCGAGGCCTAGGAGGCTGATCATGGGAGCTGCCACGATCCTCTCTTAGGTTACTGTAGACATGAGGGAGGAGCAATTGCAGCTAAATGGCATTTTCCATCCACTCCACTGGAGGATTTCTGGATCCGTGTCTGATGTCAGCCGGGGCATGCAGCATGTGCAGCAATGCCCAGGGAAAAGCTAGAAAGCATAGGCTTTTTAATTGTTTGGCTCTGAAGCAGGGGAGTAAATTGTATGTTGGACTAAAGTTTTCCAGAATATCATCATCCTTGGTCCAGTATAATTTCTGTAATAAAAGCGTAAAATTCTGATGAGGTGTATTCACTGTGGAAGCTCAGCTTTAACATGCAACCTATGATCACTAGGTGGCACAGAAGAAAAGTTTTTGCTTTGGATTAGTGGAACTGTGTAAGGTTCCAGCATGTTGTGCTTTATTACTGGGCGCTCAATGTGCTGTGGGCCTTGGTTCTTTGGTAAGTCTGAATAACTTAAGCATAAATGAATTACATATTTTTGGTGCAACGTTAACTGAGTGAGAATTGCAGGCTGAAGGGAGCAGCGCACTGTTCAGCATCCCTTTGGGTGCCATCTGAGTATCTCAAAGGCAGGAAGTTCCAGAGTTTGGTGAGAAGTACGTCCATGATTCAGGAACTGGAAATATCTGGACACAGATGCATTGTAAAGGGAACAAAGGAGCTAAAAACTGGAACAGCATGTGCTTTGCTGTGTCCTCATCTCACTGCAGGGAATTAATTGGATCCTTGCTGAGATTCAGAGCCTAGACTTGCTGAAATTGCACCTGCCACTGGGCAGTTTGAGGTGTGTGTTACAGCTGGTGCATTTGGAAGTAAAATAACTTGAGAGAAGTGGATAGAAATAAAAATTAAAATAATTGGAAAACTTGTGTTTTAAAAAAGTCCTCATAAAAACCCGCCGAAGCATTTTTAGCTTGAACCTCAATGAACAATCAGTCCTTGCCCCAGAGTTGATGAGCTAAAACCCTGCAAACTGGTAATTATTTTTATATATGTATGAAGCTGAGCGTGACCGACTTCATAACACCTATTTCCAGTATCTGATTGTGTCTGTATACCCTTCCCAGTACATAAGTGAATGATATACATGAAGTAATAGAGCATAGGACGGCTTAGCAGATTTTACATAGCAAAAGGTAAAGTGTTATCTACATATTTACATGAATTTATTTTAAATAACAATTTTAAAATATTGCAATAATTCTGCATCAGGGGAAAAAGCTGTTTTAAATAACCAGCCACTATTAAATTCTCTCCAGTACCTGTTTATAGACATATTGGAAGAGTTCTCAGGTGTTGCCTGGGTCTTTCAAGGGCAGGGAGTTGGCAATGAGGGGTGGTGGTGCAGGAGTCAGGGCAGGAGGCTGGAAACATGAGGGTGAGAGTGTGTGGGCTAACGGGGTGAGCAGTGGCTCAGGGCATCTCGTCCGGTGGAGACTACTGTCTTCCTCCACATGCCACTAGCTACCAGGGGCCTTTTGTTTCCCACCCCTTTTGCTGCCAAGGGCCAGAGGAAGGGGTTTGGGGCAGATGGGTTACTTACCCGGTCTGGCAGTAGGCAACATGGTGTAGCCCCAGCCCTGATGGCTGCTCTCTCCATCATGCAGCTGCCCACAGTGGTCACTCTCAGCATTGCATCCCTCTTCTCTGCCCCCCACCCTTTTCATGTTATGGAAAACTGTCCCATTCCTGGCACTTCCTATTTTCTTGGCACGACAAAAACTCGACTTTGCTTTAAGTTAGGGTAAGAGGAAGCTGCATGCCAAATTTGGTGGTCCTAGCTCTGACCATTTAGGAGGCGTTTTTGAACAAATGGAATTGTAGACAAACACACAGACAGATGACTCATGGACAGATGCACAAAACTCTGTATAGATGTACTTTTCAACTAGTGCCATTGCATGTGAACATTCTTTGCATCATCAATTTAGATAAATGTTGACCATATCTAACCAAGTTTTAACTTAAGTAGGAAGAGTACAGCTCCCTGTCCCCTAGTGCTCTCCTATTTAATTTCTTACACCAAGACCATCACCACCTAGGAACATGCTGCTGAGCCACCCTGCCCATACCAGTCTTGGAGGCATTTGGGCTGGAGGCTGAGGTGACTGGCTCCTGCTGCAGCTAGGCTGTAGCTCTCAACACTCAGTTCACTGCCTCTGTCACAAGAGGAAAAAGTATGCAGCACTTTAAAGACTAACATGATAGTTTATTAGATGATGAGTTTTTGTGGGCCATTTCACATTACCTTACAAATTACAGACAGCTTCCTCACCTATTGATAGTCCTAGTAACTCCAGATTAGCCATTCATTGTCTTACAATAAACTATTTCCTCCTTTCCCTTACCCCACCTTCTGTTCTAAAATCTGATTTGCTAGTTTATAAGGTCTTCACTTTCTTCATTGTATGTGTTATATATGGTCATGCCGATTCTCTTTCAGAATATCAATAGGACTATTAATAGGTGGGGAAACTGTCTTTGTAATAATGTGTAAGGTAATGTGATATGGCCCACAAACTCATCACCTAATAAACTATCTTGTTAGTCTTCAAAGTGCTACATATTTTTCCTTTTGTTTTACCGAGATCAGACTAACACAGCTAGCTCTCTATTACTATTCTGTCACAAGCAGCAGCAATGTGGGAGGCTGCTCCACATTTAAGAAGTTTGTTTTCAGTGAATAAAGGTTTAAACCGCTGGCAAATGCAGACCCTCAGGAATCACTTTTATGCTAATGAGACTCTTCCTACAGCCTTTTACTGCCTTTGCCCTTAAGAGTCACCATGCTCCTATGCAGCCTTACCTTACCTGCTGTGGCCAGCATCTGTGCTTCCTTCAACAAGCTCTTATCTGCACCACATCTCTGCTGCGGTGCCTCTTAGAACATAGTCTAGCCAATACCAACCTTTCTGGGTAGTGGACATTTCCCAGCCTTTCCAGAATGGCAGATTCATCAAATGAAAAGTGAATGGTTAAAGGAGTAAGTTAATAGACTGCAAGTCCTCCAAAAAAAGGAGCTTTACAGACCCAGTGGGTAAAGGTGGCACTGAACTACACAGAGCATCAAGGTCTCTACCAGCCTCTCAAGTATTGGCTCTTCAGGCTTCAGAAAAATCTCAGCATGAGAGGTGGATTGAGTTACTCAATTCTCACCTCTCAAACTAAGGTTTGCTTAGTTACTGGTTGGCACCTTAGCATGTTTATGCTATAGCCTGGCCAACACTTTAACTTAGGCTGACATAGCAAGATGGGAAAAATCCACCCCCTTCAGCACTGTAGCTATGCTGAGCTAATCCCTAGTGTAGATGCAACTAGACTTGCAGAATAAACAGCACTAGCTACTGGGTTTTTTTTGGGGGGGGAGGGGAGGAAGGGAGGAACGGAGGACAAAACCACCCGTACTAGCTACTGTTGCTAGGGGTGACATGTTCCTTTGTGTCACTATGGGAACTCCACTCCCCCAAGTAATATTAAGTAGTTTGACAGCAGTCTTTTGTTGACCTAGCTGTGCCTATGCCACAAGCTAGGCGGACAGAGCTATAGTGCTCACTGCTGTGGATTTGTCACATCCCTGCTTACCCTAGCTATGTTGACCTACATTTTGTATGTAGGTTAGATCGTAGAAATGTGCATTACAGCTGGCAGCTTAGTGACAGATATAACTGAGGTTTTGTGGATGTTGCCCCATTTCAATTCCTCAAGTTTATCCAGGCTTTAACTTGGCCTAAAGGGCAACTAAAAGACAACTTTCTCAGGGAAAAAAAAGTATGTGTGTATGTGTTGGAGCAAAGGGAGGCTTACATGTCAATGTCCCGGCTCCTATTCTCACCCCATGTTCTTTTTACTTGTGTGAAGTGCTGTAGGAGCCTGGAACTACAAAAGCAAAAAGATGCTAGAGAAAACCTTTTGAGAAGACTGGCAAAGTAGAAAAGTCCCAGTTAGTGATCTCAGGAGAATTTCAGAACCCAGCCTCTGCTACCTGAGAATTTTAAGTAAATGGTAATTGAGTTTAAAAGTTCTTTGATCTCACCCCAGAAATCCCCCCAGCCAATTTGCTTCATAAGAGGGAAAGGAAGCACCCGTTACCATTTGAGAATAGACAGGACTCTTGGGGGAAGATCAGCACCAACCACAGATGACTCACATGTTAAAAACCCAGTAGTTTATTTCAAAGTATAAATTTCAGGCTTTTTGGACAAAATCCCATTACAGTTAACACTTATACACACACTAATCTACAATACATACAAAAATTGGGAGAGCTTGCAATTGCCCAGTTTAAATTGGACATTTGATAGGTCCTACATCTTTATTTACATGTTCAGCTGCAAAAGAAAAATCATGTAAATTTCCTATAAAGGATATTGTACATATGTGTATTTTAATGGCTGATAAATTACTAAAGCCAAACTAGACCCCCAGATGCCTATGCAGTTATCTTATTTACAGATATTACCAATTAAATCCAGACAGTACTTTAAATATTTTTTAAAAAAAGAATGTTGGGCTGCACAATAAAATGATAAACAAAGATCAGTTTTAATAGACTGATTAGATGTGAAGATGAAAGAGAAAAAATTATTTGCATTTTCTTTCCATCTATTTGTGTGTTTCATGCTACCCACCAGAAGCTGGTTGAAGGGGATCTTGGTTGTAGGTCTGGTTAAGACTAGCAACCTAGCGTGAACTCCTCTGAACTGTCAGTACTTTTGTACTTAGTGCCCACCCCTACCCAAAAAGAAAAACCAAATTAAAAAAATATATATTTAATATATCAAGCCTTTATTTTTAAAAATCTGGATACTTTTTTTGTTGACTAAATGAAAATACTACGTAGTTCATAAGAAGGCAGAATCACAGCTTGGTTTTATACAAAGTTTTCAGTATTCTAATACTAGGACACTGCTCTTCAGGGAACAAGAACAAAACTAGTTATAGACCTACCCTTTCATGTAATATGATTTCTGGTTCAACAGACACTTAGCAAACAGCATAAGAGAACTGACCAGCTTTGTTACGGTACAATACTGTGTGCAGAGCCTAGCAACTCTAGAATTATTGGGCTCAATCTTGCTCCCCATGAAGGTTTTGCTATTGTTTTTTCAAAGGGTGCAGGATCAGGCCCTGCGTGTGAACTGTCTTGCCACCTTTTCACCCCCGTACTAAAAATTCCAAGTCAGGATGGATAACTGTCTCACTGCTAGGGCTAGATAATCTCTAAATCTCACTTAGACATGGATGGTGGTGCAAATAGTTTGGTGTACCAGGTTTTAATGTCAATTGCTGGTCAGAGCACGTAAATATTTAACACATGCTTAACTACAGGCATAAAGAGAACCAGCTACTGTACACTGCAATTTCTGAAGGCTGCTGATGCTGGTACAACGATGCAGATACACTGTGCCTGCAGGATACAAATCAACACCTTTTAGGGCTTAGTTGCCTGAATTTGATAAGGCTTTCTCATCATAAACTGAGAAATGAAGTGGGGGACAGGGAGGTCAGTGCGGCTGTGGCAGAGGGAAATCAATGGAAATTAACAGCATTTTGCCAACAGCACCCTTCTTGCGTACAGAAAGGAAACCAATCTACTTCTCTCCCACCCAGTAATTGAATTAGATTACACCACTCACAACCTGGAAATCAGGTCCCAAGTACTATATAAAAGAATGTAGGAAAAACAGAGCTAAAGATACAGTACTGTATTTCTTAAAACTTGGAGAACAAGCTCCATTCTTTGTATTGTTATATACACAGTGGCAAGAGCAGAACTGCAAGCAAGGAGCAGCCATATACTATAGTACTGAGAACATGGTGAAAAAATACTCTGACAAAGTGCAAAACAGAGATTAAAAACAGCCCTGCCCCTTAATATCACTTAGATATTTCAGTACATTTAAAAACAAATGTATAGGTGTCCAACAACCCTAAATGAGACAAACACTTCTACAGAGAGCTCCCTCCTCAAAATGTGCTTCTTTACAGTCCTGTACTAAGCATTCCAGCATTTTTTGTAATACTCTGAAAGAAGGTATTTTGCAGTGTAACCATTTACTCCAGGATGACTGTTACAAGCAGAAGTATAAAGTTTTTATAACAGTTTTATTGCTTCTATGGGCTAACAAGTCTAAATCAAAGAGACAGAGGTAGCCACAACAGGGCAATATAGGGGCCACAATATGACTTCTGGCTCAGGAGCTCAGCATGGATCCTGGTTAACATAACAAAGATAATGCCCATTGCAGAGAACAATTATATTCGGAAGGTGACACTGTAATATGGCATAACGAGGTCTCTCCTATTTACTGTCTCTGATTTCCAGATCAGCTAACTTGGAGGACTCCATACATAGTTTGACTTTCAGATACCTATATTTCTTCTGATTCACACATTGTCACTACCAACTAAAGATTCTGCAGTTGGAATTCATTAATCTCCTTTTGATGAAGCAGAATCCTGCTCGTTCTCTGATAGTTGTGTCGACGCCACATAATAAGCGGTAACAAACTTTTCAGTCATCCACGTAGCTAAAACACATCAATGACTGCCACACAGACAGGAAGCTTATCAGCTAAGCATATCACTTATTACAGAGTAAAAACATCGTAATATTTTGTAAATAAAGCCAATTCATCCAGTTCTGCTGCTTTCCAGTTCCCTTCAGGGCCACTAAATTAGTTTGCCATTTCAAGAATTATTCTTGGCTGCATTTCCCTCTTCCTTTGTTTAAAACACACAGTCCAGCTGAAGACAGATAGCACAAAATCTGAAAAATCTAAACACAATGCTAGGACATTCCTGATAACCACCATTTCCCTCAGATGAAAGAAACAGAAAATTAGCCAAAGAACCTGTCTTGAGCAAAACAAGGACATTAACAGTCAAGAACCAAATGAGGGCAAAACACAAATTAAAAGACATGCTCACATGTGAATGGTGTGGACAGGAGTCACAATGAAGCAGTTGTTAAACAAGTCCTAGGGTCCCCCCCTTTAAATTACAAATCTCATTTTGCATTCAAATGTCCTCCATCTTCCTTTTGTACTGCTCCAGACAGCTTATTAAAAGTAGTTTAAGGAGGACTAAATATGTTTCAATGGCCCTAAGATGGTCACTGTAAAGAGACAGTTGGCTGCATTAAAATCCAGCTTTACATAGCCTAAATAAGCAGGTCTTATCCTTGAAGGTGGCAGACAAAACAGTGGTTAAAATCCAGGAAGTGTCAAAGCATTATTATTGGCACCAGGGATATGGGGATAGCTATATCCAGTGGAGGATTAAACACTGTGAAAAAAATGAACAGGTTCCCTTGGGATACTTGAATGCCTAAACATTTATTCCATGAGATCAATGATATTCCTGACTACAGCTGCCAGCACAAAAGATAAAACAAAAGGTTCATGGGAAAGAATGTTTCTTGTTCACCTGAAAGGAAAGAAAACCCCAGCACAACTGGCAGGAGACATGGACATGCAAGAGCATATGTGTTACATACAAGGGAACAGAGTTCCCTTTAGGGGGCTTTACAATACAGTGTTATTTTACTTACACAAGTTCTTTATAGGAAAAAAATAAAGAATCCACCCTTCCCAAAAAACGTTTGTGAGGATGTTCTGGCACTCAGACCTTTTCATTTCCGACCTCATTTTATAGTTTAAAATCCGGTGGTTTCAAGAGACAAGAGAACAGGCTTCTCCTCCGGCTGGGCAAGGCAGTAAAACGGGTAAAGGATGGTTCCATTCCCTGCCCAGAAAGTTAGTTTGACTCTGCTGGGCAGGAAAGACGACAGGCTGGCTCTATTCTTCCAAAAGATGGTACGGTGGAATCTTACCTGCCACGTAAGTGTAGATCTGTCACTGTTCAAATCAAATGCATGGTGGAAAAGCAGCTTTCCTTTTGGCTCAATTCATAACCATCATGACAGGATCTATTGAAGTTTGCAATTGCTCTACAACCTTTGGGCCAATGGATGAAATAAGTTTTGAAAAACTAAGTTCTGGGTTTGGTTGTTTATCCAGAGAAGACCAACTGGGGGCTGGGAAAAGAGATAGGGAACCAAGAGGATCAGGCCATTATCTTGATACCTTTTTGTATTAAATGCAGCATCCAAACCATACAGGATAAAGTGGAAGACTTTCACAATGCCACACAGATTTCTTTTGGCCAATCTAGCATGCAGCCTTCCCAGGAGAATAGGAAAGGGTATTGATGTAGAATACTGTCTGTATAACCTACTAACCATCTTCACAGGATAAAACCAGCCACTCTAGAACCGTAATATTGGGTTGAACGATATCACAAGTGCAAATAAACCCAGAGGTGCCAGTGCTGCACTTTTTTGGGTCTATAGTAGTAGGGAAATTGCACTGGGACCAGGAAGAGGAGCAGCAGCAACAGGAGGCTAGAGGAGGGTGGGAAAGAGAAAAAACACCACACCTAACCAACACAAAAGAGATCTGGCTACATTTATTTCTGAAATTACTCTTTAAGGCACAAAATAAATTTAAAAAAACCAGGGCTGGAAGTATGAGAAGGGGCAGAAAAATATCTGAGCTACAAAGAGAAAATGTGACTTAAGTCTCTACAAACCAGTCTCAGATCTGATTTGATAATACTCCCAGATTCTAACTAGGAAGTGGAGATTTTCTTGTACCACCCCCAGATTTACACTCCTACATTGGCCAGACTCAAGATTTTTCTCTCTGGAGAGTGGACTTGTTTGTACGATGAGACCAAACCACTCAATCTTCCAGTTCAAAAGAAGTCAGACCCAGAATCCTTTGCCCTCACAAGCTTCTGAGTTGTGGGGAGCAAGTGAGTCTGTTCCTGTCCTCATGTTAGCGCCACTGGAACTGTTCAGCACGTCACAGATGTGCTGCATTTGCTTCAGGTAAACTGTGCAATATATATGTTCCTATTCCCAGTCTGAAGCATAATCCCAGATGTGCAGAATCTCCTTGGATAATGGGTAGGTATCTCTGAAAGGAACAGCCATGGGGAAGAGGAATATTTAGATTTCAAATTCCCAAGGTTTGAGCTGTGCAGAAAAATAAGTTCTCTTGCTGCAGCCTGAGATTTAAATTTTGCTTTTGGTTCTCAACAGATGTAGTGTATCACACAGGGCTGTCCAAAATAATCCTACGGAGAGCGAATTAAACAGTGAATTTCGTGCATGGGATTAAAATCCCAAACTGGAGTCATTCTTGATAGTGAGACAGGTTTAAAGGCTCCAAAGGTCTCTGGTTTAACTGCTCTGGGAAGAGATCACATCTGTAGACTGGGGGTCACAGAAAGCTCCAAAGCGTCCATAAATATCCTTAGCCCGAACAGCAAAGTAATATTTGCTGCCAGATACAAACTGTGTGAGAGTGCACGCCATAGGCAGGGGGAGGGCCTTTACCTCCCCAATCTTCTTCCACTGGGAAGGCATGGTGGCACTCGGGTCCTCATGGTAGGCATACAGATGATAACTGTCCACACTGGCACAGCTCCGGTCCACTTCCATGACACTCCATGACAGCACAATACCATTCTGGCTCTGCACTCGTGCCAGCTTCAGCTGTGGCTTCTGAGGCAGGGAGGTGCTGGAAGCTTCAGGGGGCAGGCGGGGTGGCTGTGGGGCCTCTGGCAGTGGTGCCGGGTGCACAGGACGTGGTGGCTCCTAAAGGACATAAATGGGATGAGAGAAAAGGTCACATCTGTAACGAGCACAGGAGTTGATGGTGCACATATCACTACTTCCAACACAGGTGCATTCTGAAGGCTTGACCCAACACATTAATTGAAGTCAATAGAAAGGAATCTATTGACTTCAACGGGCATTGGATCAGCCAATAATGATTAACTGAGAAGAGCTTGAAGATACCAAGTTTCAAGGCAGGTCAAGCCTACCAGGAGCTGTATTTGAAATTAAAATCGGTGATTGTTCAAATAAAGATATATCCTTTTACTTACCTACAGCCTCTCCCCCCGCAGGGTAGAATAGGCGAGTTTTATGGTATTATCGAAGGCAATTTGAATTCCCAGTAGCAGGGAAAGTTCCTCAATAAAACTACAGACCTGTTTTCACTGGAGGAGGGAAGGGGGTTAGCGGAAGAGAAATCACATGCATGTGTGCGAGCGAACTCTCTCCCCCCCCGTCCCCCCCAGAAAAGGGCTACTCTACATGTCAAACCTTACAGTGTGAAATTTCCCACTGGGCTAGTTTTTATGCACTTTCAGTTTGTTTTCTTTTAATACATTTTGCGTCTAGTCTTCATAACTGGCAATCAGACTGGTTTTGGAGAAGGATCTCACTAACGGCTCCACAGACAGAGATAATGCTGATGCCTAACTAGATGCGTTTGGTTCTCTCTCCACTAACAAAAAAGAAAAATGGTAAAAAATAAACCCAGTGAGTCAGTCTCTCTGCTAGTGTAAACTGACACTGTTTCATCAATTTTAATCAGTTGTCTCAATTTATCTCAAGCACTGAAACTGACCCAGTGACAGCTATCATGGAAAAGACAAATCACTCAGTTAAATTTCAATACTACAAAGAATGGAAAACCAAAACCCAGTGCCGACAGCGTTATTTTCAGAATAACCCAAGTGTGGAGTAGATCACGTGTCCATGTATAACTGCCAACAACAACATAACCCTAAGCTAAGAACAGTTCTTACTTAGTGTCAGGGAACTGATGACCCTCTACTGAAACTCAATGGGGGTTTTTGGTTGGTTCACTCCCAGTATCAAAAGGAAAGGGAAGGGTCTTTGACAAATCAGGATTCCAAGACTATCAGCCCACAGAAACAATGGGAAGATGCCAGTGCTCTAGGTCAGCCGGATGACAGGGTGGGTAGCCCAATGCAGGACTGAGGTGGCTGGGGAGAGTCCCATCCGCTGTGTCAGATAAATTTCCTGGGTCAGACAGTGGAGCTGAGTTGGGAGGAGGGCCATGCCAACCAGAGAGAGCCAGAGGCACAGCCCAGCAGCAGATCCATGCTGGGATCAGGGCTGCAGCCACAGAGCCAGAGACACAGCCCAGGAGCAGAGAGTGCAGCTGTGGCTGGAGCGATGAGCAGCAGGGGAGAGCAAGAAGGACCCTGGTTAGAGGCCCAGCGCAGGGCAACTCCACCAGCCAGGAAGCCCAACAGGCCAGACTGGGAAGGGGCTGACACTGGAGAGAAGGATCTTGCCACCCAGAGCAACTGTCTGACCTGCAGCATCTCTGTAGCACAGCCAGAGCCTGAGAAGACGGCCTGGGACCTACAAGGAACAGTTCTTACATTCCAGAGACATGGTGTGTGAGGTCTCCATGCCATAGAGCGGAGCAATGTGTCTTCCAGTGACTATTTTCTATTTTTCCTTACTCTCTTTTAAAAAAAATGATTATTGTTTAATAAATCATCAGTGGATCAGGGAAGCGTTCAATGTGAAGAGAGCATCCTGGAGTGGGGACACCTTAGCCCCTGCCCTAGGTGAACACAACAAGGTTAGGGGTCAAGCCCTCAGGAATCATGGTCCCAGCCCTAGCTGGAGTTACACAAGGATTCTGCCACAAAGCGAGTGGAAGGGGAGCCCTCAAGGTCAGGAAGTCTCTGGGTAAAGGAAGTGGGAGTGGGGACTCCGATCCTTTCGCTGGTCCATTTCAGTGGGGTAGTATAGAAGCCAGGAAAGTTCCCCTCAATAGCAAGACCATTCTCCTTACTTTAGTACTCTGCACCCAAACACAAACATTCACTAATAGTTGTGCTGAGAAAGTGAAAGAGCCTCTCATCCCCCCATGTGATAACCTTTGTAGCGAGAAATAATTCTTGCACAGAACAGTGCAGAGGAATATTTGTTATTTTACAAAATTTTTCATGATTTTCATTGTGCAGATATCCCTGTCTGCAACTCAGATCAGTGACCACCATATTCCTTAATCCCCAAAGACTTCAGTGGTGACCCTTATTCCTTAATCCCCAAAGACTTCAGCTCTTTGACTCAGCACTCCCTGACCTCAAGAGGGCCCCTGTCCACAACTAGTATTAAAGAACAGCAATTCTAAAACTGTTACGTTGCTTAGTGGGGCTTTGTGGTACACTTGCTAATGGTGAACCAGCAGCTCACATGGGTCTCACTCTCCTTGTTTCATGCTGCTAAAAATCACAGTAAATATCATTCTAGGATTTCTTTTTCATGTAAGTAATTGCTGTCCTTGCAGCAGCTTTGTGAACGAGATGGGAGAAAGTTGAAAAGGCCTCAACTACTGTGTGGTCAACACTGAAAAAGTCTGAAAACCCTTTATGTTGAGACAAATCTGTGGATAGTAACAACTGTGGTGGCAACATTAAGCAATGGGTAACTGTACTTACAGCATGCACCTGTGGTGGTCGGTGATGCACAGTGAGTTGAGGGCCTCCGGATCCAAGGGTCAGCCCATTGTTCACAACATACGCAGTTGTTTGAGGCATTCGCACTGTCAAACCTACAATGACATCAGAAGACAAATGGTACAATAAAACCCCTGAATAGTCAATCCAAATAACAGAAGACTGATCCCTTATGAAAGCTACAGAAGTATGTATTATAAAAATGCTCCTCAGACAGCTGGAAAAGGAATGATAAGATGGGCCCCAAAAGGGGAAGAAGGCACAAATGAAGCTGCTTAACCCCCCCCCCGCTCCCCCACTCCCACAATCAGTGAGAGTAAGGCAGCTGTGCATGTGAAGTGGGGCAGAAGAACAATGCTTGTTTATCCATCCTAGTAGCACCACAAGAAGATACGAAAAGATTCTGGTCCACCGAGATTATGGAAAAAAAAAAGATTAATTTAGGGCTAAAGGAAGGAATTAAGTGGAGGCATACCTGGGAGGTCGACAAATGCCTTTGATGTCGACCGCGGAGCGTCCAGACTACCGCGCTGAGCCAACAAACAGCTGATGGGCTCAGAGCGGCAGCCATTTAAATTTAAATGAAGCGGCAATTATGTAAATCGCCACTTCATTTTCCTATGCTGGGTAGTCTAATCTACATGCCTCTGTCGTCAGAGGCATGTAGTTTAGACGTACCCTGGGTGACTACAAAGCAGTTGTCGGCTTGCGGAGGTGGGTTTGGAGCCGTGTAGTAATAATTGTGGACAATATAGCCTGTCCCACTGCCATGGAGGATGCTATGGAAGAGGAAAGAGCATAATGTTGTGCAAAAGAGTGGTCAGATGACCAGGTGGCAGCGTTGCAAATGTCTTGCAGAGGAACGTTACGAAGGAAGGTGGTTGTGGCAGCTACCACTCTGGTGGAATGAGCTATGACAGTTCCAGGTAATGCTTGTCATATAGGTATCACAAGTTCGAATGCAGGAAGTAATCCATTTAGAAATTGTCAGAGATGAGACTGCTTGTCCCCTAGATCTCTCAGCATAAGAGATGAAAAGTCTAGGTGAGGCTCGCCACGGTTTCGTGCAATCAACATAGAAGGCCAGGGCTCGTCGGACATCGAGAGTGTGCCATGAAGCCTAGACTGGGTCAACGTGAGGCTTTGGAAAGAAGGCAGGTAAGTGTATGGGTTCATTCAAGTGGAAGGGGGAGGGTACTTTAGGGAGGAACTTAGGGTGGGGTCGGAGTATCACCCTGTCCTTTGTAAATACAGTGTATGGAGGGTCAGCCATCAAGACCGCAAGCTCACTCACCCTCCTGCTGCAGGTAATAGCAACGAGGAAGGATTCTTTAATAGACAAATGAGACCAAGAGCAAGTGGCTATAGGTTCAAATGGCGGTTTTGTCAGGCTCTTTAAAAAGTGGGTTAAGTCCCAGATGGGGACTGGTGGATGGACAGAAGGAAAGGTATTTTGCAGTCCCTTAAAGAAGCGTTTGGTCAATGGGTTAGCGAGAAAAGAAATGCCATCCATGGGATAGTGAAAGGCAGCTATGGTGACGGTGTGGACTTTGATACTGCTAAGTGCTAGGCCCGACTGTTTTAGGGATAGTAAATAATCCAGTAGAGTAGGTAAAGGAGCGAGCTCTGGTGGGCTTGCATGCGTTTGAGCAAACCAGCGAGAGAATAGAGTCTGTTTATACAGGTAAGTTCTTCTAGTGGAACGTCTTCTGTTAATCAGTATGTCCTTCACCTGTTCCGAGCAGGCAGCCTTGGCATCCTGGAGCCATGAAGGAGCCAGGCATGGAGATGGAGCTTGGTAACATCTGGATGGAGAGTCCAACCGTGGTTCTGTGACAGAAGGTTGTGGTGAAGAGGAAAGAGGTACGGGGTCCATCACTGCCATCCTGAGAAGATAAGGAAACCATGTTTGTCTGGGTCACGCAGGTGCCACTAGAATGACCTGCGCCTGGTCCGTCCTGATTTTGTTGAGGACTCTATGTAGGAGCGGGAAGGGGGGAAACGTGTACAGGAGTGGGGCATCCCATGTGATGGAAAAGGGAAGAGGGACAGGGTAGGAGGGAGGTAAAAGGGATTGTGTAACCAAACTGAATCAGATCCAAGGGAACGTTTCCCTAGGGCTCCAGTAAAGGAGGCATTGTCTGTTGTTTTTTGTGGCAAAGAGGTCCACATCTGGTTGGCCCCACTGAAGGAAGAGCGGAGTGAGGACATGTCTGTCGAGTTCCCATTCGTGCTGGTCCAGAAACGTACGGCTTAGTGCTTCCTCTGTGACGTTCAGTATTCTGGGAAGGTAAATGGCCAAAGGGGTGACCCCGTGTAACAGGCACCAGTTCTAGAGTTTGATAGCTTCCAAACACAGGGAAAGGGATCGAGCACCCCCTTGATGGTTGATGTAATACATACAGGTGGTATTGTCCGTCATGATGGTAATGGACTTGTGAACTATGTACTTTGTGAAATGTTGGCATACATATCTGACCACCCGTAACTCAAGGAGATTGATATGGAAAGCCTGCTCCATAAATGACCATTTGCCCTGGGCCGTGATGTGGCCTAAGCGGGCCCCCCATCCCATGAGTGAGGCATCTGTTATAACTGTGAGAGTGGAAGGTGGACGTTGGAAAGGAATGCCCTGTAACATGTTTTGAGGAATTGTCCACCAGAGTAGGGAGTTAGTGATGCATGGAGGAATGGCGATGGTCTTGGAAAGTTGGTCTCTGAAAGGCTTGTAAACTGTTGCGAGCCAGGACAGGAGAGGTCTCATGTGAAGCCTGGCCAAATTGACGATGTAGGTCATGGAAGCCATGTGCCCGAGGATCTTGAGGCAGTCGCGGACCATGACAGTCAGCACCGATTGTACTGCCCTGATAAAGTTGCATATGGTTGCGAACCTGTGCTCGGGAAGTGTAGCCCTCGCTGTGACCATGTCGATGAGGGTGCCTATGAATTCCAGTTTCTGCGTTGGGAGTGGGGTGGATTTTGCGTAATTTATGTGAAACCCGAGGCTGAGTAAAAGGGCTATTGTGGTATCTGTCATGGCCTTCGTCTCATCGAAGGATGCGCCTTTTATGAGGCAATTGTCCAGATACAGGAATATTATGATGCCTTGGCGTCAAAGTGAGGCCATAACGACTGCCAGGGTTTAGGAAAACACCCTGGGGACCGTGGAGAAGTCAAATGGGAGCACCCTGTATTGACAGTGCTGGATGCCTACCGTAAACTGTAAGAAACGTCTGTGAGCAGGATGAACCGTAATGTGGAAGTAGGCATCCTGGAGGTTGAGAGCCGAAAGCCAATTGCCTTGATCAAGCACGGGAATGGTTATTGATAGGGTCACCATCTTGAAACAGTGGTATGCAATGTATTTGTTGAGGTGCCTGAGGTCTAAGATGAGTCACCACCCTCCCGTCTTCTTCTGGGTTAGGAAGTAGGTTGAGTAGAAGCATTGTCCCTGGAATTGTGGTGGTATGTGTTCTACTGCGCCCAGTTGAAGATGATGCGAAACCTCTTGTAGGAGGATGGTTTCGTGAGAGGGGTCCCTGAAGAGGGACAGGGTAGGAGGGAGGGAGGTAAGAGGGATTGTGTAACCAAACTGAATCAGATCCAAGACCCATTTGTCCAAAGTGATGAGGGACCATTGGTGGAAAAAGGCCTGGAGGGGGTGGCGGAATTGAAAGGTATTGGTTGTCAGTGGCAGAGGACTGGCTTCCTGGCTCTCGACCTGACCTTCAAACCTGCTGTTTGCTTGATGGTGGATGGGGTGTGACGTGCTGTTGTTGTTGCCGTTGTGGTCTACAGCGCTGAGTCCTTTGTTTCTGGCAGAAATTGTATTTGGGTTGTTGTCTAAACGACTCTCTTGGGCGTTGTTAAGCCTTACCTAATTCTCTTGAACGGAGAAGTGTACATTCCGAGGATCCTGAGAGCCGTATTGGAGTCCTCAATAGAATGCAACACCTCGTCGGTTTTAGCTGCGAAAAGGTTGGGCTGGTCAAAAGGCAAGTCCTCAACCTTCTGCTGTAGATCCCTAAGTACCCCAGATGCCTGTAACCAGGAAATCCTGCGAAGCATAATCGCCATGGCCATAATATGAGCTGCGGTGTCTGCCACGTCCATGGCGGACTGTAAGCCTGTGCAGGAGATAGTGTGGCCTTCCTGCATAATATGGAGCAAGGTTAACCTTTTGTGCTCTGGAAGGTGCTGGAGGAGGTCTTGGAGCTTGGAGTAATTAGCGTGGTCGTAGTCCGTGAGCATGGCAGTATAGTTCGCAGCCCTGAGGAGTAATATGGCTGAAGAGTAAACTTTTCGGCCCATAATGTCCACTTTCTTGTGGTCCTTGTCTTGTGGGGTCGTTCTAAGGTTAGGCTGTTTACTTTTGTGTCGCACCGAGTCTACCACTAGGGAATTAGGAAGTGGGTGAGTAAAAAGGAAGTCCATATTCTTTGGAGCGATAAAATATGTACAGTCTGCCCTCTTATCGGTTGGAGTGATGGAGGCTGGAGTTTGCCAGATATTGTCGGCCGGGTCCATAATAGCCTCATCTATAGGTATAGCAATTCTGGCTGTAGTGTACAAAGACGACGATATTGCTTGACCTGCTCCTCCTGGAGGTCTCTTTCCTGAGCTATTGCAACTCTTTTAAACAAGTCTTGAAATTTTTGTGTGTCATCTCCAGACGATGGGGCTTCGGTAGTGACCGCTTCCCGTCTGGGGAGGAGGAGGAATTGTGTAGAGGAGACCTGGTCTCCCCTTCAGAGAGACAGTCGTGTGCCTCCAAGGAGGCTGGAGAATTCGGTTCAGTGGCAGATGCAGTAGCAGGAGGCGAGGGAGGAGGCGGCCTGGAAATAGTGGAAGAGGGCCGGTGGTGACTCTTCTTCGGACGTGGCTCCCAGGGTTGCAATTGAGTGGTATATGGCGGAGGTGGGTAGCCATACTGTTGCGCATACCATGGATGCGGAGGGGGAGGGTATGCATATTGAACTGGAGCTGGCTGCCAGGATGGAGGTCTATGTGCTGGGCTAGAGTGTTGCGATGAAAACCTGCTCCTCGATTCGGTGCAGATGTCACTGACCGAGCGAGAAGCGACCGAGAAGCGGCAAGACCTCACAGAGCAGATAGAGGAACCCGGGGACGGTGGTGCCGAGGAGGTGTGGCTCCACACCGGGAATCGGTACCGCTTGCGCCTCTGAGACGGTATGGCTTGGGTGGTGGTGGTGCAGACAGCAGGGGTGTTGACGGTGCTGAGGCTTGTTCCGGCACCGGAGCAGTTGGAGGTGGTTTGTCGGCACGGGCCTTCTTCGGCGCTGGGCTCGGTGCCGTTTTGGCACAGCTCGGTGCCGTGTGCTCTTTCAATAGAGCAGTCGGTGCTGAGGACGGCTTAGGTGCGGTAGCGGTCGGTGCCACTGACTTCTGTCTTGGCTCTGAATGAGCTCTTTTATGCGGTGCCAACATTGTAAGCTGCACCGCACAGGGGGTTCCCAGCCTATCCTTGGTGCTGACCCGTACTACCGATGGTGCCAAGGATAGGGATGGAGTCGGAGAGAGACCGGTTTTGGAGGTCGTGCAGCCAGAGTGGGCTGGCAGTTGACTTTTCTCCAGACCCTTACCCAGTTGAGGTGGTCTAGACATCATAGGAGAGTCCTCTGAGGAAGGACGTAGGGACTTCTCGTATAAGAGTCTTTAGTCTATTGGCTCGGTCTCGGCACGCCCTCGCTGTCAATTTGGAGCAGTGCAGGCACTTTTGAGTCTTGTGCGCCTCCCCAAGGCACTTAATACACTTGGAGTGCCCCTGGGAAGCGGACATGGCATCCCAACATGACTCGCAACGTTTGAAGCCTGGAGAGCCGGGCATGAGGGATTGGGGAAAAGCGGCAAGCCGCAACGAGAATTTTTTTTTTTTTTAACAAGACTGGGAAGGAGAATAGGGCTAAAAAACTTGTATAATGAGGTAACTAGGGATTAAAACGGGGTATTTAACTATTTAACAGAAGTAAGGAGAACGGTCAGCTCCGTCTGCTGCCGAGGATGGTAGAGAAGGAATTGAGGAGCCGCGCACGCGCTCAACAATTCCAGCGACACTAGAGGGCACCATAGCGACTGTGTGGCACTGCAGAAACTGCTAGAAAAGTCGCCACTCGCCGGCACGAGGACGCACCAGCACCCAAAGTGGAGCACCCATGGGGACCACTCGAAGAAGAATCGTTAGCCCATCCTGACATAGGATGTTCACCAGACTTTTAAGATAGCAGTTTATAACATTTCTGCTAAGATTTTCCTTAATCTTACTCTGCTGCTTTTCTTTCTTTTATTAATAAACCTTAAGATTTTAGATTCAAAAGGACTGGCTCAGTGTGATCTTGTGGGTAAGATCCAAAGTGTAAATTGACCAGGGATTTGTGGCTGGTTCTTTGGAACCAAAAATACCTGTTTGAGGTAGGTGAGATTCGGTTCTATAACCCCTCACCTGTGTGTTAGGCCCAGGGCTGATTGTGGCACAGGGAGAGCTGGGGTGTCTGAGGGGTTTTGCTCGGTGTGACCGGTTTGTGATTTGTTTGGGAAGGTCTCCGATCTGGGGCTCTAAAGAGCCCTTGTTTTGAGCAATTCGCCCTGAGCGGATGCCCTCAGCAGTGCCCAGACCCGGCCCGTCACAATTACCTGTCGGGGGCTTCACCTGCACCCTGAGTTTCCTTGTGCCCCCAGCACACTTATTCACTCCTCAGTTCCTCACCAACATAGAATTCAGGTGCTCCACAAGAGCAGGGAAGGAGGCCAGGTTAGGGAATGTATATTGACAGCATCTTGAAGAACCACAGTTACTGTAAGGTCAGTAACAACTAATTGTATTCATATGTATTTCACACTTTTATGTCTACTGCAGCTAAGTCCTTGAAAGGTCTCCCAAATGCAGTGTCATCCCTTGCATGCTGCTGAATTGCATAATGCAAAGTGAAAATATGAACCAAAGACCATGTAGCCACTCTACAAATGTCTTGGATAGGGACATGAACAAGGAACACTGTTGATGAGGCCTGCGCCTGGGTTGAATGGGCACAGAGTGGAGGGAATAAGGCCTTTACCAGGTTGTAGCAGGAATGGAAACAAGAAGTGATCCACGAGGAGATCCTCTGGGAGGTACCTGCCACTGCAACAAAGATCTCCTGAAGAGTTTAATGCACTCTATGTAAAAGGCCAGTGCCCACCTAATGTCCAAGGTGTGTAAGAAGAGGTCCCTTGGGGAGGGATAAGGTTTTGGGCAAAAAATGGCTAAAACACGTCCTGGGAAATATGGAACTTGGAAACCACCTTTGGCAAGAATGCTGGATGCAGTCTGAGCTATACTTTATTCTTAAAGATTAGCATATAGAGTGGTTAAGACATTAAGGACTTGAGCCCAGTGACCATTCTCACCGAAGTGACAGCTACCAGGAAAGCTACTTTCACAGACACGTACAACAGAGAACATGTCACCAGCAGTTCAAAGGGTGGCCCCATCAACATTGGTAGTACTAGGTTAAAGTCCCACTGTGGCACCGGGTCCCTCTTGTGTGGATATAACTTGTCAAGAGCTTTAAGGAAACACCCAACCCATTTACAAACACTGACCGGCTCCCTGACCCAGGATACAGAGATTGCTGCCAAATGCACTCACAAAGCAGCTATGGCTAGTTCCCGTTATTTTAGATACAGGAAGTAGTCCAAAATTAGGGGAATCAGCACCTGCAAGGACTAAACGTTCTTTTACAGGGAGTAGATAGAGAACCTCTTCCACTTTGCAAGGCAAGTGGCACACATGGAAGGCTTTCTGCTGAGGACATTTTTGACATCCTTGGTGCATGCCAGCTCCACTGAATTTAAACATGGAGCCTCTAGGCTGTGAGGTGGAGGGCCTGGAGATTGGGATCCTGGACTCTGAGAGAGTAAGTCTGGAACCAATGGGGGGGGGGGGGGGAGGGGGGCATGTGTCCACTGACATGTTCAGCAACATTGTGTACCAGTGCTGAACTGGTTGAGGATGGAGAGAGGCTGTTCTCAGTAGTGACAGATGGCAGAACAAGGAGCAATGGTCTCAAGTTGTGGTGGGAGAGGCCCAGGTTGGATATTAGGAAAAACTATTTCACTAGGAGGGTAGTGAAGCACTGAAATGGGTTACACCTAGGGAAGTAGTGGAGTCTCCATCCCTAGAGGTGTTTAAGTCTCAGCTTGACAAAGCCCTGGCCGGGTTGATTTAGTTGGGATTGGTCCTGCCTAGAGCAGGGAGCTGGACTTGATGACCTTCTGAGGTCTCTTCCAGCTCTATGATTCTATGAGTGCTGCCTGGGCCACTCCGGTGCTATTAGGATTACCTCTGCTGTGCCTTGCTGTATCTTGAGCAGCTCCGTGTGAATTAGGAAGATGGGGGTGAATGCACGCAGGGGGCCAGGACTCCAGTGAATAAGAAAGGCATTTGCTAATGAACCCTAACAGAGGTTGAGATAGGAGCAAGAGGCAGGATATTCTTGTTCTGTCACATAGCGAACAGGTCCAGTCGTGGAATTTCCCACCACAAGACTCCAATCTGCTATATCCGGCTGAAGGGACCAATCATGGCAATGAAAAATCCGGCTGATGCTGTCTGTTAAAACATTTTGGACCCCTGACAGATAGGAGGCGACATCATGTGCATTTTGTTGTGGATACAGAACTCCCATATGGTGAGAGGCGATCAAACTATAGGAGAGGAATGAGCATCATCTGTTTGTTTATATAAAACATCGCTATGGTATTGGAGGCCTGAACCAAAACACACCTGTCGTGGAGTTTCTCGCTGAAGGTTTTACAGGCTAAATGCACTGCCCTCAGCTCTTTGATGTTGATATTTAGGGGACTTTCTGCTGGTGACCATGGACTCTGTTTTCAGATCACCCTCATGGGCTCCTCAACCCAGGTCATAGGCGTCTGTGAGCAATATCAATGAAGGACGAGGCATGCAGACACGGATCCTAGCACACAGGGTGCGATGGTCTAACCACAACTGGAAAGAGTCGAAGACCAATGATGGCAAGGTGGTTACACAGGGGTGATGGCTAGGTTTGGACACTCAGGCTAATCACGTCTATAGCGGGCACAGTCTGGCAAGCTGCAAGTGCAAGCTAACATGTTCTCCAGCAGCCTAAGCAAATTCTGGCTGTGCTGGTTGGGAATGCTAGCAGGCTGTGAATTAGCTTGCTAATGTTGATAAACCAAGCATGAGATAGCAATGCCTTGGGCAGCAGCTGAGTCTTTGTGCGCCCTTATAAACTCTATCTTCTGAGACGGAGTCAGAATGGATTTCTCTACACTGAGCACCAAGCCCAGATGTACAAACATTTAGTTTATGAGGCCTCATGTCTCGCCACGTGGTCACTTGAAGGACCCTTGATTAGCCAATTGTCCAGATATGGATAAACCTAGAGGCCCCTGTGGCGAAGGAATGCTGCCATGACCACCATACACTTTGTGAACACCCTGGGTGCTGCTGACAGGCCAAACAGCAGAATCGCAAACTGGTAGTGGGATGAGCCCAGCATGAAATGGAGAAACCTTCTGTGGGACAGGATTATGGACACGTGGAAGTATGCATCCTTTAAGTCAAGAGCAGTGTACCAGTTGTCCAGGTCCAGAGACCTGGGATGCCAGATAATGGCAGCCAGAGAGCCCATCCAACATCAGAGCTTTTTCAAATATTGGTTGAGGCCTTAGAGGTCAAGGATGGGTCACAGTCCACCTTTAAGGAAGTAGTAGTAGTAGAAGAAGAAGAAATCTGGGCCCCTAAACTCTTGTGGAGCCTCTTCCATTGTTCCCAGCTGAAGGAATGATTGCACCAGCTGCTTGTGAGAGGGGTCTCTGAAGAGGGCGGGGGAAGGCGGGTGGGAAGGAGGAGTAGAAACAAACTTGAGTGTTAACTATGTTATGAGGTACGGGGAATGTAAATCTGGATAGAGAATCTGTCAATTTCTTTGAGATATCTGGGAACCAGAACGGTTCTGGAGCTATTATTGTCACCTTGGATGAATTTTTCCTGGACACGCTCAGGGTCAGTGGAATTGGAGAGGAAGTATATGTTCAGCCTGGGGACTAGGGGATCAGAAATGTACTGGACCAAGATCCCCAACTCTCATACTCTGAGAATGAGTTTTTCATCCTTCTTTTTTCCTTGGAAGCAACAAGTTCTATGGTTGGATGATCCTACCTGAGAAATAAGTCTTGAATAATAGTATTCTTTACTGACTACCCAGGGCAACTTGCAAGCTGTCTGCTGAAGTTATGCACGAGCACATGCCGAAACACTGGTAAGTGTACTAATATTGGAGCAACTGTGTGATGGATACAGTAGTTCCATAGGTGTATAGTTTCCTTGGCAGAGGAGTGGAGTTTGCTCTGCTGTGTTTGTGTATATCAGTGGTCTCCAACCTTTTTACACCCAAGATCACTTTTTAAATGAGACCAAGCCAAGATCTACCACCCCGCCCCTTCCTTGAAGCCCCGCCTCTTCCTTGAAGCCCCGCTCTCTCTATTCTCCTCCTCTCCATTTGCTATCCCCAATCCTTATACTGCTGCTTTAAAAAAAAATTCTTTTGTAGGAAGAGGTTTTTCTAACATTTGGCCAGTCTAGACTGGACCAAATGTCAGAAAAAAAACCCTTCTTTTGGAAGCCACCTTATTCCTTGTGGAAAGAGGAATATAGGGGAGACCAAAAGAGCCTGTTTGCTCTTCCACTAAAAAAGCGGAAGAACAAATGCAACCCTGGATGCACAAGAGTTTTCTGGGATATCTCCAGAATCCTGAAAAACTCCTGCAGTCTAGCTGGACCCTTGCTGTGTTGAGACAGGATGTGTAGTCTCTGGGGTGGGAATGAGGGATTTGGGTGTGGGAAGGGGTGAGAGGTGCAAGCTCTGGGAGGAAATCTGGATGCAGGAGGAGGTGGAGAAGGGGACACTGGCTCGGGGAGGGGCTCCAGGCTGGGCAATGTTGGGATACTAAGCAAGGGTATCATGGGGTATAACAGCGGGAGCTAGACGCAGCCTCCCTGGGCTGAGTGCAGAGCAGCCGGGCTGGAGGGAAGAGAAGTGGCTGCCCGGCCAGCTGGCCATGGCACTCAGCCAGGGTGCACCAAACTCCATGTGGGCAGGCGCAGAGGAGAAGCCGCCGATCAGCTGGAATGCGGGGCAGCCTCTTTCAGCTGAAAGCCACTGTCAGCTGGCTGGGGTGTTTCAGCCCTCCCGACCTCCCAGCTCCCACCATTCCTCGCAGCTACTCACCTGTGTTGTTGCTCGGTGAGTAGCTGCTCCTCAAATGAGGAAATCTAATGTAAATGTGCTACGCAAGTGCGCAGTTCAGAGAGGGCTCAAGAGCTACTCTTAGAGCCCCTGAGATCTACCGGTAGCTCACGAGCTACTGGTTGGTGACCACGGGTGTATATAATACATGGATGTGATGTTTCTGTGCACACCCAACAAATGGCCCTGGACTCAAAAACATTTACGTGAAGCTGGGCTCAAGAAATCCACATGCTCTGTATCTGAATGTCTAAGTGGTCTCCCCATTCCAGTGCGGAGGTGTCTGTCAGTGTCTTTGATGGTGATAATGGAGAGAGAGGTTCTCCCTTGCACATATTTAGAGGTTCTTTCCACCTGTTTAATGACGACAGGATTTCTGGGGGCATGTGGATTTCATATTCAAGTGAGCATACCTGGCTAATATATAGGCTTCACCTTTGCTACAAAAAACAGCTGAAGTCTGGCATGCTGAACAATGTTCCCTCTAATTTTTTCCATCTATGTGCAGAATAATGTTTGTTATGTGCACCAAGGCATGTGCAGATGTACACCAATAGAAACACATGCTGCCGGCTGTGGGCAGCTGTGAGAGTTCTGCTAATCAGCTGGGCAGCACCTGAATCTCTCCTGAATGGCCGCTCAAGCACACAGCTCACGGGGAACACTGATGCTGTTACGTACATGCAGGAGGATGTGTTCTCTAGAAGCTCAAGATAAGAGTTTACTGATGTTTTCTGATTAATTTGAAGTTGATTTCTCAGACTGACTATGGCTCAGAATCTTTCTGCAAATGAACTCATTATCTAAACACAGATGACTGCAGATTCCTTTTCTCATGAGATAAGCTGAGACTTCACCCCACAACTCTTCATGGTATTGTGAGGCAACTGGACATTAAATGAGCATTACGATAATATTAACCTCCACAGTACCAGGACACATGTGAAGAAGGATCTCTCACCTCCACCTTGTGGGCTGATCTGCCTTAAACCAGGGCTCTGCATGACAGCACCTCTCACTGGATTCTGAGCTGGTGGAGCAGGAAGGGTAGTATAGACCACTTGGTGGTTAGTAGGAGTTCTTGGTATGGGGAGCTTAGCAGCACCTTGAGTTACTGGACGATGCGTTACATTCACTGTTGTCTGAGCTGGAAGAATAAAAAGAATAACCAACTGGAGTCAAAATAATTAAAACTGAGTTCCTCATTCAAAATGGAAGTATCTTGATCCATGTGAGCTGTGAAAAATAAAAAAAGTCTCTATGAAGTGCTAAACTAAATGCATCTATTTTAAAGATGTTAAGGAGAATATTGAGGAATGTTGTCAGAGAAAACCTGAAGTATTTGTGTTAATTTCATATAACGTAGAAATGCCAAAATATATACAAATTTTACATAAACAGAAGACAAATATATAATATCCAAGAGAGACAGGCCACTGTTAAAGAGTAAATTCTTACTTAACACGTCTTAAATGTTCAAAACCACATACGTTTTACTATTACTAAATCTCCTCTGCAAAAAGTAAATTGTATCCTAACTGTAAGGAAAATACAAAAAAGCCTGGGTGGTAAGTATGCTTCAACATTAATAGTAAATAGTGGGCGACAGAGCAGATTTCATTAGAGCAGTATTTCCCAGTTTTATTTGGCCCCGGAACCCTTTTAAACTTGAAAGAATTTCATGGAACCCCTAATTGCAGTCTTATATGTGAAGCTGAAAAAGTAGACCACAAATAAGTAAGGATAATAATAAACAAATGCTAAACAAGGTAATGAGATCAACATTTAGTTTAATTGCACATATTTAAAAACAAAAATCACATTTAATGTGTACAAAAAATAAAGCTAAAAAATATGCATTATATTGGCAGTTTTCAGTGCAGTATTTCTTCTTCTTTTCTTGGCAAATTCTTTTTATATTTGGTTTAATATTGGAAAGTTGGACTTGCATATCTGGCATGGCATTCAGTCGATTTCGTTTTTGTTGCTGTGTAATTCGAGAAGCCAGTGTTGCACAAGTATGTGCTGGTAAAGGGTAACAACTGACAAATTGCACGTCTTGATAAAGCTGAATATTCTTGACATAAGCTGCCCCAAAATGAAACTTCTTTAAATTTTTGTATTAATTGGCTGTCTGAAGTGATTTTGATTAGGTTTTCATAATCTTATGCAGAAAATCCAACTGGCTTTTCTGTTATACTTAATGGATTTCAAATCCAGTTACTGTTGTCATTTATGGTTGGAAAATACTTCATGAGGTTTGTGTATAAATTGCAAAGATAATCTGCAATGTCCTGGCCAGGAGGGAGGGAACAAGAGGGGACTTGGGGAAGGCTGCCAGAGCAACCTGGGAATGCAGGGTCCTGGGGGGAGGGGAGGGTGAGTGAGGGAGATTTGGGTTTGGGGTCTGGGCATGAAGGTGATGCTTACCTGGCTTGGCACCCTGCTGCAGCAGGGAAAGCCTCCAAGGAGCATGCTGTCATTCCCCCCGCACAGGGGCCGGGAGAGGGAGCTCAGTCCCTCTCTCTCCATGCAGCAGGGATCCCAACACAACAGCAGCATCAAGTCAGGCTTCCTGCTGGCAGGGCGGGGGGGTATTGTGTGTGTGTGGGGGGGAGGAGGGAAGGAAACCCCGACCTTCCCTGCCAGACCAGACTCTGCCGCTTCCCCAGCAGGATGGGGAGGGGCAAACGGGAGAGAGAGTGGCAGTGCACAGGGGGCATGCCCCAGGGGTGTGTGCATGTGGTGGGGAGGGAAAGGGCAGAGCGCCGGCATACCCTGAGAGGGGGTTAGAGCTCCATCCGAGTTCCGCGCAGACCCTGCCAAGGCGCAGGAGGCAGTTTAAAACCACCGAGATCTGGAGCAGCTACTCAGTGCCTCAGACCCAACCACTCCTCCCCCTTCTGGCAGGAGCAGCTGCTGTAACAAGCAAAGGAATTTCCACAGCAGCTTAGCTACCAATGCTGCCCAAGAACCAGTGAGGCACTAGTGGTAAGTAGTGTTATTGCAGCCCCTTCAGGAATTCAACCCCCAAATGTGGTGCAGGTTACCGGTGCCTGAAAAACCCCTCCATCCGGCACTTCAGTGGTCCCTCCAGCTCTCGAGTAGCCAGAAACACTGCAAATACTGCCCTATAAAGTGGACCATGTTTCTTCTTTGGATTGCAAGGAGCTATATTATCCTCGTAGAGTTATATTATCCTGCTAGAGTTCTCAGAAGGATGTACCATCCATAGGCCAGTAACTTATTCTGTCATCTGGACCCTTCTGGCCTGACTCATCTACATTTCTCTGATTAAAACATTTTAATTTCTACAACTTTGGCAGAACCCAAAGAGGTCAGGAAGATTTGGCTGGAACTAAAAAATGAAAAACCTGCTAAAAAACAGAGTCAATATATTAATCTAAAAAAAGTTAATACAAAGAGACCAAACACCACCAGGTTTCAGAAGCCACTCACTATATTCACAGAAATATACAAAATGAATTTACCTGTAGGTAATACATGTATGGTGGTCTGAGAAGGCCCACTTGTTGGCACACCTGTCTGCTGCAGAGGAGTCGCCTGTAAAGGCTGCAGTGGGCGAGTCAAGGGCTGGGAGGATAAACCCATTCCAGACACACCCGACTGATTCTGCTTCTTGGCATCTGCTTCAAAAACAAAATTAAATTGTAGAAAAGAGCAAATAGAGATTGAAAAGGCTTTTGGGTCATCTAATCCCTTTCCCTGCCATTCCCAAACCACTGTTGTCCCACAACATGTTTGCCATCTTTTCATTCAACAAGCTAACAAAGATGCTCTACAGGACCCAGCACAATTTATCGTTTTTTATAATGTTTCATTCTGCTATTCTGTGGAAACACACTGCAGATCATGGCTCAAACAACAAACTTTTAACTATTTCCCTTTAAAGACCATGGACCAACAATAATTATTAGGCCTTATTTTTTATGTTCAGCACAGGCAATACTTAATTTCATCTCTTTATTCAGAGGTATAATTCTGCACACCTCCATTGGTAATTTTTTGTTCTACTTTGATGATTGCACCTTTCTAATTTTTGCAGACACATACGTTCTCTTCCCAACTTACTTAGCACTTACGGTATATGTACACTACAGTGGCACAGCTATGGCACTGCAGCTATGCTGCTGTAGCATTATAGCATAGATATATCATAACTTGGAAGAAATTTTTCTGTTAAAATAATAGTTAAGCCACTTCCAAAACGGAGTAGCAAGACTGATGGAAGAATTCTTCTGGCAACCTTGCTACATCTACATGGAGAGTTAGACTGACCTACAATGGCTCAGTGCCCAAATTCTTCACAGCCTTGAGTTACATAGGTAGGTCAATGTAATTTTTAAGTGTAGACCAGGCCTTGGTTTTGTTTTCTGAGTGAAAGTCACTTCCTCCAGCTCACAATTAATTGATATTGCTCTTCTCTGAATTCTATCCTATTGTTTATCAAAATGAATATTCTTGCCCTGAGATGCAGCTTACTTTGCTCTACTGCAATGATGGGGATATGTGGATGCAACCTTAGCAATGGCTTATTTCTTCAGCCAGCTTGTGGTAACTTAAAATAATTTTTCAAGTTAGGTAGAGAAATATTTTAAGTGCTTTATTAAAAGCCAGATAAATTACATCTCTACTGCATTCCTTTGTCCACAAGCATATTAACAAGTGGCAAGACATCTCTGCCTAGATGCTGTAAAGGAAAAAACCCACAAGGAAAAAAAATAGAATCTAGAGATAAAAAGACACACAAACATGTACTGAGGAAAGCCTAGCAGCCATTAATTCAGTTCAACAGCACACAAACAAATCTATCTGAATTCTGAAGCTATTAAGTAGCAGAAAACAAATCAGTACTAGGCTCTTGATAAAGTGTGAATAAATAATAGTGATATGAAAGAATATATTTTTGAAAACCCCCATGGGCTTCACTAACTATTAAAAGGCACTTAGAATAGTTTGTTCCACACTTCACACTTGATGAGGACACCACAAAAACCTGCCTGCTAGTAAAAATGAGAGAACAACATGGATGCACCCATGGACCAAACAACGGCACCTGATCAACTATATTATCATCCACCAACGAGACATTCACAAAGTCTGAATTACAAGAGCTATGCGGGCCAAAGGATGCTGGCAAACCAGAGATTGGTAAGAGCAGTGCTCAACCTACACATAGTCCCCTAAGAGTGCAAGCACCACAAGCTCAAAAGAATAATCTTCAACATAGCAAAGTGAAAGCCAAAGATGATATTTGATTCTCTCAAAGCACTCTACAGATCGGGGGTTGGCCACCTATAGCTCGTGAGTGGGAGCCACAGATGGCTCTTTTGAAGCTTGAGCCCAGCCACCACCCCACCCCCACTTTTTGCTCACCCTGCAGCAAGCAGCCCACATTAGCACTACAGCAGTGGCAAAACAACCTCCGCTGGCTGGATCTGGCCCATGGAGGAAGCAGGGAGCCCCCAAGCACTCTCCTGCTTGCTCCACCCCCATATGCCATGCAGAAAAGCTATGGCAGGGCTGTTTGCATTCCTCACACTGAGAGTCAGGAGAGGAGGAAGGAGTGGTGCCCCATGGCTCCTCCCTCCCCTAGCACAATCCCACAGCTAGTTTCTGGCCAATGAAAGCTGCCTGTTTCAAGAACAGGCAGCGTGCGAAGCAGCAATCCCCCCCCCCCTCCCACCAGGGTCTTCGTCTCAGAGGACATGGCCACACAGCCTGTGGGGGGGGGGGGGGGGGGAGCGCAGACTCCTGACAGAGAAATGTGCTGGGCTGCAAGTCTCGCTGGTAAGTTTCCCGGCCAGAGCCTGCCTTTGGCACCTCAGTCCCTCCTTCCCTCCAGCCCTTTGTCCCCCAACTCCTACCCCCTTAACCCACATAACCCAAACCCTTTGTTCCCCTCTTGAGCCTATACCCCATCCCAGAGACTACACTGCAATTCCCTGCCCCAGATCACAATCTAAACCCCTGGTCAAACACCCACCAGCACCCTGCATCTGCCCCCACCCCTCGGCCAGACACCTACTTGCACCTGCACACTACCTCCCACCCAGATTCTGCCCACCCAGATTCTGCACCACTATCCCTATCCCACTCACTGGCAGCTCTGGCCCACATACTGGACCTCCCATTTTTGGCCCCACAGGCCCAGAAAATCCACTAACCCTGGGACCCCAGAAGAGTTAACCTGGCCTAAGACCCTGAACCTCAGTCCCTCCCTGCCATTCTCCTCTCCCCACCCAAGGGAGTAAGGTCTCTCAGCTGGGGGCCACATCTCTGAGGGTTGGAGATTTCTGGAGGGATTGGTGTTTTTGCTTCTCACTTGTGTGGTCCCCGACTGATTTTTCTTTGAGACAGCAGTCCCTTACCCAAAAAAGGTTCCCCACCCCTTCCATTGATAAAGACCATGTTGAAACCTTTTGTGTTGGACATCATATTTTACTTTATTTAAAAGTGAAGTCTAGCCAACAAGCCCCCAATTGGGGGTCAGCTCCCATCTGGCTGCAGCATCATAAAACTTCTGTACCCCACCCCCCAACCCAGAGCCCATCATATACCTGAACTCCCTGTCCTCAGTCCCTTTTACCCCCACATCTGGATACTCCTGCACCTTCACATCCCCAGCCCCCTGCCATAAGATTGACAGAAGGCAGCCTAAATGCGTGCATGAAGCTGGATTTGACCAGTTATGATGTAAACTTCAAAGAAAAGTGTGAAAAGATAGTTGTAGTTTGGATTTTTTTTTTTTTTTTTTTTTTTTTTTGGTTTGAAAAGGTTGTGAACCCCTGCTACAGACCATCTAAATTTTGCATGGTTCCTCTGAAGTCAGCAGATGGCATAACCCTCATCAAAGACAAGAAGGAAATTGTATAGGGAGAGGATAAACACTTGAATAGTTTAGTCAAGGTGTTGGAAACCTCTGGCATGTAGAGTAATTGTTTTTAAGGCTTGTAAAACTTAAACAACTAGATTAACTGCTTAAAGCTCATAATAAATAAGAAAGTGGTTAAGTCTCTCTGGAGTGTCCTGGTTTCCCTTGAATCAAAAATAAATTGAACCATATGACAGGCGCCCATGCTGCAGCTCGAACCTCATCTGTGCGGCTGCAACTCTGGCTTCCTACTGGGGGCGGGGGAGAGAAGTGTGCGCATATGTCCCTGGGGCTCAAGAGTAATTATCAGGGCTGTCAATTGACCTGCATTAATGCCTGTGATTAATGCAGGACAGGATTAATGTGTTAATTTTTTTAACGCATTAATCGCAGGCGTTAATGCTACACAACCCCTTTGAAGTGCTGTTGCAGTGCTTCAAAAGGGCAGCGCAAGCGGAGCCAGGGATCAGCTGGAGTCCCCAGCAGATCCCTGGCTCCACTGTTGCAAAGTATATGATCTATCGAGTACAAAGAGCATGCACACGGGCCTGGGCTCCTCAGTTCCTTCTCTTCAATGGAAAAGCGTCATATCCGAAGTAGAGGGGAGGACGGTGGGTAGTGGAGCACCCCAGGGACACTCATCTCTAAGAATGTCAGTTACTGAATAGATGAGTAATCCTCTCTTCTCCCTCAAGAGATATCCCTATGGGTGCTCCACCCAGGTGACTGTAAGCAGTGCCCCTTTGGATAGTAGGGTCTTTATATCAGGCTGGAAGGCTGCAGACAAAACAGCTCTGCCCATTCTATCGTCAGCTGCAGTGTCCTGTAACAGGGCATAGTGTTGTACAAATGTGAGCTTTGATGCCCATGTAGCTGCCTTGCATATGTTGACAAGGAGAAGGAACGTTGTGCAGGAAGGCAGTAGATGTGGAGACAGAACATGTAGAATGTACTCTAATGGAGTCAGGAGGATGGACTTCTTTGAGCTGGTAGCACAGGCATATGTAGTCAGTTATCCATTTAGAGAGTCTCTGCTTGAAGATGGTGTTTCCCCGAGGTTGTGGTGCAGTGGAGACATAGAGCTTAGGAGTCCTTCTGGATGGTTTCTACTTAGATAGAAAGATAGTGCCCTCCGTATGTCTAGCGTATGCATGGCAGACTCAAAATGGTTGGTGTGTGGTTTCGGGAAGAATGTTGGTAAGTGAATTGGTTCATTTAGATGGAAGGAAGAATGTACTCTGGATAGAAATTTAGGCTGTGTGTGAAGCATGACTACCTTGAAAGAAGATGGTATATGGAGGGTCTGCCATGAGAACACCGAGTTCTCCCATCCTTCTAGCAGAGGTGACTGCAATCACGAAGGCTGTTTTCATGGTGAGGTGTAACAGAGTATGTGGCCAAAGGCTCAAAGCAGATGGCATAACGCGCATTAAGGACAAGAAGTAGGTCCCAGGGATGTGTTGGTGGTCTGATATTCAGGTATAATGCCTAAGTGCCCTTCATAAATCTTTTGGTGATTGGATGTGCAAATATGGTGGCATTATCTACCTTATGGTGGAATGTGGTGATGAGAGCAAGATGAACCTTGATCGAGTTAATAGAGAGGCCTGTGGATTCAAGTTCCAATAAATAATCAAGGATTGAGTGAAGGGGTGCAGAGGTTGGGGAGGTATGTTTTTGTGTGCACCAAGCAGCATACCTCCTTCCATTTTTGGAGATAAATAGTGCATGTAGTTAAGAGTCCTGCTGTTCAGGACAGTGAGTACTGGTTCTGAACACACTAGCTCTTCATGAGAGAACCACTTGAGTAACCAGGCTCTGAGGTGGAGACACTATGTTGGGATGAAGAATCTGGCCATTGCATTGAGATAGGAAATTGAACTGGAGTGGAAGGGGGATGGCGGGATACCTTCCCATCAGGAAGGGACACCATGGTTGCCTGGGCCATGCCAGTGCTATTAAGATGACATGTGAATTGTCTGTTCTGATCTTCTGTTTTACTCAGTTGAGTATGGGTGGGAAGGTGTTTAAATAAACAAAACCCAAAAAAACATGTTGGTCATGGGAGCAAAAAGGCATCCCCCCTGGAGTGGAATCCCAGGCCTGCTCTGGAAGAGAACTCTGGGCATCTTTTGTTATGGGCTGTTGTAAATAGATCAAGATAGGGAAACCCTCAGCATTGGAAAATGGTGCGTAGGACAGAATTGTCCAACTCCCGCGCATGTTATACAGGGAAGCAATGACAGAATGTGTCCACAGCGGTATTTTGGACACTAGGTGGGTATGTGGTGGATATAGTGATGTTGTATTTGAGGAACCAATTCTAGAGTTAGATAACCTCTACTTGGAGTGGGAATGAGCTCCACCCTGCCTGTTCATGTAGAACACGAATGCTATGCTGTCTGTCATGATCCTTAGATTGTGGCCCCCGATGACAGGGAGGAAGTGGAGGCAGGTGTAGCGTACAGTTCTGAGCTTGAGGAGGTTGATATGGAGGGTGGTTTTGGAAGTGGATCATAGTCTCTGCATTATGGTTTCTCCTGTGTGTGCTTCCTATCCCGTGAGGGATGCATCTATTGTGATGGTGATTGTGAAGTGTTCTTGTTGAAATTGAACCCCTTTGCATATGTGTAGTGGGATGGTCCACTACAGTAGTGAGACTTTGACTATAGATGGCTTTGTGAGGTACTTGAGGAGTGTGTGCCATTTTGATTTGTATACTGAAGCTAGTCAGGTTTGAAGGCATCTCATGTGCAGGCAGGCATTGGGGACAACAAAGGTGGAGGCTGCCATACGTCTCAATAGCTTGAGGCAGTCGCAAGCTGTGGCCTGTGGGTTAATGTTAATGGTGTGTATAAGACTGCAGATTGCTCTGAAACTTTCCTGTGGCAGTGAGGCTTGACCAGTTGTGGAGTCGAGAAAGTTGCCTATGAAGTGGGTTTTTTGGGTAAGTGTTAATGTTGACTTGTCTCAGTTTATTTGTAGGCCCAACTTTTGGAAGTACTGCATCGTCATCGATGTTGCATGAAGAGCGTGAAAATGGGTTGGAGACTTCAGCAGACAATTGTCCAGAAATGGGAAGATTATCAGGGCCTGCTTCCTTAAATATGCTGTTACCATACCCAGTAGCTTTGAAAACACTCGTGGTGCTGCAGAAAGACCAAAGGGAAGGACAGTGTATTGATAGTGATCATACTCAAGTGTAAATCTGAGGTAGCATCTATGTGGTGGGTGGATAGTAATATGAAAATTTGCATCTTGGAGGTCCAGAGCTGAAAACCAGTCTCCCTACACGCACCAGTGCTGGGACTATTGTGGAAAAAGGGAGCATCCTGAATTTTTGTTTTTGTACATATTTGTTCAAATCCCAGAGGTCTAGAATGGGTTGCCATCCCCCATTTTTCTTTTCTGTCAAGAAATAATGTGAATAAAACCCTTTCTACCTGTGCTGAGTAGGCACTGGCTCTATGGCTCCAAGGTGGATAAGGTGTTGCATCTCTGAACGGAATAATAGCATATGAGAAGGTCCCTGAAGAGGGATGGGAGGGGGTGGTGGGTCAGGAGGTAGGGATGTGAATGGGATGGTTTATCCTGACTGAATGATCTCCAGGACCCAATGGTCTGAAGTGATAGATTTCCAGTTATGGAAGAGTGGTTGTAAACAGAAGGTGAAGGATGGGTTAGTCACTGTAAGCACTGGGGAGAGTGGATTGCTTTCAATGTTCTTGACCGATACCTTATTTGCTTATTGGAAAGCTGCGGGTTGGGTCACCCCAGAAAGTGGAGGGCAACGTCTTTGGGTCTCTGGCGTTATTGGCAATGAGTATCATATTGTCAGTGCTGTGCGTGGTGTGAGTAATAGGGGTATCGCTGTCGCTGGTATGGCTGATACCCGTATTGTTTCTTCTTTGGCATACGTGTTTGTGGAAGAACTGAAGGGTTGCTCGAGAGTCCTTCATGGAGTGGAGGACCTTATTGGTATTGGCAGCCAAGAGCATATCAAATGGAAGATCCTCTATTGCAGTGTGGATTTCCCTTGGGAAGAAGGAATATGAAAGCCAGGATACACAATGCATGACTGCTGTGGCTATGGACCTGGCGGCCGTGACCATGACATCTAGTGCAGCTTGGAGTGCTGTGTGGAATATATTAACTGGCCTTCAGAGACCAGTGTCTGAAATGCTGTTTCTTGTATTGAGGCATGTCATCATAAAAGTTTGTATTTTGGAGTTGTTTCTGTGGTCATATTTTGCTAATAGCACCACGTAATTGGCTACCCTGAATTGCAAGCAGGAGGAGGAGTATACTTTTTGCCCATATGCCACTGTCCTTTTATTATCTTTGTTGGATGAAGTGGTCTTGAATTGTTGGTGGTGTTTGTTCTTCTGGTTAGCTGCTTCCACTTCTAGCAAGTTGGGAACAGGATGTGTGTAGAGGAATTCAGTGTCCTTAGAGGGAACAAAGTACTTCTAGTCCACATGCTTGCTTGTGAGTGTGATGCAGGCAGGGGTCTGCCATATAGTTTGTGCAGGCTGCAGGATGGCTGCATTATTTCGGAGGTAGCAGTGACTTACTTCACCTGTGAGCTTTCCTCCAAAGCAATACTGAAGTCATCCACCACTCTCTTAAAGAGGTACTGAAAGTGGAAGAGTTCAACTGTAGATGTGGTGGGCAGTTTGGCTTGTTGGCGTAAAAGGGGTGCCCCAGTGGTCATAGATGAATCATCCCTTGTTTGTATGTCCAGTATAGGGTCAGAATTAAGAGTCCACATCCACTTGAAAGGTTGGCAGGGGAGGGTTATGGATTTGCCCAGTGTAGCAGGACAATTAGTATGTCGTGCTCTGTAATGTTCCCAGTTACCTCAGTATAGCAGACAGCCAGGGAATGGTATTGGTGGTGCCATCCAGGAGTGGGCATGCCACAGGTATTGTGTGGCACGTGTATTTTGCCTGCGTGGGACCCTATACTCAGATGGGTAATAGAGTAGAGAAAGGTCTTTGTTCTCCAACTCATCTTCCTCCCCACTGGAAAGGTAGTGAAGAGAGTTGCAGGGTACTGGCAGTATTGTGTTTGTGGCCCCTGGTGAAAATCCCCATTCAGAATAGGAGACCCTGGAGAGGAGAAGACTGAAATCAGCTGCACTGTGGAACTGGTGCGAGCAGAGTGTGACTGTGGTGTCATGCTGAGGTGAACTGGAGATGGCATCTGGGGAAGATGAGGAGAGAGTGTTGGTTCAATGTGAGTCAGAGCAGTTTGTTGCTGCATTGCCAAGCAGGCAGGCATCCTTGGCAACTTCAAAGGCTGCTGAGGTGGGTAGTGTGACTGCTATACTCCATCTCCAGCCGGGGATGGCAGAGAAGGAACTGAGGAGCCTGGACTGCACATGTGGTATTTATACTCTGACAGCTTCTTGGGCAGGCAAAGCACATGTACAGACCAGGGGGATGGGTACTGCTGAGAAAATCTCTGATCAAAGGTGCTGGGATGCACCTTCACCAGAGTGGAGCCCCCTCATGGACATCTCTCGAGGGAGAATATTAGGTTCTCCTGTGGACTCATCATTTGTAGTATGCATCAAAGCTAAGGAATGCATCACTGGAGCAGGTGGGGTCTTGTTGCAGCTGCCCCATCTTCCAGAGGACTGTTCTCTTGGGATGGACTTCACCTAAGTAGGGAGGGAAATAGACTTCTAGGATGGAGGCTGGCTCAACTGATTAAGAGAGCTTTAAACTAGGAATTTGGGGGAGATGGTTGGGAGATGTCCAGGTAATCTCTACGCCAGATTTTAACACTGAGAGGGAGGAAAACGAAGTAAGAAAGGATATAGCTGGGGGTAGGAAAACGTACATGAGGAAGGTTAGGGTGGATACCAGTCTAATAGGTCATATTGGAGGTACAACGTCCGTGCCAAATTGGCTAAAGATTGTGAGTGAGGCCAAACAGCAAAAATTAAGATGTTTGTACACCAATGCGAGGAGCCTAGGTAACAAAATGAAGGAACTAGAGCTAATGGTCCAGGAAGTGAAACCAGATTGTATAGGAATAACAGAAACACGGTGGAAAACTAGGCATAACTGGAGTACAGGTATTGAAGGGTATGTGCTATTTAGGAAAGACAGAAATAAGGTTAAAAGTGGTGGAGTCGCATTGTATTTCAAAGATGAGGTAGATTGTAAAGAAATAAAAAGTGATGGAATGGAGAAGACAGAGTCTGTTTGGGCAAAAATCACATTGGGGAAGAAAACTATCAGATCCTTCTCTGGGATAGTGCTTGGGGTGTGTTATAGACCACCAGGATCCTATTTGGATATGGATAGAGACCTCTTTAATGTTTTTAATTAAGTAAATACTCATGGAAACTGCATAATCATGGGAGATTTCAAATTTCCAGATATAGACTGGAGAACAAGTGCCAGTAATAATAATAGGGCTCGGATTTTCCTAGATGTGATAACTGATGAATTCGTTCATCGAGTAGTTGCTGAACCAACAAAGGGGGATGCTATTTTAGATTTGGTTTTGGTGAGTAGCGAGGACCTCATAGATGAAATGGTTGTAGGAGACAACCTTGGCTCGAGTGATCATGAGCTAATTCAGTTCAAATTAAATGGAAGGATACACAAAAATAAATCTGAGACTAGAGTTTTTGATTTCAAAAGGGCTAACTTTAATAAATTACGGAAATTAGTTAGGGAAATTGATTGGACTAAAGAAATTATGGATCTTGAGGTGGAGGAGGCCTGGGATTATTTTAAGTTAAAGTTGCAGAAGCTGTCAGCCAAAAGAAGGCTGAGGGGGGACATGATTGCACTCTTTAAGTATATTAGAGAGATAAATACCAGGGAGGGAGAGGAATTATTTAAGCTTAATACCAATGTGGACACAAGAACAAATGGATATAAGCTGGCTAGCAAGAAATTTAGACTTGAGATTAGATGAGGGGTTCTAACCATTAGAGAGAGGATTGAGGTTCTGGAACGGCCATCCGAGGGAAGTAGTGGGGGCAAAAGATCTAGCTGGCTTCAAGATTAAAGTAGATAGGTTTATGAAGGGGATGGTTTGATGAGATGACATGATCTTGGTAACTAATTGACCGTTCATTATCAGTGGTAAATAGGTCACTGGAGGGATGATAGGAGTTACTATAGAGAATTTTCTGTGTGTCTGGCTGGTGAGTCTTGCCCACATGCTCAGGGTTTAGCTGATCGCCATATTTGGGGTCAGGAAGGAATTTTCCTCCAGGGTAGATTGGCAGATGCCCTGGAGGTTTTTTGCCTTCCTCTGTAGCATGGGATACAGATCACAGCTGGAGGATTCTCTGCATCTTGGGGTCTTCAAACTACTTGAAGGCTTCAATATCTGAGATATAGGTGAGAGGATTATTCTAGGAGGGGGTGGGTGAGATTCTGTGGCCTGCATTGTGCAGAGGGTCAGACTAGATGATCATAATGGTCCCTTCTGACCTTAAAGTCTGTGAGTCTGTGGGGTCCTGGTAGATTTATCTCCAGAAGCTTTACGTTTTCTGCCTTTATTGAGGGGGGTGGGGACCGACACTAAAATCACCCTCAAATCTCTGTCTCTATATTCAGAGTTCTCCGTTTGGACCCTAACTTTGATGTATTTGATATTTGGGGTTGGCACCAGATCTTTTATTTGGTCAGCGTCAACTCTTTTATTGCCGCTATCTTCTTTGCACTGGTACTCAATGTCACTTTCTTCCAGATCAATCACTGGATGATGTTGGTTTATCCACTTAGCAGGATCCTCAAGGTATCCCATGAAATCTTCATGAATTGTTTAGTAGATGGAGCTTTATTCTAGTTTTTACAATACACATCCTAGTGGATAATGATGAGCACACCAAACATCTGCTCAATATAGGAGATTGTCCTAAGAGAACAGACAGGTACTGTGGCAATCTTTTAAAGGTGATTAACTCATCACAGGATGGACAAGTACAGATGGCCACAAGCTCTGTTACTATTATGTTAAGAAGCCCTGAACAGGAGTGAATTTACAGGGAGTCTAGCTGTCAATTTTTAGTGCAGATGAGTAGATATCACAGCAATTGTAAGTCAAGGTCAGAAGAGCTGACAGTTTTCAGTACATTTGTAGAAGGTTTAACAAAAACTAAGAACAAATGAAGATTGCCAACCTTACTTTTTCTGCTCCAGGAAAATTAATTTCCTTCCACATTGCTGATGAGCTGTTCAATGAGAGGCTGTATAAAATGTTCTGTCGGAATTTGTTAGAAAGGAAGGGGAGACAGAAAAAATACCACTAAAACAAAACACAAACCCACTCAACTAGAGAAGGCTCACCCGATTACCAAGAACCTATGTAAAACCAACTAATAATAATTCTGTGGACAGATCATAAAGAACAAAAGACTGATCCAGAGGATTCTCTGGACAGCTACAATAAACACTAAAGCTTTTAAAGGTGGAAGAAATTTAGGGTTACCATATTTGAACGTTCAAAAAAGAGGACACTCCTGAGGGGGAGTGTATCTCTATCAGTATCTACCAACTCCCGTTGTATTAATGTGTGTATAATAATAATAATATAAATACAGATATGCTCCCTCTCAGGAGTGTCCTCTTTTTTAAAAATTCAAATATGGTAACCGTAAATTTATGAACCACAATACAGTTAACAGCTGGGCTTGAAGACATGTCACATTTTGCCTTTGAGGATCAATGAAATTCCTCCAGCAACTCTATTTAAATGGACTCTGACAGAATGAAGTTTATATTGCGAAGCTGAGTTGTCAGAGTGAAAGGAGCTATGAAAAAAGTCTTTTACTGGCAGACAAGATCTGTTTGCACAGGTTGCCAGACTAATGGCATACAATTTAGGACAAATATCACAAATCTCCATTTGTTCCCTCTGCTTGCTTTTATAATTTATTAATTTGACTGGGTAACAACTTTGAATACAAACACTGTAAAATAAAGTTAACTAAATTCTCAACTGAAGACAAAAGATTTGGTGACAATGGTACCTGCTGAGTGGGAGAGGGAGTTCTTGTTTTTTGTAACATTTCCTTCAGTAAAATAGTACAGGCAGTCCCCGGGTTACATGGATCCGACTTACATCAGATCCCTACTTACAAACGGGGTGAGGCAACCCCGCACTAGTTGCTTCCCCCCAGCAGACCAGGGAGACGCGAAGCTAGCACCCCCCCCCCCCAGCAGACCAGGGAGACAAGGAGCGGCTTTTCTCAGCAGACACCTCAGCTTGAGAATAAAGGACTGAGGGAAGTGAGGTGTGGGAGAATAAAACCGAGCTCTGGAGAAATGTTTGGCTAGAGTTTCCCCTATAATATGTACCAGTTCCGACTTACATACAAATTCAACTTAAGAACAAACCTACAGTCCCTATCTTGTACGTAACATTATTGCAAGACTTCTACAAATGGGGAAGAAAAGCAATACTGAGATCAGCAGAAGAGTATCCACTTCTTCAGTACAACATTAATACTATAAGCTATCTTGAGAAACCAGTGACTAGATTTAAAGGCACAAAATAATACACTGAAATGGTAAGGCTCATTTTAGTTAAAAGCTTCATTCTAACTTGCTGAAGTATCGGGTTGACAGTAGACAGGAAGGTAGTATAATTTATGCAAAAACTTTAAAAATCCATTATCAATAAGAAATTACCACTGTTCCTTTGGAAAACTGAAAATTATAGATATGTAGAGCTAGAAGGTACATGTCAAGAAGTTATCTATTCTATTACCCTGTTATAAGGCAGGACCCCGGATACCCAGACCATCCCTGACAGATGTTTGTCCAACCTGAAATACCAACAATGAGGATTCCAAACCACAGTTTCCCTTGGTAACCTATTCCAGTTCTTAACTATCCTTAAAAATTAGAAAGTTTTCCCCACAACAGGAGCCGCTGCTGGGAGGAGCCAGCTTAAAAGCCTCTATCAGAAGCAACAGCATGGGGGGATTGCGGGGAGGGAAAGCAACTGTGAAGCAGCCTCTCGCCATGGGCAGAGGCTGCTCTAGCAGCAGCACCGTACATGGTGACCCAGGCTGGCCACAGGCAGAGAACCAATACCACAGGAGTCCCAGCTCTGTCCCGGCTTAAATTGGCCAGAGACCTAGCCCTGCTGTGGCGCTGTCTGCACACACCCAGCTCCTACTACATTTAAACTGCAAAGCCACAGCAGGGGTAGCTCCTGGATCAGCTCTGGGACACAGTGCCTTCCCTTATCAATTGTATAGTTGATACAAATTGTATTGATTACATGATTTGTCAGTTACCTGGTTCTTAATACCCTTAGTCAAATGCTCTTTAAATTATGTACCAAGTGCAAGAAAGGACTTTAATGTAGTCCCACTAGATAGCAACAACCCTTAGAATAGCTGAGAGAAATATGAACACTTAAGACAAACTGTTTACAACAAACCATGATACCCTTTGCTCCATAACTATTATACTGTTTACCTCAGAAAACTTTAATTTTGCAGAACTTTGTTTATTTAATTATGCAAATAGGAAATATCGTCCCCCAAATAGTTAGTTTTTTGGATAATTCTTCTCAAATAGGTTGGATGTAATGCTAGCCCAGTTTCTCACCATTAAATGGACTTACCTTGGGAAGAGCCCTCCTCTTCATCATCCAAGGTGAGATCAATGACAGCTCCTGAGTCACTGCCTGTGACCTTTCCACTCTGAAAGACAAAACTCCCACATTTTGCAAAGGCAACTAACTCCATGGAAGACAGGAGATAAAGAGGTATTAACTGAAAAAATGAGTAAAAAGGGACTCAGAGATGAAGCTTGGTGATTGGAAAGGGACTAACAATATTAGTGGAAGGAGGCTGAGGAGGAGCTGAAAACGGAATGAATAGCATGTAACACTAATGTTTTACAATTTTGTAAGATGTAATAGAGAGATATTATAGGGTACTGATATTTTATAAATGTATTATTATTATTTAGCCACCTTTCATATAAGAATCTCAATTTTTAAAGACAAAATACAGGTTGAACTCTCTAGTCCAGTATCCTTGAGATCTGGCCAGTGCTGAATCAGTGAATTTGCTGAACCACAAGAGGTCAATATTGTTTAATAGCATTACCAATATTTGCATTGCTTACTAGGCTCTTAGAAGACATTTAGGGGTAAATCAGAGCTAAAGAACATCAGAGAACACTAAGAACCAGAACTGGTAGCTATAACCGAAGTTTATGAGACCACGGGAAACTTGGCCACATCCATGATAAGTGGACACCTGGCTAACTAAAATCATGACAGACAATGGATATTGCTGAACCAGAAAGTGCTGGACTAGAGAGGTTCAACCTGTACACAGCAGACTGTGCTTTCCTCAGTTATTCTATAAAACATCAGTGTTGTTACAAGAAAACAAAAACAACAAGAGAGTGGCTTTAACAATCAGAGAAACGCATTAACCAACTTGAAGTCAACTGCCCAGAGTATATGCCTATAATGAAACTGACTTTATACTGTAAAAGTAAAGGCAAATACCGCTTTGGGATCTATACATTTACTGGGCATATTAAAAAATCCTTGATGATTAAAATTTTCCAATTGCATCTAGCCTTCTGAAATAATTTCATTAATATAATTATAGCCACAGGTTATGTTGGAGTAACATACAGATGGAGTAATTTGGAAGCACTCTTTTAAAGCTTGTGAACAAAAGCAGCTTTTGAGTCTTTGTGAAGGCTCAGTGTTGCAACAACCTAAAACATTATCCTCCAGAGAGAGATTTTCCTTAAAAGTAAACTAGTTTTCTGCAAAAAAGTTGTCAACAAAATCTGAATGCATGTACTCCTTTAAGCTGTTCAAACTTGCTAGACAGTCTACTCTCCACCCATGCACTTACTTGAGAGGGTAGGAAACGGATGAGGAGAAAAGAATGTGTATTTCAGGGTTTCTGCATACATTCTCTGGAGAAGGTATTAATAATGTCATCTCCTGCTTTCATAAGCCTATTGCAAAGTTTGGGAACTTTCTTGTTGGTGGGGGTGGTGAACAGATGCTATGCAAGAGTCCACCAACGGCTGCAGATTCAACAACCTTAATGACTCTTCAAATCCTTGGGGTAAACAAATGGGTTGAAAATAAAAGTAACAATCCCACAGAAAAATTAATGTGATGAAATGGTATAGAATAGGGTCTTCTCATTAGGTTAGTTCAAATGCCTATGTCAGTCCTAGAAGATGGAAGATGTGCAGTGCTGTCAAATGACAGTGGATCCGAAGAGCCATGGCATTAGAAGTTATCTCTATGACAAACTAATTATCCCTCCTTTGATATTCAAGAGAGCACCCAGAAGGGAGACACACTGAGGGGGACAGAATGGTGTCAGAGCTCTCTTTCTGGATATTCTGAATCCCAAGTGAAGGAGTCATCAAACACTAGGACATTTGAAATGAGAGTGGCTGATATTGATGACCTCTTCGTAAGTATTCCAAACAGGAACTCAACTGGATTTTGCTGTCTCTGAAGGATGCTGCTGCCAGTGCTAAGATCTTTATGAATATCCTACATGAGGCAAGATCAAAATTAAGAGAAGTTTTACTGAAAATGGCTCTGCTTAAGGGCAAAATTAGATTACTCTGATGGAATTCTAGATTTTCTACGTCTTTTTAACTTGACAAGAAATTCCCTTTAACAACTGTGCTAAACAGAATAGTTTCTATTTTTTTTTTTTTTTAGTTTTCAGACTCAGTCAGAAGTGATCTCCTTCCACAAGAAAATACAGATTCCCTAGGACAGAGGTGGGGAAGCTCAGGCCTGTGGGCCAGATGTAGCCCCGGGCTTACCTGGATTCAGCCCCCAAGGCTCAGCGCCCCCTCCAGCATTGGGAAGCCTGCACTGGCACTCCAGCTCCCGCCCCCCCCCCAAGAGGCCAGAGCACACAAAATCTACTAGACCGGGCCCCCTCTATGCTCTGGTGTGTGAGGGGAAAGTCTTTCTCCTCAGTTGGAGGCCATGTCAGTGAGGGGTGTTTTCTGCTGTTTTTTTTTTCCTTGTCACTTGTATGCGGCCCCCGACTGATTTTTCTATGGGTCAGTGGGTTCCCAAAAAAGGTTCCCTACCCCTATCCTAGGGGATCCTCCAAAGGAGGAGAGGAACTAACTCCAAATGGTATTAGAGGCCTGCCTAACTTGTATCAGCCAGTTAATAGGGCTACAAGTTACGTGATCTTGGAAGTTGATTGTGGAAAATCTAATTAGTGACTCACAAAAGAACAATCAAGTCCAAAATGAATTAGCCAATGAAGGGAACAATGTCTTGAGATCAGCCATGTCTCTTCCAATGTCTTGTACAGGCAATCTCCCCAAAAGGGAAGGCCCATACAATGGAGTGTAGATGCAAGACTGATTGTCCTTAAATCAAAACTAGTGATTAATTCAATGGTGGCTGCGCCAGGGCTGTAACTATGTCTTTTAAGAATCATAAAAATTAGTTGGAAAAGACAATGAAGTCTAGCTTAACATCCTACTGAGCTTCTGTGTTCTTGCAGAAGGAGAGGTTACTCACCTCTGCATTAACTGGAGGTTGAGATGGTTGTCCCCGTGGGTGCTCCACCTTAGGTGCTTCAGTGCCGCTGAGCCCAGGACGGAGATCTTTTACAGCAGTACCCATGGCCAGCCGCACATGCAGGGAGCTGGTGTGTGTTGCATACAGGCTACTATGCATGCGTGACCGGCTCCCCCCACCCCACTCTTCAGTTCCTTCTCTGCCCTGGAGATACTGTATCTCGAAGCAGAGGGGAGGAGAGAGGGTGATGGAGCACCCACGGGGACAACTATCTCGAAGAACTCTAGTTACTGCAGAGGTGAGTAACGTCTCCTCCTCCTTTGAGGACTATCCCCATGGGTGCGCCACTTTAGGTGAGTATAAAGCAGTGTTCAGCTTCGGATGCTGAGACTGAGAAGCCATGAGGATTGTGTGGCCAAAGTTTGTGTCTGCGCCTGTGAAAGTCTACAGTGCGTAATGTTGTGTGAAGGTATGTATTGAGGCCCATGCTGCGGCTCTGCAAATGTTCTCAGTTGATTCTCCTCATAGGAATGCCATGGTGGCTGCCATTGCACGTGTCGAGTGTGTCCGTACAGCTAGTGGTAACTCCTTTTGGGCTATGGCATATGCTAGCTTGATGCAGCCATATATCCACTTTAATAGTCTCTGATTTGATATGGGCAGCCCCTGTGACCTGTCAGTCAAAAAGACAAAGAGCCATGGAGTTTTCTTAAAAGGCTTTGTGTGTTGTAAGTAAAAGGCTAGTACCCTGCAGACATCCAGGATATGGAGAGTTGCTTCCTTGTTGTCGTTGTGTGGCTTGGGGAAGAAGACAGGTAAGTGTATCGGTTCGTTACAGTGAAACTCGATAAGTACTTTGGGGAGGAATTTGGGGTGGGTTCTAAGCACAACCGTATCCTTGTGAAATATAGTGTAAGGTGGGTCAGCCATCAAAGCTGCTATTTCGCCTACCCATCTGGCAGAGGTGATTGCTACCAGGAATGCCACTTTCATAGAAAGATGTAGGAGTGAGCAGGTGGCAAGTAGCTAGAAAAGTTTGCCATGAGCACTTTCAGTACCAGATTCAGGTTCCACGCTGGGGTTGGGATCCTTGTGTAGGGAAAATAGATTTTGTAGGTACAGTGAACCCTCGCTACTTCGCGGTTCGACTATCGCGGATTCACAACTTCGCGGACTTTTTTCATTACATTATGTATATACGTGAATCCGCGATGGTCGAACCACGAAGTAGCGGTTACCAAAACTTTAAAAAGCCTCCGGGGAAGCCGGCGGGGGGGCATCCCAGGCGCGCCTGGGCTGCTCCCCCGCCGGAGCCCCTCCGCGGCTTTCAAAGCCTCGGGGGAAGCCGGCGGGGGGGCATCCCAGGCGCGCCTGGGCTGCTCCCCCGCCGGAGCCCCTCCGCGGCTTTCAAAGCCTCCGGGGAAGCCGGCGGGGGGGCATCCCAGGCGCGCCTGGGCTGCTCCCCCGCCGGAGCCCCTCCGCGGCTTTCAAAGCCTCGGGGGAAGCCGGCGGGGGGGCATCCCAGGCGCGCCTGGGCTGCTCCCCCGCCGGAGCCCCTCCGCGGCTTTCAAAGCCTCCGGGGAAGCCGGCGGGGGGGCATCCCAGGCGCGCCTGGGCTGCTCCCCCGCCGGAGCCCCTCCGCGGCTTTCAAAGCCTCGGGGGAAGCCGGCGGGGGGGCATCCCAGGCGCGCCTGGGCTGCTCCCCCGCCGGAGCCCCTCCGCGGCTTTCAAAGCCTCGGGGGAAGCCGGCGGGGGGGCATCCCAGGCGCGCCTGGGCTGCTCCCCCGCCGGAGCCCCTCCGCGGCTTTCAAAGCCTCCGGGGAAGCCGGCGGGGGGGCATCCCAGGCGCGCCTGGGCTGCTCCCCCGCCGGAGCCCCTCCGCGGCTTTCAAAGCCTCGGGGGAAGCCGGCGGGGGGGCATCCCAGGCGCGCCTGGGATGCCCCCCCGCCGGCTTCCCCCGAGGCTTTGAAAGCCGCGGAGGGGCTCCGGCGGGGGAGCAGCCCAGGCGCGCCTGGGATGCCCCCCCGCCGGCTTCCCCCGAGGCTTTGAGGATCCTACTTCTACTTCGCGGATTTTCATCTATCGCGGTCGGGTTTGGAACCTATCTACCGCGATAAACGAGGGTTCACTGTACCGCATAAATCGTTTGATTGATGGATGCGTGAAAACTGAATGTGCTTGGATAGGGGCATGTAAAGCACAGATAGATGCCAAGTGCACTTTGATGGTATTAAGGGAGAGGCCTGTGGTATCTAGTTCTAATAGGTATTTCAAAATGTGAGATTCATCTGAGAGCTGTGCACCAGGCCTGGAACCTCTTCCATTTTTGCATATATGTCGTCTGAAGTTGGCATGGACACACTGCATCGGTTCTGTGAATGTCCGTTCTGATGGGAGTAAGCCAGCAAGCATCCACGCTCGCAGATGTAATTTGTGGATGTGTGGATGAGGAATTCAACCGTTTTGCTGAGTGATCAGCATACGTACTGGCAGAAAACGATATGGTGGCAATACATTCATTTGTAACAGGTAAGGATACCATGTTTGTCCAGGCCAGTTGGGTGTTACAAGTATCAGTCTGACCTTCGCTTGTCTGATTTTGAGGATCACTTTCTGTATCAGGGGGAAGGGAAGGAACGCGTATGCTAAGCGTTCCATTCTATACTGAAAGTGTCCCCCCAGAGAGTCCGGACCTATTCCTGTTCTGGAGCAGTAGCTTGGGTATTGGGAACTGCTGCTGGTTGCAAAGAGGTCCAGTGCTGGAAAGCCCCACTTCTTGAAGAGGTGATTGAGGACTGTTTTGTTCATTTCCCATTCGTGATTCTGGGGAAACTGTCTGCTTAATCTGTCTGCTAATATGTTGTCTTTGCCTGTTAGGTATGTGGCTGTCAGCTGTATGTTCCGTGGAATGCACCATTCCCAGAGGCTCCTGGCATAATTGGTAAAGCGCGCTCCTCCCTATCTGTTGATGTAGTACATCGTTGAGATATTGTCTGTGAGTAT